>NC_090922.1:459617398-459918023 GCF_040938575.1 Ambystoma mexicanum
TGACCGCTACGCGTGAATTTGCTCGAAGGACATACATTGTGCGAAATAGAAAAAAAAGAAAAGATAACTTTAACTCTATTCAGAGAGGACATTTTCCACCAAGGTAGTCTGAAACTGTGTAATACATTGTGCAGTGCAATTTCCTGTTGAAACAATCTAACCATGGAATTTGCAGAAATTATGTAAGTTGAAGTTTACATAAAACTTTTATTGGGATTAAAAATGAGTAGGATAGAGTGCTGTATGCATAATTATTAATGGACGGTGGTGTAAACATGGTCTGTGTGCACTGTGTTCGGTTTTCTAACAGTAATCTTGCACCCTTCGTTTCAAACTCCCGGGTTCAAGCTGAATGATTGCTATGATTGTTTTGTTCATTTTCTTCATATCGTTCTCCATCCCATTCGGAGCTATACCTAATTCACAGCGCTCAAATTGTATGCAACTCGTGGTATCAAATATTACACCTTGTTTTCATTTGTGTATTAAAGAATGGCTGTGTTGTGCTTATAATTAGATTTTCGAACACTTATTATATTAAAATAAAGAACGACTACTTAAATGTATTGTTATTCTTCTTTGTTCTCAGATACTTTCTACTGCACTGTCCGTGTCTCCCCTTCCAAGTGGCAACAGACGGATTCTGGAACCAACATTGCAGGATTACCATAAGCGGTGTGTTTTCGCTCACCGTTATCTGGGATGATCCATATGGCCCTAAATGTCCATTTGCGTTTCCGGCAATAAGGAGCAACATGTCAGCATTCATGATGTAAGAAGCCACAGAAACAAGAACTTTCACCTTTCCAGATGCAAAAAAGACTTGTGTTCTCCCACACAAACCACCAAGGACCATCATTCAATTGTTTTGCTAATTTTCAACACGGCAAGACAAGGAAACGAAAGGACAAAAAACATTCTCAGCTGCAAGTTAATTAAAAAATCTTTCATTTCATGGAGCTTACAATTTCTTGTGAACATTCTTTGAAAAATAAAAGTAGTTGCAACATTGCAGACAATTGTTGATGTATTATTGAATTATTAACAAAGCAAATGCTATTTATGGCAAGACAAAGAAGGAACGCTCTGTGTGAGCATGTCTGTTTTATCTTGTCTTTATCTTCCTGTTTGTGTGGACGTGGATGATGACATGGCACGTTGGGCTGCGCTGGCCATGAATGTAATCAAAATAGCTGGAGCAAATCATTGGGACAACTAATGTCAGCTTTGGGTGGGTGTTTTGATTTATTGCTGCCCCCTCACTTAAATTTAGGGTGATCGATGCGCGCATAAGATAAGCATAAGAGGACCACGCCCAACACGTTCTTTTCGCATCTATAAAAGTGAGGAAAACTAAGGTAAGATTAGGATGGCCAACCATCCCGTATTTTGCGGTACTTACCTGCATTGATTGGTTTTGTCCCGTGATTTGCAGGCACCCTCTGCAGGACGCCAAAAATTGCCTTGACACCCTGCCTGATTAAAGCCTTTTCTACCCTGAGCTCACACTTCTGTGTGATAGTTGAAGCTCAGGGCAGAAGGGCAGAAGTGAGCTCTACCAGGGTATGCAGCATTTTAACATGTTGCTCTGTGTCAACAGAGCATTACAATGGCAGCAATTAGACACCAATAGGGGACAGGGGGAGATAGTAGCAGGGACTTTTGTCCCTTAAGAAATTTGAATGTGTGATTAGAAGTGCCAGTGCAGCATGCTGCGTTTGAAATAAGACTATGGGCCTCATTACAGCCATGGCGCTCCCGTAATGAAGGGTGCCGGTACGGGACCGGCACCCTTCATTACGGGATTCCCTATTACAAGGTTCCCCGGCATCCTTAGCGGGTCCCGCGAGGGGACCAGGGAGCTAATAACGGGCCCGTAATTAGCTCCCTCCCCATTCACATTGAGCCCTATGGGAATGGGGGATGGGTTTTTCCAATGAGGACTTACCGGGTCCTCCGTGGTTGGAATAACCCGGTAAGTCCTCATTGGAGGGATCCGGTACTGGAACCCGGTATGGAGGCAGCCATGCCCTTATTAAGGACATGGCTACCTCCATACTCGTAATGAGGCCCTATCATTTTGAAAGTCAAGTGAGAATGTTTTGGGCCACATTACGAGTTTGGCGGCAGCCATGGAGCTATTAGCTCCATGGCTGCCTGCCAAACCGGGCTCCTTTACCGGGTCCCTGAATGGGAATTACCGGGCCATTCTGAGTTCGGAGGGCCCGGTAATTCCTCCCTCAGGGAACCCGGGCCCCCATAGGGCTCAATGGGAATGGGAGAGGGAGCTAACAACGGGCCAATTACGACCGGCCCATTGTTAGCTCCCTGGTCCCCTCGCAGGACCCGGTAACGATGCCTGGTTTTGCCAGGCGTCCTTACCATGTCCCGTGAGGGGACCTCGTAATCGTGCCGAATGGTGTGAACGGGTCCGCATCCATTAGCAGAACCCGTTAACCCATTCCGCACGGGTCGTAATGATGTCACGGAATTCCCCCTTTCTCACCAGGGAGCGATCCTTGTAGGATTTCTTGGGCGGTGTCTTCTTACGCACGGACCTGGTCTTGTATAAGCCCGCGCGAGCCGTTTCTGGCTCCAGCGTGCGTTCGAGTTCCAGGATTCAGACACTCTGAGATCCAGGAACCAAGAGGGTAAACACACAGCACACGAGTCCGGGAAACAAGGAGGAAGGAAGAGGGTAATGGGAATGGAATTAGGAGGTCCAGGTACAAGGACAACAGTGTAGCGAACTACGGAGCACACGTCTAGTCGTTGCTTGCAGTAGCATTGAGACGCGCGGGCCTGCGGGTGCGCAGCCTATTTGTAAATACGCTACGTCTGATGTAAGGACAAGGAAGATGTTGGGTGTTGGTGATGAAGCATATCGTGGCAGAGGTTGGTTATCCTTTGTTGTAATTTCTGTGTGGGGATGACTAAAGCATTATCCTTGAACAAGTATCCTTCCTTGATTCTTAGATTCCATTGATTCTTCCTTGAAATATCCTTCCAGAGTTCAGAGCATTGGGTTTGTATCCGAATTTCTTCGAGGAGACTGACTACTTGGGCTACAAAAATCGTGTGGGGGAAACATTTTGGGATAGGTCCGGTCTTCAATTGTTTCGTAGTCTGGACGTCGGGATAAGGCATCAGCAATTATGTTCTGTGATCCGGGGACATGGTGGATGTGGAACAGGTACTGGGCAAAGAAGAAGGCCCAACGGGCCCGACGACTGTTCCTACACTCCAAGGATTGTAGAACTTGAAGATTCCGATGGTCCGTGCGGACCTGGACTGAATGTCTCACTCCCAGGAGTAGGTGTCGCCATTCGGTGAAGGCTTGACGGATGGCTAACAGTTCCTTTTCCAGGACAGAGTAATGTGTCTCACTGGAAGTCAGAGTTCTTGAAAGATAAGCAATGGGGTGTTCCATCTTGTCCTCGAACTCTTGCTTCAGCATTGCTCCTATGGCGTAGTTAGAGGCATCCGTCTCCACTATGAATGGTCGATTTATGTCGGGTTGTGCTAGGATGGGGGCTTGAGTAAACTCTATCTTTAAACGTTGGAATGCCTTGTCTTGAGGTGTAGACCAGAGAAAGGGAGTGTCTTTCTTCAAGAGTGCAATGATCGGCTGAACAATCTCAGAAAAGGTTGGTATGAACTTCCGGTAGAAATTGGCCAGCCCCAGGAAGGATTGAACTTGTTTCAAGGGAAGTGGGAGCCGGCCAGGATAATATGGCTTTTACCTTTGACTGATCCATACGAATTCCTTCTGAACTAAGGACAAATCCTAGGTAATGAACAGAGGTCACATAAAACTGGCATTTCTCGGGTTTGGCTAGGAGTCTATGTTCACGTAGTCATTGTAAAACAGCCTTAACATGTTCTTCATGCCTTAGAAGGTCCTTGGAATAGTTCAGGATATCGTCCAGGTAGACGATGACGAAGATGAACAGCATATCGGAGAACACCCTATCCATGAAACGTTGAGAAACGGCAGGGGCATTAGCAAGTCCAAAGGGCATTACCAGATATTTGAAGTGTCCAAAGGGTGTTCGAAAGGCTGTTTTCCATTCGTCTCCTTCCCTGATACGGATCAGATGATAGGCACCCCTGAGATCCAGTTTCGTGAAGATTACAGCTCCTCTCACCGCTTCCAGGATATCCAAGATCAAGGGTAAAGGGTAGCGGTCCTTGAGGGTGCATTGATTTAATCCACGATAATCAAGGCAAGGTCTAAGTTCCTTGGTGTCCTTCTTGGGAACAAAAAACAGTGAGGCTCCAGCTGGGGATTTCGATGGTCTTACGGTGCCATTTTCAAGGTTGGTATCCAAGTATTCTCGTAGGGCTCTCTTTTCAGGTTCGGATAGGATGAACATCCTCCCAAAGGGAATCACTGCTGAGGGTTCTGTGTCTATGGCACACTCTTCAGGTCTGTGAGGGGGGTAGAGCCTGGACTATGGCAGTTGAGAATACATCAGCATAACTCTGATAGGCCTTTGGAACCTATACGATATTGGAAACCATGAGTGGAACTTGCTGATCTATTGATGGTTCTTTGGAAGGTATCACGGATGATTCCAGGAATAGACAGTGAGACATACAAAACTCAGATTCAAGAAATAAGGATCCTGCTGCCCAGTTGATATAAGGATTATGCTTCTGTAACCAGGGCATACCCAGGACCATGGGATAATGAGCAGGCTTAATGATGTAAAATCTGATCAGCTCTTCCATCGATCACTTCCACCGGTTGCATGGTACTTCGTGTCTCATATGGAATGTGGTGACACGTAACCCAATCTTGATCAATGAATACTCCCATAGCTCCACAGTCATCCAAGGCCAAAATGGAGTAGGTCTTTTTCTTGGATGTCGATAGAAGGGCCTGTACAATCACTAGGCTGTTTTGTCCAGGAGAGTTCAAGGATGGAATAGATGTGGAGCAAACATCTCTCTCCCGAAGCCTTGCTCCATCTAGGATCGGGAGCTGGCATTTCCCAAACGCCGAGGAGGGGCTAGAGGGCATTCTCTAACCAGGTGTTTATCCAAAGCACAGTACATGCATAGCCCTGTATGAATCCTTCTCATCCTTTCTTGCGGGGATATGGGTCCACAGAAGGCTATCTGCATAGGTTCTGGTTCAGTAGCTGACCCTGGATTTGTGTCAGTCTTGTAGGTAATCACGAAGGATGCCTTCGGGGGGGGTCACTTTGGATTTCCTTTTTTCTGCCTTTCTTTCCTGGATACGAAAATCTATTTGCATGGCAAGGTCCAAAAGGGCCTGTAACGAGCTTGGGCGAGCCACTCTGGCCAATTCACTTTTGATCTCCTCATTCAGTCCCCTTCTGAAAAGTGTAAAACTTGCTTCAGGAGACCAGTCAGATTCCTTGGTCAATTGCTTGAATCGGGTTACATACGTAAGCATATCCTGGGATCCTTGATGAAAGTCTAGCAGGCGCTCCTGGGCACTATAGACATGGTCAGGGCGGTCAAACGCCCTGACCATGTCTATATGTTTTTAAGGGCTTGTATGAAACCGTTGTAGTCATCCAGGAGGGCATCACCAGAATTGACTAAGGGCGTAACCCAAGTTAGAGCATTTCTGGAAAGGTGTGAAATTATGAAGCCAACCTTAGCCCTACGGGTTGAAAAGTAGTAGGGCTTAAAAGTAAAGTGAACCAATAAAGAATCAAGGAATCCATGAAAGGTTTTTGCTGACCCATCGTATTTGTCAACAATGCCGCCCAGCAATACGCTTTCCTTTGTGGCAGAATCACGGGATAGAACTAATTGTTTGAGAGCGGCGTTTTCCGCCTTTAAATTTTGTACCTCGGTCGTTGGTTCTTGCATGCCACGCATGAGATCCTGAACAGTCGCTTCCATGTCGGCTTCGACTTCGGTCGTTTGGCATCTCAAACTGTCACGGAATTCCCCCTTTCTTACCTGGGAGCGATCCTTGTAGGATTTCTTGGGCGGTGTCTTCTTACGCACGGACCTGGTCTTGTATAAGCCCGCGTGAGCCTCTTCTGGCTACAGCGTGCGTTCAGAGCTCCAGGATTCAGACACTCCGGGATCCAGGAACCAAGAGGGTAAGCACACAGCACACGAGTCAGCGAAACAAGGAGGAAGGAAGAGGGTAATGGGAATGGAATAAGAAGGTCCAGGAACAAGGACAACAGTGTAACGGACTACGGAGCACACGTCTAGTCGCTGCTTGCAGTAGCATTGAGACACGTAGGCCCACAGGGGCGCGGCCTATTTGTAAATACACTACGTCTTACGTAACGACAAGGAAGATGTTGCACGTTAGACGGCCATGTTGGGAGTATCAAGGAGTGCAAGCCCCGTTGTGACAAGGACCATGAGTCCAAAAGGGGAGTGTTCTGCAGATCATGACAAATGAGGCCCCTTGTCTCACACTAGTGTGCCTGTTGCTGCTGTGACCTTTCATGCAGGATGGGGAAAATAAAGCTAAAGTCATACTAATTTTTTCTCAACATATTTCTATGACAAGTTATATAGGGCCTCATTACGAGTTTGGAGGTAGCCATGCCCTTAATAAGGGCATGGGTGCCTCCAAACTTGGGTCCAGGTCTGGGTTCCCTGAATGGGGAAATACCAGCCATCTAGACCTTGGAGGGCCCAGTATTTCCCCTTTCAGGGAACTCGGACCCGGGTTCCCTGAAAGTTGAAATACCGGGCCCTCCATGGTCGTAATGGCCGGTATTTCCCCATTCTGGGAACCCGGATCCGGACCTTCCCCATTCCCATTCGAGCCCCCATAGGGCTCAATGGGAATGGGGAGGGAGCTAATAACGGGCCCGTTGTTAGCTCCCTGGTCCCCTCGCGGGACCCACTATGGACGTCTGGTAAAACTCGTAATAGTGCGGAGTGGGTTTAACAGCACCATTACCGGTGCTGTTAAACCCATTCCGCCAGCCTCGTAATGAGGCCCATAGTGTAAGGTTAGTTAATTGTGAGATGCTTGTTTTTTTATGTTGTATGTGTTTTTTCCAAGGCATTTCTATAAACAAAGCGTTAATAAATATGTATATCAAGCAAACCTTGAAATATATGTGGTCAACTGCTTAAATTGCCCACATCTGATTTTCACTCCCTTACCAAAGTGTGTGATCCTGGGCAAATCATTTAATCTCACAGTGTCTTATTTCACCCTGTTGGGTGTCCTGACCCACGTTTAAGCTATCCTGCTACAACATTTGGTGCTGTGGGCTTAGGAAATTCAAGATGGCGGAAAACCCACATGTGCGCCGAAATCCAGGAAAGCTGCGCAGTTTGTGCGCACACTAAAATGGTTGCCTCACTTGCCACCCACCAGTGCGAGAATGAAAGGCCGGGTTGCCATGAGGGAAATGGGTTGCCAAAGGAAAAACAGTAGCGCCGGTTAGCTTCAAAGCGCTTTAAAACCACCATTGGACTACCCGCACAGTAGTCTGAAACCATTGGGAATGGCAATGCTGATTGCCAAATGCAACCTAGAAGTGTGGGGAATTCATTTCTTAAATCCCAAAAATGAGTGCAGTACCAGTACTCACCACTATCCAAAAGCCGGCGTTTTAAAACCACTCTGTGTGTTTTTCTGAAGGCAAGCAAAATGCCTATTTCAAACCTTGCAACATGTGCAAAATATTCACTGAACACCAGCAGACATTTGGCAGAATGGAGTTTTGTGTGCCTACAAAATCTGGGAAATGAAGAGCCCAAAAACAATGCTTATAACAAAAATGCTATGGAGTCAGCAGCTTAAGCCTAACTGCAACTGGATTTAAAACCACCAAAATCGAAAATGTTAAATTAAATGAGTGACCTATGTTTGGTGTCACATGCCTTTGTAACTGTTGAAATGTCATAGTTTTGCACTTAGAATCAGCATTCTAGCTGCATGTGTAAAATTACAAGTTATTTTAAAAGCAACAAAAAGTTAGCTGAAGGTCTGGCTTAAGGAACTTGATTTTGCCTAGCAACTACCCATCAGGAGTGAAACTTGAGTCACCACTGTGTTCCCAGGCCAACCTTCCTTTTGCTGCCCAGGCTAAGGATATGCCATCTATCTGATAATTGAATTATCTGTGCTCTGCAAGAGAGTGAACAAAGCCCTCTTCACTCAGGCAAAGGTTTTTATTACCGCAGTCGTAAATTGTAGCTTCCTCTTGGCAGGAGCTGGGAGGAGCACTGCCTGTGAGAAGCAAGCTGGCTTGGCAGAAACTGGAAAGACTGGTTTCTGTACCATGTGACCTGAAAAGACACACCCCTGCAGCAAGGATATGGTTTTATAAAAAGATGAATAACTCATAGAGCGGACATGTGAAAATTTTATAAATGATACCATAATTCTTGTGATTTTTCTGCCCACAGTTTAAGACGTGGTAGGAACCGGTGGTATGTTCGGGGAGGTTTTAGCGGAAAAGTGGATATTACTCTAAATGTGTGCATGTTAAAAATCTGAAACTTCATCAGTTAATGTCCCTACCCCCTGCACACATGTATGTAAAGTTGGGTCCATGTCGGAAATTGAAAAAGCAGTTAAAAAGTGAAATATGTGCCAGTTCTGAATGCAAGCTCCCAGGAAGAGCAGAGTTTGAACAGGGGATACCTCCTGTGATGCATGATGGGTGCATATGATTTTAAAACAATATGTACCTCTGCAAATATGTATTTGTTTCAAATCTAGATTTGTGTGTAAGTTGACAGGAGGAGTGGACTTTCTGCAGGCTGTAAAATGACATCAATCTGACTCACAGTTCAGTTTTCCAATCAAGCGGAGGAATGGAAGTTTGACCAATTAGAAGCTGAGAGAGAGGTAGGGTCAGTGATGCTAGAACACACCCACATTCTAAACACATAAAAGCAGACAGACAGGACAGATAGGGACTTTCCAAATCCATTTGCAGCGGGACGCTCTGCCGGAAAAATCCATACTTACCTCCATCAACCTCCAGAAAGCCAAACTAGAGACTTCAATCTATCCAGAACTAGAGACCAGACCAGAGGGAGAAAGCAGTGCTGTACCCAGAGAGAAAGCAGTGCTGTGCCCAGAGAGAGACCCGAGCCCAGTCCAAAACCCTGACCAGATCCATGGCGAGGCCCATTTCACTCAAGAATATAGAGTGAGTACCCAGCAGAACTGTGTAGAACCAATCTCTTAGTTTAAATTCATCTAATTCAATCTATTTAACCTAAGTAGAACTGCCTCCTAGCTGTCACCTGTCATTTCTAGTTGCAAGCTGCACTTGTCATTTTGAGCTTTTGAAATTTGCAAACCCAAAAACGACCTTTATTAAATCGCTCATATCTCCGCGACCGTTTGGGCTAGAGACTTGCAATAACTTTTATTTGATAGCTTAGAATCGTGGCTTTCCTACGAACCAAGAACCGCATTCCTACCCCTTATAGTTTTACCGCAATCGCGGAACACGCATCCGCGAATTTTACCGCGATTTGCAATTTCTTCACATGTAAAAACTGCTGCTGCTTGCCTTCCATTTGCCAGAAATTCGTTTAACCTGCTAACTATCCCTGCCTCATTGCTAGTGTGAGCCTGGACTAATATTAACTAGATACCACTCACCCTGAACCTCTGAAAGGGAATTAACAGCATTTCCAGCATATTTCTCATCCATTGCTAACACATATAAAAGCATTTGGGCCTGTGTTTTCAAAACTCCTACCTGTTTTCTGTTGTCTAAGCTTGCTGGATTGAACTGATTACATTGATTGCATTTCTGAGAACTGTGTGCTTTTCTCCCATTTCCTTGCATTGCATAAAGAGGGGGGGAGTGAATAGCCAGAGAAAAGTGATTACATTGTTTGGTTGAAATCCTATTGAGTATTTTCTGTACTGCATTCATTGAATATTGCATCCACCTGAGCTTACATAAAGCATCCTCTACCATATTATACTTTTGTTCCTATTTACCAGTGTGCTATCTTATCCATTTCCTGTCAACTCATTATTGATTATAAGAAGTGTGCTAGTGCCAGATTCTCCGTTGTTGATCTTTATCATATCAGATTCAGTGTGCTATTCAATTATTAATTTATTATAAAGCGTGATATATATATCTATTTTAAATTATCAAATAAACCTTTTAAACTTGCAAAACAGAACTACTTCTTGGCTCAGTGGGGTCAGGGGGATTCCAAGAGAGGGGTGTTATATAGGGGTAGTCATCCAGAACGCATGAACTGGACCTAAAGATATATCAATAAGGGTTTTCATTCAGTATTATAGACTAGGCGTTGACTTAGCTGTAGTGTTGAATTGAATCCTCTTACAAAGTGGGGGCTCGAGCCGAGACGTTGGGTTAGATTTACCATTTGTGCAGCTTAATACAGTGTGCTAACTGACGGGATACATACATCCGGTCGGATCACCACGCTGCATTACGCTGTGAAGCATTCCTCAAAAGGGACACTCCAAGAAAAGTTCTGTTCTGCAAAAATAAAATACAAACTTCTGTAAGTCAGGACAGAGACCAATCTCTAGAATGACGACCTTGGTAGATATGAAAATAGCCAGAGAGCACCTCTTGCAGAAGCTATTTGTGAGAGGTGAATGGACCGAACAGGGCCAGGATGTGTGGTTGCAGGCCATCACACAACAGGTCACTGAAACAGGGTCAGATATATATAGAGATCAGGGTCCCTTACATGTGGCCCTGAGTGAACTATATATGGCTCCTAAAGCCAAAGAGGAACACAATAAGATTGCCAGGATAGCAGCATACCTGTACCTATATATGGGAGACATGCAGGATAGATGTGCTGAAAGCCAAAATCTGGCAAATAGGCAACAGATGGCATTACAGAAGGCCCAATCTGACCTGGCCTCTTCTGAGCAGAGGCTGCAGAGGAGCCAGGAGTCAGAAGATGATAGTAGGCAGCACATCATTAAAATAAAGAAGGATATGGATGTGCTGCAACAGGAAAAGGTAGAACAGGATACCAGATTTCTGGCCTTGCAGAAGGAATACCAAGAAGGTTTGGACTCCCTACTGCAAAACCAGAAAAAGCTGGAGCAACAACTGGACTTCAACAGGGTATGTGCTGAGCAGGTAGTCACCCTGCAAGGCCACCTAGATAGAGTGAAGGCAGAGAGCAATAAACTGATTCTGAAAGACCTGGATACCCAGGCAGAGTTTGATCAGGAGCGCCAGAAAGCTGGTGCCTTCCAAAGGCAAAGGGACGACCTGGCGGCACAAATGCAGGCTCTTAGTCAGGAAAGAGACGCCTTAGGCCAGGAAGTCTGCCATTTAAAAAGAAACATGGAAGAAAATCACCTGGCCCACCAGGGGCTGGGTGACCTCCAAAAAGAAAACCAGAACTTGGTAGAGCACACCAGAAGGGTGGAGGATGCTCTAGCAAGAAAGGAGCAGGCCAATAGGGACATTGCCCAGGAGGTAACCCTCCTGCAGCAAAGACTGGCCCAGTTCTCCAGGACCAATCAGGAAACACAGAGGGAAAATGAGGCTCTCTGCCAGCACAATGAGAGGCTCCAGCAACAGGTAGCGATGCAGGAGAAACTGATAGAGTCGAGTAAGGCCTTAACAGAGGAACTGAAAGCACAAATGCAGGCTCTTGCATTGCAACAGGGAGCAGGGGCGGATAGAGATGAGGTCCGCTGGGAAAGAGAGATTCCTGACCATAACCGCAGGAGCCCTAACACCAGGGGCCTTCATCTCCCCCAGTCCCTGGACTCTACCACCCCCATGTCCCCTGGCGCGCATGAGCACAGGGGTCCAGGGATGGCAGATTACTATCCAGCTAAGAGTATGGGGCTCATAGGCCAGTACCACTCAGGAATGGAGGGGTGGGCATCCGGGTATGGGCACCCAAGTACAATACAGTTCAGTGGGGAACCCCAGGAGAGTAGGCCCATTAAGGGCATCCTGAAAACCTCTGCCCAGTTAGGTCAGTGGAGGGGGTACCCATCAAATCCTGACAGCAAGGAGGAATCTGAAGACTCCTCTGAACTGCGCAGGACACAGGAGACCAGGTCCCCACATTCTGCCAGCCATTCCCAGGCTCGCAGAATCCGGGAAAACCTGGAAGAACAGACGGGAACCTCTGGGAGCAGTGCCTCTGAGTCCGACGAAGAATGGACAAGGGTTACCCGAACCAAAAAGGCCAATAAGGCAAAAAGGGCCTTGCTCAAGGACCCCTTAAAGCAGATTAAGGCGATCAGGAGCGTCATCACGCCTTACCATAAGAACGCTAAGTATTCTGTTTGGGAGCACTTAGAGTTGTTTGAACAAATGATGGAGACTTTCCATTTGAAGGACAGCCAAAGCTGCATTCAATATGTAAAGTGGACCTTCTCCCCGGAATACTCCAGTTTCTTTGCGGGGCTGGAGGACCAAAATCATTTAAGATGGTCCACCTATAAGGCGGCCATCCTGAAACATTTTTCTGTTCACAGAAATCCTCAAGAGGCTCGCAAGGCAGCCTACAATTTGCAATGTGGGGAGGATCAGGCCCCACAAGAATTTGTGCAGGAGTTAAAGCGGGCTTTTGCACAGACCACAAGAAGGGTGCGCACGGATAGCCGTGAATTTATAAACACGTTTTTCCATGCCTTGCCCAAATATATCATGACCCAGCTCGTGAGGGATTTTCACGAGAAAAGATCTTTAGACTGGGTCATTGAACAGGCTACCCGCATCTATGAGGTGCAGAAGCCCATAGAAAATAAAAGCAATGCCCAGAAAAACCCCAAAGCCAACAGCACCCCTGCTGCTGCCAAGGTGGCAGAGGTAAAGGTCACCCCCGTTTTGGATTTGGAGATGGGGGGGCCTAAAAACCTACCTGCACCTAATAATGCTAGGCCCAGAAGGTCCTCGGGCCAGTCGCAGACAGGGAGCCAGGGAGGCAGCCCCACAAATGGGGTCCCTCGCTCTCCTGACTATGTAAGTCCTCGCTACAAAGGTAACAGACCCATCCTGGGTTATGTGTGGACTCCTCCAGCCCAAGGGGGGGGATCCAGCCAAGCACCTAACCCAGGGAACTTCCCTCCAAACTTCCCACAGGAGGGCAGAAATTTACCAAACCCTGGGCAGAACTTTTTCCCCAGATATCCACCCGACTTCCAACCCCAAAATCATCCATCCTTCTTTCCTCAATTCCCTGAGCCCAGACCACTGAATCCGGGAGAGGGGAGGCCAAGGGTGGAGGGGTACCAAAATCTTCCCAACCAGGGGTACTACCAGAGGAGGGACAGCTACCCTTCCCGGGATCAGCCCAGGGGAGAAAACAGGGCCCCGTATCAGCCTGAGCGGGTTTCCCAGTTAGAGCGCCAGGTTCAAAACATGGCGCGGGATATGGGTCATATACTGAGGGCACAGCAGAACCCTCAGATCAGCATGCCGGCGCAGAACGCACCCAACTCTGGACCTGGTGCTCCAGAACAATGACGGGGGCAGCACCCCGATAAATCACCGGTTCCCAGGGAGGAGGCACAAAGGGAAGGGGGGTGTAAAGCCTTGGAGGAAGCTTCCTTCCTCACTTGTAAACAGCCCCTGGAAACCCAGGAACCGGAAACAAAATCTCTTGCCCCTGAAAGTCTGCCTCCTAAGGAGCAGAGGGGGGGTAGGAGAAACAAAAGACCCAAACAGACTCAGTTTGAGGAGGAGGTACAGATCTTCCAATTTGAGGGAGAGGGATCCTCAGAGGATCCTGAGAAAAGGATCTTCTCCTTCAGAGAGGGGGGAACTCCTCCCAAAGAAAAATGGGTCCCTAGGAATGCAAATCCAGACTGGGGAGATGTGGAGACTGAGCTACCGCCGCCCACCATCTCATCCCAGAACCAACCGCAAAAAAATCCCCTGGTTCAAACCCATCCTGGTGACTGCCTCCAAAAAGGGGGGGGCGGCCCGGAACTGGAGCCAGGGGAACCCACAATGGCTCTGATCTCCAGTTGCCAACTGTTTCTTTCAGATTCCCAAGACTCTCCACAGAATTCTGCCCAAATCTCTTCGCTAGCAATGTCCGAAACCAGAAAGTTAGCCCACCAGTTGTCCAAAAATGTACATTACCTGTGCCCCCTTGAGGAGAAGGAGGGAAGATATTATGCCCCGGTACAAGTACAGGGGCAGGGTACAATCTTGGCACTGGTGGACACTGGATATCAAGCTACCCTTCTGTCCAGAAGGGCCTTTGACGAACTGAATGCAGGAAGGGGAGAGGATTACCGAATTCCTCTCACCTCTCTTCCTGGACAACTACAGAACTTTGACGGGAAGGAAATTCCCGTTGAGGGGACGGCAGACTTGGACATTAAAATTGGGCGACATAAGTTGAAACACCCGGTCATAGTTGTGACCCCAGAGGGCACCCCTTGTTTACTAGGGAATGACCTCCTGAGAAGGTTGTCACCCCTAATAGATTGTGTAAACAAGGTCCTCTGGACCCAGACTAGCCGACCAATAAAATTAAAACAGAGTGTCAACCATGTTAGTTTAAACGGCACATGCCACATGGTTGAACAAAAATCTGACCAAGTAGAATTTCACTTCCAGAACAACCAAATTCCAGACGTGACAGTAATAGCAGTAGGACAACAGACTGGTGATGGGGGGTCCTCTCTATTTCTGAAAATCAACCTTCCTTCCAGTCTAAAGTGGTACTCCACGCTGGAAGGAAACACTCTGAGATTCTATACTAATCCACAATCAGAAACTCCCACTCCTATAGTCCAGAAAGATGTGAAATCAGCTCAAAGCCTGGCTGATATTCAGCAAATTGGAGAGCAGTTGTTCATCCCTGTTCAGTTAAATGATGGGAAGGACCCTGTTCTCGCTCGAGTGTGTGTGAACAACGGGAAGAGCTTCATCAGCGAAGCCATGTTTCGCCAACTCCCAAAAGATCCAGCCATTCCCACATTCAAACTGATAGACAAATGGGAAATGGACCTGGAAGCACCTAATTCCAAACATCTCCTGCCAAGCAGGTGTATGCTCAAAATCTCCATTGGCAACAAGAGCATAGTCCACAATTGTTGGGTCGTGCGAGACGTCCCTGCCGCCTTTTACTTAGGCAGTGACATTCTCAATCGCTTTGCCATTAGTTTGGACCTAATAAACTTCAAAGCTTGGTCCCGATTAGCGGATAATCCCATGGGCTTTGATGATCCAGAAAAAGCATTTAGGTCAGCTCAATTGCTACCGTATGCAGTTGAAATTCAGGTTAAAGAGGAAGTCACCATCCCAGAAAGGACCCGACAATTCTCCCTGGAAGTGAAAGTTAAAAGGGGACAAGAGTTGAAAAACCCTGATGCTTACATACATCTAAATGCTTCTCTCCAACAGCAAGGGTTGGGGGTAAACCCAACTCCATTAGTCAACATAGAACATGACACCATTCCAATAGAGGTGGATAACAGCGACTTAAAGAGTATTACTCTAGCCGCAGGCACCATTATTGGAATGGCGGTTGATGACCGACATTTTTCCATAGATTTAGGTAATGAGCTGTTAGGACCAATCCCCAAGGACTGCTTTGACAGTGACAGTGATGACAATACAACACCAGACAGGATTTTTACCCGGCATGGGGGGAACTTCCTGGTGTACACTTCTTGCCCTTATGGTAAGGAAGATGTGACTTGTGACTTCAGGAGGGATGAGGTGATTTTCCAGGTACATGAGGGCTGCCTTGCCCACCTGAAGCCTCCGGTCCAAATCAGCACTCTGACCAGGGACTTCTCCACCCAGCTGGAGGAGGCCGCGGAGATAGCCAAACCAGAAGTCTTTCCAGGCTTCAGGCAGATGGTGGAAGAGAGAGTCAATCTAGCTGATGCCTGTGTGACTCTGGAACAAAAGCAAAAGTTGAAACAAGTTTTCTTGGATTTCCAAGATCTCTTTGCGGTAGACTCATATGACTGTGGTCGCACCGACATCCACACAACAACAATCCCCACGGACCCTGGCATGACTCCAGTGTTTGTGAAGCAATATCGTTTGCCTCTCGCATCCATGGAGTCCCTTACTGAAATAATTAAGAACCTTGAGTCCCGGGGAATAATCCGTCCAGTCCACAGCACCTTCAATAATCCGGTGCTGGGAATATTGAAGCCAAACGGCCAGTGGAGACTCTGCGCTGACCTTAGGGAGCTCAACAAACGGGTCCATA
The DNA here is from genome assembly GCF_040938575.1 of Ambystoma mexicanum. Classification (NCBI taxonomy): domain Eukaryota; kingdom Metazoa; phylum Chordata; class Amphibia; order Caudata; family Ambystomatidae; genus Ambystoma; species Ambystoma mexicanum. Next base: position 459,633,545 of record NC_090922.1, read on the forward strand.
CTTCCCGATGGCCTCTGCCCTACATTGACCAAGGGCTGGCCCAGATTCAGGGGTCACAGGTATTCACTGCAATAGACCTGACCAATGGATACTGGACCGTGCCTGTCAGTAGGGAGGACCAATACAAGCTGGCTTTTACCTTTGGGGGCCAGCAGTACACATGGACCCGGACTCCCTTCGGATACCTTAACTCCGGTAATGAGTTCAATATTTTCCTACATAAGGCCATGCCCGACCTGGGTACGAGGGGTAACCTGGCTTATGTAGATGATGTCCTCATCAAAAGTTCATCTGTGGAGGAACACATAGCAGAGATCCGTTATGTTCTGACACAGTTGAGGGCCGCCGGAGCAAAACTTTCCTTTCAGAAAGCACAGTGGTGTAGAACCCGTGTTAATTTCTTGGGGCATGAGATTACTCCTCAGGGTCTCTGTCCCCAGGAAAAGAAAGTGGAAGCACTTCAGAAACTGAAAGACCCCACAACTCTGCGGGAACTAAGGAGCCTCCTTGGACTGACTAATTACAGCAGAAAGTTCATTGAGGGCTACGCAGAGATCACCAGACCCCTGATTCATCTCCTGAAGGGGGGGGTCAAGTGGGAATGGGGTCCAGAACAAGCCGAGGCAGTAAAACAACTCAAAAGAAGCCTCTCACAAGCACCTTGCCTAGCTTACCCTGTCAGAAACAAGGAGTTCTTCCTGGAGACGGGGTTCTCTAATACGTGCTTGACGGCAGTATTATATCAAAGGCATGACAAGGTCAATAAAGTAATCTCCTATGCGAGCAAAACTTTATCCTCTGTGGAGGAAAAATTCAACGATTGTGAGAAGGCACTCCTGGCAACGGTGTGGGCATTGAAGAATTACCGCCCGTTTATCCAGGGGGAACACATCATAGTGGAGACTCCACACCAGCCTCTGCAATATCTCCAAAGTGACAGAATCCGGGCCGGAAATGTGAGTAATTCCCGAATTACTTCCTGGATTCTGTCAATGCAAGGCTTTCCTGTGGAGGTCAGATATGGCCAAAACAAGAAGAGTCCCCTCGCGCAAGGTCTGGCTGACTTGCATGATTGTGCCAGAGAAAACTGTCTCGAGGACGAAAGTCTAAAAATAAAGGACAACATGGAGGCATACCTTAATTCCCCCCACAAAGTCTTTGAAGAAGACAAGTGTGAGGGAATGCCCACTGTGTATGTGGATGGATGCTCTTACCATGTCGACAACAACGGGGAGAAAGAACTGGTGGCCGGCGTAGGGAATGCATGGGTGAATGAGTCCCCAGAACCCTCCGCTGGATACAAAATTGGTCCCCGAAGTAGTCAGGTGGCAGAATTGATGGCTGTGCATCAGGCCATCCTCACTGCTGTCCAGCATCAACTCCACGAACTGGTCATAATCACAGATTCGGATTATGTACGGAACGGGTTCGTGGAGCACCTGGTTAATTGGAAGACCAGAGGCATGGTATGTGCTAACAACAAACCCTTGAAACATGGGAAGTTGATCCAAAACATTGATGATCTGGTCACCTCGAATGGGATGACCATCTATTGGAAGAAGATCAAGGGTCATTCCAAAGTAGAGGGACCAGACAAAACTGGAAATGACTTAGCTGATCAGCTGGCCAAAACCGGGGCCATCCAAGGGGATCTAATTGAGATTGAGTCCCTGTTGGGGGAAATCCAGGTCACCGCTATCACTAGGTCCCAGACAAATGCTCACAACGACCTCTCAATTGCACAATGGAGTAAGGAGACCCCTGATGCTGATTTGATTACAGCTCAAAAGGGGGATCCAATTATTGGTAAGTTTTACCAGCACCTTGAGGACCCTGAGAACTTTCCCCTGACGGATACCGATTACATTGGGAAAGAGGACCTAAGAGTGTTGATGAAATGTCCAAAAATGTTCCGGATCCAAGACGGTTTGCTGGTAAGGAAATCCAAAGCTGGCCACGATCAGTGGGTGGTTCCTACCTCATTCCGAAGCCTGATGTTAAGTCACGCCCATGATGCGGCCACCGCCGGTCATAGGGGGTGTCACACAACATTGGAAATCTTAAGAGAGGTTGCATACTGGCCACACATGGGGCAGGACCTCAACCAATATTTGAAGGGGTGTCTTGTGTGTGCACAATTTCAGCCATCATCCCTCACGCACCGGGCGCCTTTACAAAAGAGGGGAATGACACTGCCATGGTCAGATTTACAAATCGACTTTGTAGGCCCTGTGATTCGCTCGGCTAGGGGGAATAAGTACATGTTGACTGTGACATGCTTGTTTACCAAGTGGGTGGAATGTCTCCCAGCCCCAAACTGCAAGGCAGAAACTGCAGCTGCCTTGATGATTAACCACATCTTTTCCCGTTTTGGTCTACCTCAAAGGATTGAGTCAGACAGAGGTAGCCACTTCACCAGTGAAGTAATGACAAAGATGTGGGAGATACTGGGGGTCAAAAGGAAGCTGCATATTGCTTACAGACCAGCTTCTTCTGGGGCAGTAGAGAGATATAACCGGACAATTGTGAGCATCTTAAAAAAGTTTGTGGCAGATTCTGGGCCAAGTTGGGATATCCGATTACCTCTGGTCCTAATGGCCATCAGATCTACCCCTTCATCTGCAACCAAAATGTCACCATTTGAGTTGATGACTGGGCGCAAGATGGTGCTTCCTCAGCATTTGCTCTACCGGACCCAAGAGCAGACACTAATAAATGCCTCCACTACTCATGAGTATGTGGAGAATTTAAGGAAACACCTTCAACATGCTTTTGCTTACGCTCAGCGGAATCTAGAAAGATCGACTGATAGCATGAAGACCCATTATGACCTGAAAACTTCCAGGAAGGAATATCAGGTGGGAGACCGGGTCTATCTATACAACTTCCAAAGGAACCAGGCCAAGCAGCGCAAATTTTTGCCTACATGGAAGGGACCCTTTGAGATCGTCGATAAGATCTCCCCTGTGGCCTACAAGATCCGCATCCCCAAAGGTGGTTCGGCAGAGGGGGAAGACAAGTGGGTCCACATAAACCAGTTGAAATGTTGCCATCCCAGGCACACTCTGCAACAACTGGAGGAATCCTCTGGAATCCTAGCGGGTACTGTCTCAGACTAATTCAGTTCCAATCATAAAACGTACCACATCTAGTCTCTAACATACTGTGATTTGTATGAAACTGTCTCTTAGTTACATTGTTTTTTTTTTCTCAAAATAAGAATGTAATGTTTTGTTATGATGAAATGCATATGCTGCCCCACTATCTCAACAGTGGTGGAAAAAAATCTATGAATAGGTATTGCCGCTCTTCCTTTGTCGTCCTAGGAGAAAGAAAACCGGGAGACGGGCCAAGGAGGACGATCCGGAGACCGGGAACGGAGATCCAATGGGCCCAGTGGACCGCCCAATACTCCCATCAGGACCGGCGAGGAGAACCGATCGATCAGTACCGGATGGAGAAGAAGATGCTGAACTGTGCCATCTACAGAAGAGGAAGAAGATTATGCGGACAGACCGGTGCATGGGTCAAAACCCTTGTGCACGCGACTCCCCATCGACTCAAATTCAAAGTGCAGTCGCGTGGGGGGGACTTGTTGGGTGTCCTGACCCACGTTTAAGCTATCCTGCTACAACATTTGGTGCTGTGGGCTTAGGAAATTCAAGATGGCGGAAAACCCACATGTGCGCCGAAATCCAGGAAAGCTGCGCAGTTTGTGCGCACACTAAAATGGTTGCCTCACTTGCCACCCACCAGTGCGAGAATGAAAGGCCGGGTTGCCATGAGGGAAATGGGTTGCCAAAGGAAAAACAGTAGCGCCGGTTAGCTTCAAAGCGCTTTAAAACCACCATTGGACTACCCGCACAGTAGTCTGAAACCATTGGGAATGGCAATGCTGATTGCCAAATGCAACCTAGAAGTGTGGGGAATTCATTTCTTAAATCCCAAAAATGAGTGCAGTACCAGTACTCACCACTATCCAAAAGCCGGCGTTTTAAAACCACTCTGTGTGTTTTTCTGAAGGCAAGCAAAATGCCTATTTCAAACCTTGCAACATGTGCAAAATATTCACTGAACACCAGCAGACATTTGGCAGAATGGAGTTTTGTGTGCCTACAAAATCTGGGAAATGAAGAGCCCAAAAACAATGCTTATAACAAAAATGCTATGGAGTCAGCAGCTTAAGCCTAACTGCAACTGGATTTAAAACCACCAAAATCGAAAATGTTAAATTAAATGAGTGACCTATGTTTGGTGTCACATGCCTTTGTAACTGTTGAAATGTCATAGTTTTGCACTTAGAATCAGCATTCTAGCTGCATGTGTAAAATTACAAGTTATTTTAAAAGCAACAAAAAGTTAGCTGAAGGTCTGGCTTAAGGAACTTGATTTTGCCTAGCAACTACCCATCAGGAGTGAAACTTGAGTCACCACTGTGTTCCCAGGCCAACCTTCCTTTTGCTGCCCAGGCTAAGGATATGCCATCTATCTGATAATTGAATTATCTGTGCTCTGCAAGAGAGTGAACAAAGCCCTCTTCACTCAGGCAAAGGTTTTTATTACCGCAGTCGTAAATTGTAGCTTCCTCTTGGCAGGAGCTGGGAGGAGCACTGCCTGTGAGAAGCAAGCTGGCTTGGCAGAAACTGGAAAGACTGGTTTCTGTACCATGTGACCTGAAAAGACACACCCCTGCAGCAAGGATATGGTTTTATAAAAAGATGAATAACTCATAGAGCGGACATGTGAAAATTTTATAAATGATACCATAATTCTTGTGATTTTTCTGCCCACAGTTTAAGACGTGGTAGGAACCGGTGGTATGTTCGGGGAGGTTTTAGCGGAAAAGTGGATATTACTCTAAATGTGTGCATGTTAAAAATCTGAAACTTCATCAGTTAATGTCCCTACCCCCTGCACACATGTATGTAAAGTTGGGTCCATGTCGGAAATTGAAAAAGCAGTTAAAAAGTGAAATATGTGCCAGTTCTGAATGCAAGCTCCCAGGAAGAGCAGAGTTTGAACAGGGGATACCTCCTGTGATGCATGATGGGTGCATATGATTTTAAAACAATATGTACCTCTGCAAATATGTATTTGTTTCAAATCTAGATTTGTGTGTAAGTTGACAGGAGGAGTGGACTTTCTGCAGGCTGTAAAATGACATCAATCTGACTCACAGTTCAGTTTTCCAATCAAGCGGAGGAATGGAAGTTTGACCAATTAGAAGCTGAGAGAGAGGTAGGGTCAGTGATGCTAGAACACACCCACATTCTAAACACATAAAAGCAGACAGACAGGACAGATAGGGACTTTCCAAATCCATTTGCAGCGGGACGCTCTGCCGGAAAAATCCATACTTACCTCCATCAACCTCCAGAAAGCCAAACTAGAGACTTCAATCTATCCAGAACTAGAGACCAGACCAGAGGGAGAAAGCAGTGCTGTACCCAGAGAGAAAGCAGTGCTGTGCCCAGAGAGAGACCCGAGCCCAGTCCAAAACCCTGACCAGATCCATGGCGAGGCCCATTTCACTCAAGAATATAGAGTGAGTACCCAGCAGAACTGTGTAGAACCAATCTCTTAGTTTAAATTCATCTAATTCAATCTATTTAACCTAAGTAGAACTGCCTCCTAGCTGTCACCTGTCATTTCTAGTTGCAAGCTGCACTTGTCATTTTGAGCTTTTGAAATTTGCAAACCCAAAAACGACCTTTATTAAATCGCTCATATCTCCGCGACCGTTTGGGCTAGAGACTTGCAATAACTTTTATTTGATAGCTTAGAATCGTGGCTTTCCTACGAACCAAGAACCGCATTCCTACCCCTTATAGTTTTACCGCAATCGCGGAACACGCATCCGCGAATTTTACCGCGATTTGCAATTTCTTCACATGTAAAAACTGCTGCTGCTTGCCTTCCATTTGCCAGAAATTCGTTTAACCTGCTAACTATCCCTGCCTCATTGCTAGTGTGAGCCTGGACTAATATTAACTAGATACCACTCACCCTGAACCTCTGAAAGGGAATTAACAGCATTTCCAGCATATTTCTCATCCATTGCTAACACATATAAAAGCATTTGGGCCTGTGTTTTCAAAACTCCTACCTGTTTTCTGTTGTCTAAGCTTGCTGGATTGAACTGATTACATTGATTGCATTTCTGAGAACTGTGTGCTTTTCTCCCATTTCCTTGCATTGCATAAAAAGGGGGGGAGTGAATAGCCAGAGAAAAGTGATTACATTGTTTGGTTGAAATCCTATTGAGTATTTTCTGTACTGCATTCATTGAATATTGCATCCACCTGAGCTTACATAAAGCATCCTCTACCATATTATACTTTTGTTCCTATTTACCAGTGTGCTATCTTATCCATTTCCTGTCAACTCATTATTGATTATAAGAAGTGTGCTAGTGCCAGATTCTCCGTTGTTGATCTTTATCATATCAGATTCAGTGTGCTATTCAATTATTAATTTATTATAAAGCGTGATATATATATCTATTTTAAATTATCAAATAAACCTTTTAAACTTGCAAAACAGAACTACTTCTTGGCTCAGTGGGGTCAGGGGGATTCCAAGAGAGGGGTGTTATATAGGGGTAGTCATCCAGAACGCATGAACTGGACCTAAAGATATATCAATAAGGGTTTTCATTCAGTATTATAGACTAGGCGTTGACTTAGCTGTAGTGTTGAATTGAATCCTCTTACAACCCCCTAACAAAAGTGTGTGATCTAGGGCAAACCATTTAATCTCAGATTGCCTTATTTCACTCCCTAAGGGGGAACAAGGGGCACAAATTACACCATATGGAACTGCGCGCAATGCAGGCTGTTTCTGATGTGCTACCAAGTCTAAAGTGTCCTGCAGAACCATTCTGTAAAGTTGGCCACCCTAGGTAAGATGCACAGGAAAAATGTTTACGATCGATGATGACTTGCCCAAATGATTGTTATAATATATTTGCACTCTGTACACATATTTGTCGAATCCATATTCCACTATCACAATGTTTGAATGGACGGCTGCATTATGTTGCAGTGGTTGTGGCCAGGGCCTAGACTCTTGGGTGCATGGCCTACGGCCTACATCCTCCGGCCATGCACCCAAGAGTCTAGGCCCTGGCCACAACCACTGCAACATAATACAGCCATGCATGCAAACATCTGCCCAGTTACCACAACCAACAAACATAACACAGCCACCTTCGGCCCTATCCACTTCAGTACACATACTACATCATAATACTGTAAACTACCCAAGAATCTGGCCAGTGGCCACAACCCAAACACATAAACCATCCACTTAAAGCCCTGTCCACTTCTGTACACATAGTATTCCAACACTTCACCCAGTGGACACACTCCTGGACTGTTGACTCCATCACCTCCAGCCATGCACCAAACACTGAAGTATGTGGCCACAATCATCACAACATAACACACCCATGCACCCAACAATCTACACTGTTCATAAACCACACACGTAAGCAAACAACCTGAAATCTACTTGCAACCGGTGGGCAGACTCTTGGGTGCATGGCCTATGGCCATGCACCCAAGAGTCTAGGGGCTTACCACACACAACATAGCATAATACACCCTATACAAACATCCTCATATCATCTGCAATCCGCTCCCCTTCTCTAATTAAGCCTGCCTGCAGTCACCACAGAAACTGCTCGCCTCAGGGCCTGCCCTACCCTAATGAAGGCTGTCTGCAGTCACCACGAAAACTACTCATCTGAGGAGCTACCCGCAAACTGCCATAGTATTTGCGGACACTGCGCACACACCACAATCTTCTTCCACCTAAACAAATACATCATATGAACCATTTATCACTCCCCCACCCTTTCCAGCCCCTCTTCCCATCACCAGATGCCTCAAAGCATGTTTTTGAGCCCTTTTCGCCGCTGCATTGTTCTCGGATTCAACATGGCGGGCATTTGCGAAAATTATGATGCAAATCATGCATCCCTCCAAACAATCAGCGGGCACGTCGTATGTCTGTGGACATCACGCTGCCCTCCGGGCCAATCAGAATTCTGGCTGCGGAGCAAACAGGGAAATGGGACCGCAGAGCAGAGCCAGATAACAATTTTTTTGGGACCTACATTTAACCTGTTTTTTAAAAAACTACTGGACGGATTTTCAACAAATTTACAAAAGCATGCTTTCGTGACCAAGCCGCTGCTCCTGCCGCAAATTTGGTAAAAATCCATCCAGCGGTTTGAGCTGTTGTCCATTCAGTCTATGGAAAAAAACTTTTTTTTGACCCCTTATAACTTTGCCCTCCCTCACTAAACTTGCCAAAAGGATTCAGAGTGGGCCATATACTTTGTTTGCAAAGTTTGCTGTGGATTCGTCCAGGGGGAGCAAAGTTATAAGCCGCCCAAAAAGTGGTCTTCCTATGGGTTTAGCAACCTAACCATAACTACACGCCTGCTAGTGCTGGCCGTGTAATATATATTTATCCACTCTATAGTTAAGGTGAGTGACATGAGAAATAGGAATTCCGAAAATTCTATTGCAAATCATTTTTGGCTTGGTGGATGGATTTGGATGACATTTTCCAAATAAAATGTTTGTCATGGGCCACTCCAAACTGGAAATTATGGGAAAGATAAGAAATGAGAAAGTGATTAAGAAACCAAAAAAGGCTGTTTTTGGTCTACTCCAATTCATTTTCCCATAGAGAAAAAGTAAAAATGTCCCTCTGCAAATCCCCCTGCACATTATCTGATCACTCCCCTGTGACCATGGAAATTACCCTTAGGGACGCCCCTAAGCCGGCTAGGAGGTGGAGAATGCCTATTGGTATACTAAAATACCAAAACGTAGTGGAAATCCGACACATGGACATCGCCAATTTCTTTGCAGACAACATAGGGTCTATTGACCACATCTCTTCAGTCTGGGAAACATTCAAGGTGTGGGTAAGAGGGGTCCAAATATCTAAGACAACGGGCCTTCTGGGGGAGGTACGCCGCGACCTGGAGAGGGTGGAGAGGGAACTGAACTTACTGGAGGAGAAGTATGGTCGGAAACACGGTGGAGACACCCTTGCTGAAATACATAAGTCTCTCAGGGAATTTGATAAACTGGCGGTAAGGGAAGTACACTATATAGCAGCCCCTTCTAGGGCTCGTAGATACGGGGAGGGGAATAAGGCATGGAAAATGCTGGCCAATTTGGTTAAGCAGGAAAATTAGAAGGCCCCGATTGCATCGATACATACGGCGCAAAATGTGACGGTAACAAGCAAACAGGGAATAAACAATGAATTTGTAGAGTTCTATAAAACACTATATGCGAATAAGGATGGGAAATCCCCTGATGAGATCAAAGCTTATTTGGCTACCTTGGATCTCCCTAAACTCACAGAAGAAAATAGGCTGATATTGGAGCAACCTGTCACGGCAGGGGAGCTCACTGAGGCGATCAAGGGGCTCGCGTCTGGCAAGGTGCCGGGCTCGGATGGCTTGGGAGTGGAACTTTACAAGGAATTCCGGGAAGAACTGGTCCCTGTCTTGCTTGAGGTGTGGGGGGAGGCCCTGGGTAAACAAACTCTGCCACAAACAATGCGCAAGTCCATAATCACGGTGTTGCCCAAACCTCGACGCCCGCCGCAAGACATATCAGCCTATAGACCCCTATCCCTGATAAATGTGGATGCAAAAATCTTCGCGAAAGTGCTGGCAAACCGTATGCTACCCATCATGCCAATACTAGTACATACAGATCAAAGCGGATTTATTCCCCAAAGGTCACTGCCCTAAATTTTCGCAGGCTATTCGGCATAATGGCGCAGATCAACCCAGACAAACAAGCAGTGGCGATCTCATTTGACGCTGAGAAAGCGTTTGATTCGGTTTCCTGGGAGTATTTGTTCTTGGTGTTGAAGGCATTTGGGGTTGGCCCATATTTCATTCAATATGTCAAATTGCTTTATACTGCTCCATGTGCGAAAGTATACATGAATAGAACTATGTCTCAATTGTTTAAATTGGGCAGGGGTACCAGACAGGGGTGCCCCTTCTCCCCTATCCTTCTTGCTTTGACAATTGAACCCATGGCGGCGGCGATACGGTTGAGACATGTTGGCAGGGGCATAACGCTGAAGGGAGCCACACAAATAATATAATTATATGCGGATGACACGTTACTCTATGGGAGAAACTGGCAGAACCATAGGAGAAGGGGGGGAATGGCTGCGCCTGACTTTGAGCTTTATCATACGGTGTCACAAGAACAATTTGCAAAGTACTGGTACAACGATTGTGACAACTCCCCTCATACACAAATAGAAGAACACACCACCGAGCCCACTAACATCAGGTCGGTGATTTTTAATACTAGACATAAAGACTCCTGCAAATTTGACCCTGTGAGTTGCACAGTGAAAGCCTGGGGAGCAATATACAAAAGACTGAAATTAGAGATCCCATATAACCCAGACATACCCCTGTGGAAATGCCCTGGCCTCCACCCCCACGTTTGATACCGACATACAGGAAGCCTGGGACCCTGGCATAGAGATGAAAATAGGTGACATGTACATGGAGGGGAAGTTTGTGACCCTTTCGGTGTTTACTAGGTGTATGGGAGGTGGACATCTTAGGACATTGCAGTATTATCGTATGAGGTCTGCATATCAAAGGCGCTGGCCGTCATTTCCAGATGAACCCCCTTCCCACCCGTGCGTGCGGCTGGCCACTAAACAGGGCGGGCTGGGAATTTCCAAACTTTACAAGACAATACAGACTCACTCCTTTGTGGTAAACCAGGTGAGGGAGAAATGGGAAACAGACATGAAAATGCCGATACCGGAAGAGAAATGGGCAAGATACTGCACGCTTACGAGAAGAGTCTCCCTTAATGCTGGGCTTCGTCAAATACAGTTTAAAATTCTAAACAGACTGCATTATACCCCTGCTAAAATAGCCACGTTTACGCCCGACGACCCGGGCCGGTGCCCCAAGTGTGGGTCCTCGGCAGCGGGATCCTATCGTATGTATTGGGAATGTCCAGTCGTGGTGTGATTCTGGGGAGAGGTTGCAGACATGCTAAATGAAGTCACACAGATCCCCCCTCACTTGACTCCACAAAAATACCTATTTGGTGATATCGGTAAATGTTCCGAAAAACTTAGAAGGCTGTTTAATGTGTCATGTGTCATATCTAAGAGATGCATATTGAAGGCATGGAAGAGCCCGGCTGCCCCCACCATGGACACCGTCCTACGGGACTTAACCTACATAAACGAGTGCGAGGAGCAATATGTACTGACCCAACCGAGCATGAGTACGCCAAAAGATATTTGGGGCCCATTTAGGGCTTACCTTTGTGATATGCATTCTGACACTGAAACAACTATTTAAATGACAACTGCTAATTATTGAAAGAGATTATTGTTATGTATGCGATTGCACATTGTGTTCACTGTGCGCTAATGCTACTGTTGAGACCATCATTAAAAATATGTTTACAAAAAAAAGAAAAAAAAAAAGAAATAAATGCAAATTTAAGACCACAAAAAGTCAATGTTCAAAATCGCTAAACGCTGACATCAGACAGTTTTGGCAGCCCAATATCAGAGAGCAAAGTGCGTTAGCAACTCTTCATGTCGCACCTATAAAGAACCGTTTGCTGCCTCCAGACTCATCTATCCCACTAAAGGGAACTACCTGCCTGTTCAACTTGCCATCTACGCATCATATAACCAGTGCTGAACTACTAGCATGCCCCAAACAAATGGGCATTATGGAAAATACTGTACCTGAGGGTCTGCTTAAAAATCATCAATTTACAGACCATACGGTAACCACAACCATTTGTAAGGCGGAAATACATTCACTAGATAACACAGAAATCCTTACCCTGTATTCCCATGTTCTCAAAAAAATCAGTGCAAGCCAACTACACCGCTCAAATTTTGCAAAAGCAAGGTGCCGCGAATGACATAGTTAAAACCTGCACCAATCACATAGAAGCATTGAACAAAGATGCTTCACAAGCCCAGACCATGGTGCATACAGTTCCTGAAACGCAACAAGAACGTTTACCAAATATGCAGATGTTAACTCTGTCTAATTCTCCGATTCTTTACCCAGACTCACCTAACTCCACTAATAGCTCATCTGTTTCCTCTGTAATGTCTTTTGTAAATCCCACCCAAGACCTTCCTTTGGGCTAAAGCATGCACACATTTTGCTCCATGAAACTACGCTATCAGCAATGAACAACGGGCTGTATAGCCTAACAAAAATCTATGAAATGCTGTTGAAAAATCAGAGGCTAATACTAACTTATTAAATCTTCTTTCCTCTAAAATTGATTGGATAGCCGCTTTACTAAACCAGCAAAACCAGATTCTTATAAAAGATCAAATAGTCCCTGTGCCTCCAACCTTTGCTGATGACATGGCAATTTGCGGCTTGCAACCCAAAGTGACAATCGGGGTGGGTTCAAAGCCAGCAGAAAAAGCTGTATGAGAGATTCAATCAAATGTTTCTACACACATTGATCCAGCACTACAGACTACCATAGTAGAAATTCAGGAAACCCAAGAACCAGTATTTGAAGTCTTCCAACTTCTAAAACGTAAATAAATAAAACAAGCGATCAAATAACTTACCCAAATAATAAAACAAGAATCAATTCCTAGCAAGCAAAACAAATCGAAAAAATGTATTGATGCCCTGACAACTCCTGGTCCAACCCTAGCGAATACGTGACTTAAAAACAACTCAACAGTCTCAAAAGAACAAGCTGTAATGAACAAGCAAACTGACGTTCAAGTTACTTTAAACAAACTACCCACTCCGTCCTTCCCAGAGCCGGGCTCAGCATACGTAGAAGGCAATGAGGATTTAATGAACTATTCAACATACTCCATTACCTCCTTACCATTACATAGTGAAGAACATGAAGCTGCAGACTCTCCAGCTGCCTTACCCACATCTGAAAATCTGAACGGGACTATGACTGCTGAGAATGACACTTTTTTAACTATGGAACAAAAAAGGTCTGCATAGCCAAAGGTGCCAGCATGGACATCGTAGCTTATAAACAAACAAGCGTTAATAAGCGGCAATATTTATCAAATCAACCAAACCCACAATTGAGAGGGCACACGCGTACCACCCATATGATCGATACACCCAAACTACCTCTTCTCTCAATAGTGATACTAATAGGACTAGAGAAAGAATCCTAAACCGCTGTGACACTCTAACCCTAATAATCAATGATAGATAAAGAGGAGACCCGTTCCCCAACAGGACAACTATCCTGACTGACTTAAAAACAATCCCAAACCAAAAATTAATTCAGAACAAAGATATCTAAGCCCTTTACTTTAACAAAGCATGCAAAATGGACACAGTAATGTTAACCGTCCCTTCACAGATCGTCAAGGAATACATCTGGGGGGGCAAAAGATATTTTAGCTCAACAAGGCTTCAGACTAGCTATTAGCAAACTACAAAATGCCTCAAGAGAGACAAAACTGTACGAAAAACCATGATAGGGAAGCATTTCCCAAATCTGATAAGGTAGATCAGCTAATCATAAACTGTGAGGGTAACAGAGGACATCTTAATCGGGAAGTATATTTTGACAATGCCAATTTACCATCTAACTACTGCCCGATTGCCCTTTTAGATATCCCTTAAAACATCTTCACCAGACTGATTCTTAGAGATCTGAACAAATGGCTCAAATCGGGAGATATGATGGGCCCCCATCAATCCAGAATTGTATCAGATCTAGGCACCTCAGTCAATTTACTCATTCTAGCAGCATTAAAAAAGCAAGTTATGACATCAAAACAATATATATACCTAGCATTTATAGATTTTAAACAAGCATTTGTTTCCAACTCAAGAAGTCTCCTATGGCAAAAATTAACAGACTCTGGATGTCCAACATACATTCTAAATGTATTACAGCAATTTTACACCAATACATCTATCCAAGTCAAACTAAACCAAGAAGGACTTTCATCTCAGTCTATCACTACACGCCATGGTCTGAAACAGGACTGCATCTTAGCCTCGACTCTCTTTAATTTCTACATTTGACATATACATAAATATCGAGAGCCTTTCCTCCCAAACTTGGACAATATCCAATAGCATGGCTTCTCTACGTGGACAAACTGGTCTTAATCGATCAGACCCCTATTGGCCTAAAGAGAAAAACTCTGTGCGCTGCAAAATATGCTTTAGGAAATGCACTCCTTATCAATACTTGCAAATCAAATAGTCTAAGAATGCAGTGTACCAGAGGCAGAAACACATTATCCACCTTCAAATGGACCATAGGAACACAGTTACTTCATGTTATCCATGATTATAAATACATAGGCCAAAACATCAATGATAATAAATCAGATTTGCCATACAAAAACGAGATGAAGCACAAAATGCAATCAATGTGCAAGCCAAACTAGTGCATAAAAAATACAGAAAATACTCTTATTCACCCCTAATAAACTTTTACAAGCACAAAGTCATCCCAGCTATAACTTATGGTGCCCATGCCAATCTCCCGGAAAACCATCCAGACTGGTATTATTTAGAAGGTGTCTTTTGGAAGAACATATTGCCCATACCAAAATGCTTTCCTATTCAAATTGTGAATTAGGTCTCATATCCCTCAAGGCGATTGGTTGTGTACTAATTGACTTTTTCACAATTGACCTCAGAGAATTTACCTAATTTAAAAGGTCAATTAGGACATATATGCAGGGGGAAACCCCCCGCAACCCACCACCAATCCAGAAACCCCTGCAACCCCCCACCCAATCCCCTTATATTATTTATAATCCAAAACCAACCCAATACATATATAAAATAAAATAATATAAAGGTCAATTGTATAGAAGGTCAATTAGGACCACTATAATTAGGTCAATTAGGACAAAAGGTCAAATTATAAAAAGGTCAATTTGGGTAATACCAGACGATTGTCTGTTGGCACTCTATAATGCGATTTAGAACATGCACAATCAAAGGTATGTTTCAATCATCCCTAATACCAACTCTAGCATTTGTTCTAGAAAACACACACGAGACGTTGGTAGACACATGGAAACAACATTACCGTTCGAAAATGACCAGAGCTGATATTGATCAAAATCTCCTGATCAACAACCCTGAACGCGTAAAGCAAAAACTCTGGTATACCGATTGAAATGATACTTGGGAAAAATGCATTAAATATAAGGTTTTCACTACTGGTAACTTTCTTCCAAAAAGGTTCAATCAAGTCCTGACATATTTGCAGAAATTCCCAGACCAATGTTATCATACCCAGTTAATGTGGTTAGGCTTTGATCTATGGCCTACAAAAGCACTATTAGCATTGGGAATGAACAATCGGAAACAAAATCTACATGTAAAGTTTGTAATGTGAATAGCCAACCTGAAACACTACAACATCTATTGGTTCAATGCACAAACTTAATCTCATTAATGGAAAAAATATGACCATACATTTCTTTCTGAATATCGCTATTGGCACCTCACCAAATGTGGATAAGGATTTTTAACGCTCAGCACATTTCCTTAAACATAACCACAATCACATTTATATTGAGTCTAAATATCAAAGTACATCTAATTATGGCAACAAATCCTCCACTCAGGTTAAGATATGAATGAAACTGGTGCCTAAGGATCTGTGCTACCAAGACCACTTTGGATTACGATGATAAGTAACACTGCAATAGACAGAAATTCTATGTCGGTTGGTACCAGCTCACATTAATGGTACATCAGATGCTAATATAAGTTTATAAACTTCAAGCCACCCTACACAAATGCAATGTATGTAACATCACAGTAAGAATGGCATGATCGTAATTGTCTAGGACTTTCAACGCACATGTTTTAAATATATATTTGAAAAGTTGTAATATACAACTAAAACAAATAATACATAAAAAAACCAAAGTATAATTTGCTTGCTAAACATGATAATTTGAAAGCTTAATTGCATACAATTTTACAAAACATTTACTTTTTTGACCCTCATAAACAGTACATTCTATGTACTATGTTTGTTACAACATTAGTGTGTGCTAAACTGTGGTTGCATTGACATTAAATAATCATTGGGCCATTGGGAAAAAAATCCATAGAGGATTAGAAAAAACTGTTCTAATTGTGTGAGTGTTAGTGTGATAGTACGTTTGTTTGAAGTGTGTTGTAATTAAGGGAATGTTTAAAGTAGTTAGATACCTGTTGGCGTATTCTAAGTATATAGAAGATGTTTTGTAGTGAGAATAACTGTGATGGCATATTTGAAGTGTACTGTATTGAAGGGTATTTTAGAAGTAGTTAGACACCTGTTGGCGTATTCTAACTGTTTGGGGTTTTTAAAGTACTGTTATAGCATTTTAGAAGGAGTTAGATACCAGTTGGTGTATTCTAACTGTTGATTATACTATTTCAATGTATTTAATAGATTTACGTATAGCCAATGGCTTTGTATTACACAATACATACAACAATTAAAATGTACAAATCTTCATATCCATATGTTAAAAAAGGTCATGTCATATAAAAATACATCATCCAATACATTTAAAAATTTCAACAATTTTAAAATAGAACATTACTATAAAATATATCAAATTAATCTCGTTACCTCTCATAAAATTCATCCACAACTCATTATTATTATGTACATCAATGGAGTTGTCATACGATTTAAAATATTTCACTCTCAAGTTCACTAGGCTTTCACAATTCATTATTACGTGGTGGAGCGATTCAATGACATTGTTTCCAAATAACCAACAGTTTCTCTGTGCTTGCGTTAGTTTTAATCTATTGCCTTTCGTCGACAATACTTCTGATGAGTTAAATTTGAGCAACAATTATGTGCGAAATGTTCTGGTGCTTGGGTAAGTCTTTATGTACATGAGGGGCATCATCCTCGTTATTCGCTCTTGGCAGTAATCACCACTGTGTGCCAATGATGCCACGCTTACCAATGATTGCTCAAAGCTACGTACACAAATCATCTTTTTTACCCATGTTTTCAAGTGCGGAATAGACCAAGACGAGTCACTACCATGCCTCATGTTTGTGTGTATGCTTTTCATGGAACCCATTATTCCCACAGGTACAAGTCCATCAAGACTCAAAAGTGCTGTCATAAATGGGACAATAATTGTGTTGATTTCTAATTTACATAGTTTTTTATAAGACATGATGCATACCGTATCCCCATGATGAGTGTGGAAAACTTGTACTCGAAGTACAAGTTTTCCACACTCACATTTTGTGGTAGTCGAAATAGTTTCCTTAGTATTTTAGCTTCCAATCTCACAAGGCGAGATACAAGTTTGTGCCCCCAAATTTCCACTGCATACATGAGTACAGATCGAATTTTTGCCAGAGTATCCATTATTTCTCCCAATGAAGATACTCAGAGTATTTGTGAGAACGAAGCACTTTCTTTCCAGAGCCTGCCATTGTTGCTCCCAGGTTAGCCTATCATCAATTAAGATGACAAGATACTTATATATGGATACCTGTTCGATTTTTTTGTCATCCATGTTCCATCTATAAGTTCTCGGACACCGTTTACGAGAGAAGACCATTATTTTGCTTTTTTGCACATTGATGGTTAGTCCATTCTCCCCGCAGTAACCCACTAATGCATTTAGCATGCGCCGCAGACCTGCAGGAGTGTAGTCAAGCAGCAGCAGGTCATCTGCGTATGCCAACCACCCAATGAGCACATTATTTACTTTCACAGGATTGACTTCAGGAATAGAGACCGCAACCATCATGTCATCCAAATACAAATTGAAGAGAATGGCAGCAATCGTGCAGCCCTGTTTGACCCCACATCTTGTTTGCATAAAATCAGATAGTCTGCCTGTTGCATTTAATCTAATTCTTACAGTTGCATCAGTGTGTAATAACATCAGCATACGCAGCAGGCCCAGTGGAATACCCCAGGTATGTAGTTTGTGCCAGAGTCTATTGCGCATTACCGTATCAAAGGCAGCTGAAAAGTCAATGTATGCACAATAGACATCCAGATTCCTTTTGTGCTATGCGTGCTCTACTCCCATTGTTAACATCACCAGGTTATGGATGGTACTTGATTTTTCCCTGAAACCAATTTGGTTCTTTGGGAGGATATTATTTTCTGAAATCAATGCATTAAGTTCTTTTAGCAATACTCTGGGAAAGATCGTAGATGGGATGTGCAGCATGGCTAATAGTCTGAAATTTGCAGGTTGATCCCATGCCCTCTTCTTGTGGACAGTTAGAATGTTGCTTGATTTCCATGAGGGGGGATCACCCCAGTTGTGCCAATTTGTTTGAACAAGAGGAGCAAAGCTGCTCCCCAAAGCTCTGGTTGTTTTTTGAGGACTAGATTACATATCCCGTCAGGGCCTGCTGCACGTGAGTTTTTTAAACTTTCAATTATTACAATAATGTCTAGGATAGTAGCCTTACAATCCCAGATCACATAAGGAATTAGTATGAAATGGACAGGTGACATAACTCTTCCCAGGGTTTCTTTGATGTATCGTGCCCATGTTTCTTCTGTAATACAATTGATAGTTAATTCACATTTCTTGTTTTTGCTCAGCAGTTGCCATAACCCCTGATTGTTGTTTAGTAATGCTGCTCATGCAATGTTTTGCCACAACTTAATCTCATTGTCGCTCTAATGTTTCTTTAGCCATCGTTTGTAGTTATGTTTTAAGTTTTTAATGGTACATGCGACTTCAAATTCAGACAGTTGTTGATCATTTGGCCTTAACAAGCTTTTTATAGTTGCACGTAATGTCTTTTTTGCTTCGTTTATTTTTTTGTCATTCCCTACACATACTGGCAGAGCAATGTTCGAACGTTTCCCTGCTGTTTTATATGTTCTCACTTCTGCCACTGTTGTTTGAATCTTACAAATTATATTAGAGGGATCAGTGATATATTACCATCAATTTGCAACTGGCTTCCTGTATAAATTTGGTTAATAGACTTATACTATAGTTTAGTGAGTAAATCTTGGGTGAAGGATTATTAAGTAGGCATTTGTTAGATTGGTGGAAATGTTGGCGTATTTTATTATATTGGATTTTATGTAAAGTATTGTAGTAACAAGAACGGTAATGGAATATTTTAAGTGAATTGCAATGAAGGGTATCTTTGAAGTAGTTGGATACCTGTTGGCGTATTCTAACTATTTTGCCTTTTAAAAGTACAATTGTAGTATTATGGATGTAGTTATATACCTGTTGGCAGAGTCTACCTATTTACTATGCTACTCTTCAGTGACTACATTTGACTTTAAGGAATATTAAGTAAGCATTTGTTATATTTGGTGGTAACCTATGTTATAGAGTAACAGAAGTGTTGTTACATTCAAACCAACCACTTATTCTTTTACATATGCAGTATAGTGGCCTACAGTGGTTGTGGTACCAGTGTGGTAGATTATGCCCACGGTTGCAAAGGTTTTCTTGCCAACAGATAATTGGCCGTGTGTGAAGCTAGTAAGCTTACAGTGGTTTTTGGTACCATCTGCATTGTATCTTGGAAGCATTAGTATCACATATTGGCTATGTGAGTTTGTTTGTATGGTGAAACAATTGTCTGAATTAAAAGAAGGACATATTATGCCATCATTTGCATTCTGCAGAAGCTGGTGAAATGGAATGGATTCACAATTTGGTATGGATACATACACAAATTGTTCATTAGGGATGTGCTCTTGTGAAACATGGTTGCAGAAAGTGCATGTATGTTTCCATGTGTATGCAATTTGGAAAATGTAATTTATAGTTTATTTTAGGTTTCTAGTACTTGTAGTAAGAACATTAGGCATTCCTGTGGATCTTCCTGTTTTTATGGTAAATTTTACCATTGCCTTATCCCTGAGACACTACATTTCTATAAAGGATGAACATTTGCAAACACATCTGGTCTCAGCCATTCAAGTAAATATTGTGAGGAATTGGTGGCAATTGGAAGAGTAGCTTGATTGCTACATTTGCGTAACAATTTACTCCAGTTGTGTTGCTGAATTTAAATGGACCAGAGAGTTGTGTCTCTGTGTCATTTGATGGGCGTGCATTCGTTTTTTGAGAAGAGACATTTGTCTTTTTGTCTTCTGATGGATGTGCAGTTGGGTTTGCATCAAACATTTTGAGGTTGCATTGTTTGACCGAATAGAAGTTGTTCTTTGTTTCTTTAGCGGTATTGTTGAGAGATGTGCTATATGTTCTGTTTGTATTACTTTTATTGTTAAAGGTTTTGTTTTTTGAGGTACAGGGTACATATCTAGATTGGAGTGTACAGTTCACATACCCAGTTGTATTCTAGGATGCAAGGAATGTCAGCATTGACTTTGTTTGCATTAAAGCTGACTAGGAATAGACCCTTGAGTTTACATAGACGTGAAAGTGCTACGTAACTCATACCTTCTTTAAAGACTGTGCTGCCAATGTCAATCAATGCATGATCTAGGGTTAGACCTTGTGATTTGTGAATAGTGACAGCATATGCAAGAGATAGACAGAATTGTTCTCTGCATATGTACATGTCTTTGAACAGAAGGAATTGTGCTATTTTGAAACCTATTTCCTTTAACTTCTGCAATTCTCTTAATGTGGATGACAAACAGAATGTTGTTGTCATGTGAATATGTTTGGAAGCCAACAACTGTACCTATTGCTCCATTGACTAAACCTTGTTCTACGTCAAGGGTACATTTTAGAATTACTCTGCAGTTTAGATACAAGGTTCATACTTTTTATAATCCATCTGTGTTGGAGATACATTTTTCTAAGCTAGTCGTGCTGTTGCTTGTTGACACATAGGAAGTGTCTTGCTGTGCACTTCTAGTTTGTCTGTGGAGCTGATATGCAGAATGGGTTGCATTTCTTTTTTCAACCTTGTATTGTTGAATTGACTACAGCTGCAAGGGTTGGCATTAAGGACATGTATTTAATATTTTGTTGAGTTAATTGTTCAATGTCAGCAGGTGCAGATGTGCTTGGGCCATCCTGCTCATGGATTAGTCTAGTTTTTAAGATGGATTTTGCATCTTTAGTAAGCAGATAATTTCTGATGCTTTATAAAATGTTACCATAGGTATTATCTAAAGACTGATGCATGTTTTGTGTTAGTTGTCTGTAGCGAAAATGTTGCCAGACATTCACATTTCCAATGCTGCCAAGTGTGTTATGGCATTGTTTGTGTCCTAATGTTTTGAAAATAGTTTGACCTTTTACTGGTGTTAACTGTAGGTCTCTGAAAACAATAACATGTTTTCCTCCATACAGTTTTTCGTAGTCGATTTATGTTAGTTCTTGCATTCTATGATTAATGAAAGCAAACATGAGGTTGGAAACCATGCTTACTTCATCTATTAGTAATACTTTCATTTGCTTCAGAATTCTGTATACTTTAGTAGCAGCTTCATCTGATTATTTGTAGTATTCTAATTTGTTTTGGTGTCCTACTCAGAGGAGTAGTAGTCAGAGTATAGTTAGACCTCCTAATTTGTAGGCAGATAAACCAGCGGGGGCTGTTACAACAGCAGAAAGGTTGTTGTTTGTTAAGTCTAAATGTGCCAATTATTTTCATTAAGAACATTTTATGAGAACCAGCTTTACCACTTACATGCAGGAGAAGAGGTCTATCATTTTTACAGCTACACGTTTTAGTTTCATGTTTAAAACCATGTTCAATTTCTTCTGTGACTTCTAGATAAATGGTGAGTTGTTTATCATTTAGCTGTGATTTGAGCACTGACAAGTCCTCTTCGGATTGTTGAGATTGACACATGGTATTTTCTACCTCATTCATGGCAATTTTTGCTTCATTTAGAATGAGTGGTTCTCCAAGTGGATCTTGGCTTCCTGTAAGGGAAGGTTGACTGGCCTCAGGAGTGTCTTTATCGAGTAGAGCTTCAATTTCTTCCTCTTGGTTGCGTTTGTTGTCTAACTTTTGTTTGTATTGTTTGAAATTGACATTTGATATGCTGCTTTCATTTGCATTGACTGCAGCTTCAAATGTGTCATGGTCACCTAATAATTCATTTTCTTTTCTCCATGGATTAAAAAGTTGTAGTAGGGCCATGCAATAAAGTTGTTTATTTTGCAGAGATTTAAATGATAACTTTATATGATTAATTAGGCTTGGTTTTGTAAGTTTTCATAGACTTCCTTCACAAGTTGAGGCTGAATATTTGCCAGTTGTCTCATCTGGCATGAAGTTGTTTTTGTAGGAGTTGTCGTGGGCTATGTGGTGCAGGCAGATGTTCTCCAAAGCAGTACTTCTGTTTGGGTAGTATGTGTCTATTAAATGGTTGTTTTAAATGTCCTGGTTGTTGGGATCATCGGTAGCTATTGTTTCTATCTCTTGGTAGGATTTCAATGCTCTTTTTCAGGATTAAGCTGGACTAAGGTGTAGCCTCATTACACGATAGGCAGTGAGCCATGGCGCTATTAGCGCCATGGCTCATGCCGGTAAAATACCGGCACCGCCTTGGCGGAAAGGGGATTTACCGCCCCATTCCAAGGTTGGAGGGGCGGTAAATCGCCTTTCCGCCATTGCCCTTCCCCATTCCCATTTCTGCCCCATAGGGCTCTATGGAAATGGGGAAGGCGCTAATTACGGCACCGCAATTTTGCGGTGCCGTAATTAGCTCCGAGGTCCCTTAGCGGGTTGGATTTTAACGCCTGCAAGAAGCAGGCGTTAAATCCTCCAACCCGCAAAGGGACCTCGTAGTACGGCGGTAAGGGTTAACGGTCACCGTTGCCATTAACGGTGACCGTTAACCCTTACCGCCGTCCGTGTAATGAGGCCCAATGTGTTCAGATTTTCCATATAAGGCTGTACCTATTAAACAGTTATGTAGCACTTGCATCCTCTATGAGAGAGCATTTTTATACCAACAGTGTAAATATTCTGAAAATACACTACACCTTTCTGCCATATGCTCATTAGGGATCCTTTTGCTTGACGCATTTGATATGTTTCTGATGCATCTTTCATGGTGTATTTGGCGTGTAGTTGGTGAACGTTATACTGGTCTAAAATGTTGGCTGCAATAATAGGATCTAAATGTTCAAGTTGACCAGTTGCTGATGAGTCTTGAATTATTTGGGTGGTTTCTCTTAGGATTTCCTCTATGTTTATATCTTTGTAGTATTCATTGTTTTCTTTTAAATATTGTAGGGCGTGTCTGACTTTGTTTGAGTTCACTAGTTGTTGCCAAATTCTTTTGTCTTTTGTTGGTACACCATTAACTAGTACAATCAAATATTGATCTATTGGCCATTGTACTCCTAGAGTTTCAACATTTTCTTTGAGATCTAATGGCAAATATACTATTTTGCCACAAATGCCCACGAAAGCCCTTTAGTAACTTGGATGGAGGTATTTTGGTGGATTTTGCTAGAAGGCGTATTATAGCTTGAAATTGGTGCACTGTTTGGACTATAATGCTCCCCTATAAGTTAAGTTGTTGGAGAGCTTTTGGAAGTGGGAGTATTTCTGACAGCACGTGGTAGCATTTGGTTGTTGTCAAGCTTTGTGTTGCAGTAAGTGCAATCTATCGAGGGGTCAGTTATTTTGAATTTTCTTTTCTGTAGTTAGATATTAAGTTAATTGAAACCATTGGGATTCCTCGCTGTCCTCTATTTTGTAGGCTACAATTTCTTTGCTCTTTTTATAAAAAGTTCTGCAACAACAGACACATACTTATTTTTTTAAAACAATTTTTATTAACTTTTACAGCAACCAATCAACAAAAAACAAACCCAACAGTGCATGACATATAACTTCAAGCGTCATATACAATATCGTAAAATGTCCACTGACTCCCCATTACCACCCCCCCCCGACTCGAGCCTACTCTACTTCGCCGTCTGCTGTTGTTTCCTCTAGGGATACCTCCCCCTCTGTATTCTCGGGGGAATCATGTTCGCTTAGGCTGGCTTGGGTGGACCCAGACAGTGTGGCCACTAAGTGTCTCCAGGCCATCAGAAATTCTGCTTCCTCATCCCCCCCTATTGGCCGCCTCATTCCATACCGCTGTTTCCACTTCACAACAGACACATACTCGGTCTGGTATTTCAGCAGATGTGTTTTGAAACTTAGCCATTTCTTTTTTGTATGCGTTTGTTAGGAGGTTGGTGTTTGTGAGGTTTAGGCTACTGTTTTCTGAAGTTACTGAATTTTCTAAGTGAACTTCAGTTCCAAAATATTTACTTTGGGTGTGCTCTATTTCTTGAAGGTGTTATTTGGCTGTTCCATGTAGGAGTATGTTATTTGCATTTTGCAGTTGTGTAGGAGGACATTTTGCATAGTTCAGTCTATGCACAAGATTCTGCATAGTGGATGGTGTCTTGCTAACATTTGGAAGTGGTAGAAGGTGCTTTTGCAAGCAGTTCCCAAAATGCAGGCTAATGAATGTCCCGCAGTCCAGTGTGGCTGCGAAGTGGACAGGAGTCCATGGTTTGTAAAGTTTTCCTTCTACTGTTGTCTTTTAGTTTCCCATAGTGATTGAGGAATTGTCGCAAAGATTTATAGGATTGTTGTTGTAGGTTACACATTGAGCTGCATGGCCATTTGTTCACTGCACGATTAGTTTGGCCGAAAGGAACATTTGATTGAACGTTTGTTTGAGGACATTTTTTCAAAAAGGGTTTCTTTTGCCATAATCTCATCTCTTATTATTTCATACCCTCGGCCACTACTCTCTATGGCAATTACTTTTTTTTGCTCTCTTTTATAAGCCTCTTCATTGAAATGTGCTTTTGTGTTGCTTGTGTGAATCTATTCACCATCACAAAAGTTTGTAATGGTATCTATATTGACATTGCCCATATTTTGAAGTACTATTCTTAATTGATTGATTTAGTTTTCATTCTATTTAAAACCAATATAAACAACTTTCTCTTTAGTGGAAATGTGCTGTCAATTAGAGCTTTGAGGATTAATCTTCTGTAGTAGTGTTTAAGGGTAGATTGTGATTTTTCAGCTGTTTTTATAAGATTGTGAAGAACTCTACGCTGGAACATTTTTTGGAATGCTTTACTGTGCCTACATTTACATTGGTAGGTAAAGTTTCAAGTTCGATTAGTAGGTCTGCTTTTGTTTGTACATTTTTTTACTTTTCAGTTTTTGAAAGAGGGGCCTTACTTTTTTTAGTGGTTGATAGTTTTGTTTCGTTGAGTGAGATTACAACCTGTTTTGTTTTAATGTTTTCTATACATTGTTTTAGAGGAGTATGACTACATGGCTTGTTTGTATTTTTATCTCCTCTATTTTTTTCTTTGTTTTCTACTGAGTTGCTTTTTAGTAGGCATTCCGTTGTGTCTATTGGGAAAAAACTGTTTGGGTTTGAGACTTGTTGAATGTATGTGCATGTATTGTGCATGGGTGTGTGGGTGTGATTGCAGAGAAGAATAGAGTTCTGGGTGATTGTGTATTATGATGATAGTTTTGGGTGGGAAGGTTGTAGGAATAAGAGTGTGTACAGGTGTGATTGGCTTGAGTTAGTTAGTAAGAGACTGGTGGTGTGAATGAACAAGTAGGGTCATTGTGATGTGACACTTAAAAATGTTGTGCAAATCATTTGCAGTTGCTTATTTTTAAAAGGTACACACCGTCATGTTGTAAATGTATACATGCATTTCATAGCTTTAATGAAAATGCTGCTAAAAAAGTTAGCATTTCTCATTCCATAAACATGTGAAACTTTGCAAGCTTCCAGTGCAGTTCTGTTTTTGACTTTGCATTCTCTGAGTTGTAGTCTGAGTTTTATAATGGGAGAAGTGGTATTACAAGTGACAGAATGCAAAGAAAAAGACAAGACTTGATTAGCACTTATAGATTGGAATGGGTCATGTTGGCAAGTATTTGTGAAAGAGTTGAAAAATACTTAAAACAAATAAGCATATCTGTACTATAGGCCTCATTACACGGACGGCGGTAACCATGGCGCTAGTTACCACCCCATTCCAAGGTTGGCGGGGCGGTAATTCCCCATTCACCAAGGCCCTTCCCATTCCCATTTGAGCCCCATTAGGGCTCAATGGGAATGGGGAAGGAGCAAATGACGGTACCGCTGTTAGCGGTACCGTTAGTTGCAATGAAGTCCCTCAGCGGGTCCCTTCCTTAACATGTGGTCTGGCCACAAGTTAAGGATGGGACCCACTGAGGAACCTCGTAGTATGGCGCTAAGGGATTACCGGCACCGGTGCCCTTACCGGTGCCGGCAATCCCTTAGTGCCATCCGTGTAATGATGCCCTATGTCTTGTTAGATGCAGATGCTGTTGACTCTTAAAATGGAAATCTTGGAGATTTTTACACTAGTTTCTGATGCAGGTGGTTGTGAGTAACAGGAGACATGTTCTCTGACAGTTTAAAAGCCCTGATTCATGGAGTTTTTTGCACGGTTCAAAGTGACTTTGCACTGCTGAAAAATGACTTTGGACTGCCAACACAAACCCTGATTCATGGAGCTGTGAAAAGTGTATTTTTGCAGTGTAGTCAGTGCAAATTCATTTTGTACTGCAGAAATTACTTTGTACTGACTTTGCACTGACTTTGAACTGCAAAGTACACTTTGTACAGTTCCATGAATCAGGGTTCATGTCGGCAGTGCAAAGTCACTTTGAACTGTGCAAATAATTGCATGAATCGAGCACCTAAGAATACATCTGAAGTGTTGAACTAGGATGACAGGGCTACATGTAGAGTTTTTAGATGTGATTGGTGGATGGATGTGTGACTGTTTGAAAACAGCCAATGAGGGAGTGTTAGAAACATGAAAGTGGAAAGGGTAGAAGGGCTGCCCTATGCTATGGGGTCCGTGGATGCTACGGGGTCCGTGGATGCCACGGTAGTCCGCGGATGGCATAAGCCACATCCAGGTCTTTTAAGGATGCCTTGCATGGAAAGGGGATTGTGGGGATTTGCCAATGAGCTGTTCTGGTTGTGGTTTATAGGAAGAGAGGGTAGCAGGTATTTTGATTGTTGTGTGCTGGGAAGAAGGATGTGGCTATTGTTATGAAAAAACACAATGGGCCTCATTACGACCCTGGTGCTCCCGTAATGAAGGGGGCCGGTATGGGAGCGTGGATTACAAAGTTCCCTTTGCGGTACCCGGATCAGACATCTGGTAAAGCCAGACATCTTTTCCGGGTCCCGCGAAGGGAAGAGGGAGGTAACAACGGGACACTTGTAATGTGCCCGTTATTACCTCACGACCCATTCCCATTGATCCCTATGGGGGCTCAAATGGGAAAGGGGAATGGTTCCTGCAAGGAGGAATTACCGGGTCCTCCTATGTTGGAATTACCGGTAAGTCCCCATTGCAGGAACCCATTAATGGAGCCCGGTTTGGAGGCATCCATGGTGCTAACAGCACCATGGCTGATATGAGGCCCAATGTGTGGATGTTGGGAGATTGTTGGATGAATAATTTGTACACTCTGGCACTATTGGATTGGAGGGAGTGGAAGTTTGGCTGTATACTGTTTCTTGGCTAAACTAGGTGAGTTTACTATCATTTTGAAGACTATGGCTCATTTTCAATGTCCCCATATAATTGTTGTGCATTTTTGAGTAAATAATTTGGACTAGGTTACTCCACTATCTTTGCAGGTTGCATTAAAGGACATGTTCTGGGGCTTAATGGAACTATTTCCACGTGGAAAGATATATTTTTTACAAATACATCCAAGGAAAGTGTGGAGATGCCCAAATGCATTTTGTGCACAACTAGGAGAAGGTGGGTACCATGTAAATAAAGGTGTTTGTGCTTTTTTGAATGGTGTAGGCATGGTGTCTTTTGAAAAGGAAAACATCAAGTTGGATGATCTAAACAATTTTCGGAGTGATGGAATGAGTTTTACTAATTTTGGAAGTCTGATGTTTCTTGTAAATATTACAAATGCACTAAGAACGTTTTATGTGAAAAAGATGTTACGTGCATATGAAAACATTTGTAAGTAGTTTGAGGAAATAAAATCGCAAAAGCAAAACAAATGACACAATGAAAATAAAGTCTCTTTTAAGAGCCACCATTGTACAATACATTGTTTAAATTAAGTGTAAGCCTCTCCACCCTCTTCAATTGGACGTTCTATCTGCGACACTACAGTAGTACGTGGATGGCACATGCCACATTCGGGTCTTTAGAGGATGCCTGGAATGGAAAGGAGACTGCGGGGACCGTGGACAGTTGTGGATGTCTGCGGACATCAGGGGGAGATCAACCAGGTTTTGTAGGTGTGGTGTGCAGTGTTTGGACTGTGGGAGATTTGTGGATCCAATGGCTGAAGATCTATTTTGACCACTGGAGATTGCCTGACAAACTTGGATTTGATGACTTCCAGGTTTTATGGTATGGAGTTCGATGAATCAAGTGGGTAGAATTCCTCCCGTTGTGTGAGAATATGGGCAACTTAAAGTATCCGGACATCATTGTAGTGCACTGTGGAGGCAACAGTTTTGGCTTAATTACTGGAATTTCATTACAATTTCCAATGAAGGAAACATTTGTACAATTGATGGAACTGTTTCGCCATTCACAAATGATTTTTTCATTGATATCTTAGAGACAAAGATGTATTTTGTCCAAAAATTGAAATGCGCAATGTGAATAAAGCTGTATGTCCTTTCTTTCAGGATTTTGGAATGACATCTTTCCATAATGAAAAAATTGAATTTGAAGTTGTCCACATTTTTTGAAGAGATGCAGTGCATCTCACTGATGTGGGCAATCAGATTTTTCTTGAAAATGTTCAAAATGCATAGAAGCAGTTTTTGTGAACATATACAATGTGGATTCAAGTATTTTTTAGTACTCAAAGTAAAGAAAAAGGAAAAACACAAATAAAAATGAGAAGCATTTTTTGTGAAAATTAGAAAAAATTAAGTTAAGTAGAATAATTGTTAGTTGAGTACTTGAAACCAAAGAATTAAAAAATATATAAAAGCTAAAAAGAGAATACAGGTTATTTTAAAAGCCACCATTTTTTTATGAAAATCAATTAAAATGATTGTAATTCTACCACCCATGCCTGGAATTTTACAGGTGTCTGCAGACTAGCACACTGTCCATGGACTATGTAGGCTGTGAAGGGTCCTGTGATTATGTATTTTTGTTTTTTACTTTTGTATTGTTTCAGGCTGTTTCTGAGTGGCAAGGTAAGGTGGGGGAGGGAAGGGAGAGAAGGGGCAACTACCAAAGAGACGGAGGGGTATGTGGACAGAGGAATATGTTGGACGGGCCTTAAATTTAAGGTGGTGGCAGTGTTCTCATGCTCCTTGCCTGCGGCCTCGAAAGCACTACAAAACTGCTCCCCCCTACAGATCGGTGCTTCACAGTATAAACATAGCACTGTGACCCTCGAAAGGTATGGGTCAACAGTGTTCTGTATGGCCTATGAGGTGGCCGCTGAGATCCTATGCCCCAAAGGAGTAGTCTTTGTGATGACAGGAGCCGTCAAGGAAGATGCAGTAGAGGGTGTCAACCTACTTTTCCCTGACAAAGGTACAGCCTGGGTGGTTGCATTTTGTGTCGGGGTTCATGGAGATGGTACAGCCCAGGGTTTCCATGACTGAGTACAACCTTGGACTCAGTGCATCTCACCTTGGCTGCCTAAGCCTTTGGTAGACCCTAAACAGCGGTGAAAAGCCACCACACTCAGGACTCACTCTGGTTGCTGAGATAGGCACTTCCTCTACCTCATCTTGATCTTCCTCTTGATTTTCCTCTGTATCTCTGTGCCTATTCCCCTAACCTGGCCCTCCAGGTTGTGGTGGTGGTGTGGGTGGCTGGGGAGGAGGAATGGCCACAAAAGATGCAATTTCTGGAAATAAAGGTTTTCTGCAAAGCAGGTAGTTTTAGATGCTCTCTCCTGTATAGCAAGATTGAAATTGAGGAAAAGTAATGGGTGGGTCCCTTCAGAGGAGCCGTCTGTGGACCGTGTGACTGTCTGTGGACTACCGAGTCAAAATTAGGCCTTGGAAAGTTGTAAAAAGTTGCCAGATCAACTAATATTAGGTCTATTAGCTCTGGAAGGGTAAACCTTGAACTTGAAATACCATAGATTGGCTGAAAATGCAGTTTTAACTGTCCGCTGTACACAACCACCGTCTGCTATCACGCTGTCATGCCACCAGGGTGCAGTCACATGACGACATCTGGAAACCTCCGTGGCCCTGATGGGTGTCCGAGGACACCCATTTGGTGGGCGACGCAGAGTGCATGAGCATGGATGCCCGCGGCCGGTGCGCTATCCGGGGACTAATTAAAATTGCGTCATTCGAAAACGGACATGTGCGGACACAGGTTTTAAAGAACAATATACAACATACTTTCAGTACAAAAAATAAATGTATTTATGAAAGGGATGGGGTATCGGAATGGTACACATAAATGGGATAATACAGAATTCCTATACAATGATTATGAGGGGAGGGAGAGAGTGAAGTTTCATCAAAGCGTTTTTCATTTATAGTTTGGGAATTTGATGGTGGTGATTGCTGGAGGCAAGTGGGACAGATACAATAAGGACAGTTATACTGAACATTTCTAATAACATGATTTTTAACATAATTTAAAAGTTCCTTAAAGGCATTGTTAAGAATATTCAATTTTGCACACAAAATCAATAGTTGTTATGTACAGTGGGGGATTGGGATAGTCCTTGCGATTGATATTTCATGGTGTACTTTCTCCAAGTAAAGTAGGTGCTATAAGAAAGGAAAATATTATTGGGCCTCATTACAACCTCGGTGGTAGCCATGCCGCTATTGGCGGCATGGCTGCCGCCTAAATTGCATCCGGGTCCTGAGAATGAGGAATTACCGGGCCATTCCGGGTTCGGAAGGCCCGGTAATTCCTCCCTCCAAGGACCCGCACCCGGTCCTTCCCCATTCCCATTTCAGCCCCCATAGGGCTGCATGGGAATGGGAGAGGGAGCAAACAATGGGCCATTACGAGTTGGCCCGTTGTTTGCTCCCTCTTCCCCTCGCAGGACCCGGTAAGCACGCCTGGTTTGACCAGGCGTTGCTTCCTGGGTCCCGCGAGGGGACCTCGTAATGAGGCGGTATGGGGTAAACGGCGCCGGCACCTTTTACGGTGCTGTTTACCCCGTACCGCCAGTGTCGTAATGAGGCCCATTATCTCTCTAACCTCTGCATAAATTACATTATTACTTATATTCAAAGATGTATTCTTTACCATTAGGGATGATATCATCACTAATTTCCTCTTTTGGCAAGTTTTCTTCCAACCACTCAAGTGTGTTTGCCATTTCTGTGAAAATAAACAATAGTGCTTTATCCTTATAACAAATGTTTAGATAATGAATGGTAATAATAGAGAAATACATACAGTGTACTTACTATTTGTCAAGAGGTTCTTTAGAAATGAGTGCATGGTATATGTGAGTCTCTATGAAGTGTTGTACTAAAGTGATAATATGAGGTGTGCAGTTATGGTTTGTGCTTGGTGCATTCCTTTATATTGTGTGCTAAATGAAAAAAAATACTCAATGGGAATGGTAGGATGGATGCACCGGCACTGTGTGCAACAGTGCCGGTGCATGCCTCAAAGTCTGCGGGGGCGGGTGCCGTTCCGCCGGCCAAGTCAGACCTGGCGGGCGGGAGGGCACCCGCTACAGAACTCGGAGTGTGCTAGTCCAGTAACAATGGTGCCGGTAGCCTACCGGCACCGTTGTTCCGGAACCGGCACACTCCTAATGAGGCACTATGTATTTGTTGGATGAAGGGTACAACATTTTGTGTTGGCCCCTGTGCTTCTGGATTTTGTGAATGCCACCTGCTGTCCGTGGACTTTCGCACTGTCCGTGGACTCTAGAGCTCCTACATTGGGGGTGAGTATAATATAAGGAACTTGTAGCAAATTAAGGTTGCACCGGTAAGAACCTATGGAATTCAGTGAAAAATCTTTGTTAAAGGCACGTTATGGTTAAGTTGGACTAATAAAAACCTACGAAAATGGATAAACCCCACAAATTCACCAGTTTTGGTAAGCTAAGCAACCATAAAGCGCGCCACCACCATGCACTAATGTAACATGTAACCTTGTACCCTAACGCCGAGATACCAGAGAGTTTTGTGCGCTTTAACAAATGCAAAATTAATAAATAAATAAATATATATCTGAGTGTAAGTGTGATTGTATGTTTGTTTGAAGTATGTTGTGATTAAGGGAATGCTTAAAGCAGTTTGATAACTGTTGGCGTATTCTAACTACATTAGAGTTTAGAAGATGTTTTATTGTATAAGAATTGTGATGGCGTATTTGAAGAGTTTTGCAATGGAGGGTTTTTTTAAGTGGTTAGATGCCTGTTATTGTATTCTATTTTATTCTATCTATATTAGCACGGGACAAGGCATTGACTTTTAAAAGTACTATTGTAGTATTATCGATGTAGTTAGATACCTGTTGGCCTATTCTAACTGTTAATTGTGGTACAGTTTAGTGACTAAATTTGGGTTGAAAGAATATTAAGTAGACATTGGTTAGATGTGCTGGTATCCTATGTTTTGGAGTAACAGAGGTTTTGTTACATTCAAACCAACCACTTCTTTTTTTAACATATGCAGTATAGTGTCCTGAAGTGGTTGTGGCACCAGTGTGGTATATTACACCTACTGCTTTGAAGGTTTTATTTCCAAGAGATACTTGGCCGTGTGTGAAGCCTGTACATTTACAGTTATTTTTGGTACCATCTGCATTGTACCTCAGAAACATTAATATAACATATTGGCTATGTGAGTTCATTTGTATGGTGCAACGATTGTCTGAATTGCAAAAAGGGCATAATATGCCATGATTTGCATTTTGCGGAAGTTGGTGAAATGCAATGGATTCAGAATTTGGTATCGATTGTACGGAACTCATAATGGAAACAGTAAAGACAGATACAAGTGATCACAGTTCAAGGGTGTTTATTAAACTGTATAAATGGGTTGGAAAAATGCCTGATCTAAACTTAAATCTAAGATGGGAGCAAGCTACGGCCATCAAATAACAATAAGATAGTCCTAGTGGCACCTTGTCAATAAAAAGGGCATATACTAAAAAATATATTGTCATTCCTTACAGCTAATTTCAAAAACAGTGTGGGATAATGTTCACAAATAAAAGAAGTGTTCACAAATGATAAGTCAGGATGTTATAGCCGGTGGTCTCGCTTCCCCACGTTTTTAGTACGGGACAAGGCAGGATGTTTGAGCACAGCACACTCCTAGACCTCGCCAGCATGAGGTTACAGTTTGTTTCCAAAATATCAGGGCCTTCTGTGGCCAAGTCTCTTTCACACAGTCTCTCGCCTCAGAGGACCTGTTGTGTTGCAATCAACAACAAACAAAAAAAGTTCCTTCAATAAATATTCATGGGGCGATTACTCTTCACCTTAGGATCCCCCTCTGCCAGGCTCTAATCCCTCATGCAATGCGGACCTCCATCCGTTGGGTTCATTATGGCCTTTCATTCATAATGTAACATTCCAGAGTCTCAATGTCTTTTTAAACAACTAATCACTGTGGACATCCCTCAGCCAGGTTCACGTTTGTCGACACTATGTTCACTTTGCTTTATCAATATGCAGGATTCACTCTCCTTAGCTTTCCTCTTGGCATCTCTCCATCAGGTTCACATAGTCATTCTTATATAGTTCATGATTTGCTCATTCTCACCAGAAAGCGGTGTTCCCTTCCTCTAGCTTTCTTTCGGCATCCTTCCGTCGGGTTCACACTTGCCACAGTTCACCATGTGTCAAAGACGTTCAACTGTATGAGGGATTTTACTTGACCCTTGTATGTACACTTTGACATTACACATGGCCACCCTTGCGGCCCCTTGGTCTTTGTAGTTTTATTAACAAAGGAATACCGTATAGAGTCCTTGGATTGAGCACCCACGTGGCGCAGGACCACTCTATGTCTGGTTCCACCTTCACTCACAAAAGACCTCAGTCTATTATCTTCTTTCTGCATATATAATGTTGCTACTGCAACCTTGGGCTCAGGACAGTCCGGGACACTATCATTTGCTGTCTCTCCCCGCCCTGGCAAACAGTGTGGGAGGGTTCCTTGTACCACGGACATCCAATACGCCACTCGCCAGCTGTGACTCCCGGTCTTACGCTTGCTTTCATGGAGGCTTTGTCTGCATTGAAAAGGTGAAGGGCAATACCCTTCAGGTCGTCCTTTCTAATCTCTCTGCCTTTGTCCTCCTCTTGAACTGCTGGTCCAGTATGGCTGCTTTCTTGTGCCTTCAACCTTGTTCGAAGCATGCTTTTGTGCTCCACCTTTTATCCCTGTGGAGAAGGGAAATGGCTGTCAGGTGTGCATAGTTATGGTTAATTGCCTGACTCTGTCTGATCCTTGTGTTGGGACATGTCTGGTAAACGGCCCAGGTGTTTGTCCATTGTCTCAGTGTAGGAAAGTGTTTGTGTTGGAAAAGGGGGGGGGTGGAAATTTGGAGTATCCTATAAGGTTGGATGGGGAAAAGATGTTCTATGAAAGGGGGTAATGTGTCTCACCCGTCGTGTCCCACTTCCACTTCCCAAGGACCCCTCATCCAGGTGATCCCCCCATACTAGTCCACCCCCAGGAACTGGATCCAATAGCGATGGCAGTGTCCCGGCCACCTGGATGACAGATCCCGGGGACCTTCTCACAGGATATATATACAAATTGTTCATTAGGGATGTGCTCTTGTGAAACATGGTTGCAGAGAGTGCATGTATGTTTCCACATGTATGAAATCTGGAAGATGTCATTTATAGGGATGTTATTGGTTTCCAGTACTTGGATTGCGTTAGACCGGCACGAATACGACTCTCCCGCTGCAGAGTCGGAAAGGCTGCAGGACTCCTCACGTGTTTTGAGAAGACGAGGAATGCGTGCCCCATCGAAGGCCATCAGGACCCAGCCTTGAAATATCCTGCTGGAAGGCTGTGAGGCATCCAGCAGACCAGGAAGACACAGTGGCAAGTTTGGGGGGCCGCAGCAGCCGAGCAGCATCAGCAGACCACGGAGTGTAAGTATTGACTCAGCCACACAGCAACTGGGGTGTGAGGGGGTATCGAGTATTGTGCCGTATTGTTAGGTATTGTTTAGCATCAACGAGTATTGTCAAGTATTGTCTAGCATTATTAAGTTTAGTAGGGAACGGAGCAGAGGTAGATGTCATTATTTGTGATTAGGGCACATTTGGTTTTGAGGTAAAATGTTGTGGTGAACAGCCTAGACTATTGACTCGAGGGCATGAATGACAGAAGTTATGTAAATAGTGGATTTTCTGTGGCTTCTGCATTTTAGCTCAGGTCATAGATGACGGTATCCCCATAAGGTTTAGCATGGGAGGTGGCCTAGGATTTCAGAAGGTGATTTGGCTGGTTAAGTCTCAAGGAGGTGTATTTTTGCAAGGCAACGCTGCAGGTACAGATTGAACACAAGAAGAATATTAGTATACTCTGCTAGGAGGCAAGAAGACAGCTGTGGGGTTTGTGTTGGGATTGTGCATATTTTTGGGGCAACAGGGTTATAACATTGTGCACGCTGTAATTAACTTCTTAGCACTACCTTGTCTAGTAAATTGGTGACGTCGGCCGTAGGTTTGCACATAGGACTTGGAGAGCACAAGATGGTGAGGAGCTAGCATTGGAAGGCTTGAGATTGACAGACGAGGGTGTCCAGTGGCAGTGTGCAGAAGGCGCTTGTGGAAAATTTGTGGCTGTGTCGGAAAAGGCAGCGATTGTGAACAGGGTGGTGTGTGGAGCAAGCCTGACAGGTTGTGGAGCCAGAGAGGCTTGTAGTGAATTAAAAAGCATTGTGATTACACTGTGTTTATCGAAACCCTCAATTTGAGGTCAAGTAAGAGCAAGAGCAATGTATCAAGGGAGGTTTGAGGATAACACGCCCCTACAGCACCTGTGTAAGACCCTCCCACCTAATAAAGACAAGATTTGCAAATATAGCATAGAATAGACTAAAACCATGGCCACCTTGCAGAAGTTTCTCCAAAGATGTGCAGCAATCACTACTGACACACTTACAGGGTACCTATAAGAGGAAGAAGCTAGCAAACCGCATGGCAACATTTGAGTTGTGGAGGATGGTTCAGGAGGGCAAGAGGGACACAGCGGGGCATTAGTGGATGCTGAGCCAGCAGGGGGTGCAGAGGCCCGTACCCCCACCCTCCACTCCCCCACCCGCTCCTGCAAGCAAGAACTTCAAGGACAGAGACGATGAGCAGGAGATATACCCATTACGAGAGCTAAAAGCAGCAGAGGGGTATTCAAACCCGATATATAAGCCACCACCATATACTAAGTAAGAGGGACAAGGCAGCAACCCAGTGAGAGCAGAGTGAGCAGTGAGGCGCAGAAGGGCACAAAGGAGGGGCTAGCGAGAATAGCCACAAACAAGTGGGTAGGGGGACAGTTCCTCCTAAAGCTGGAAGGAAAGACGAATGGGGAGGCAGAGGGAGCAACCAGAGCAATAGAAGGCCTTAAGGAGAGCCGCAAAGTAAGTGACTGGGCAGAGATAAGGGAGGAGACGGACAGAAAGGAGCGGGAAAGGGAAGAGAGACTAGAAGGAATGCAGAGAGAGGAAGAAGGAGGAAGAGAAAGAGGGGGAGCAGCAGGAAAGGAGGAGAAGGAAGCAAGAAGAGATTGAGAGGCAGAGGGAAGCAGATGAGAAGGAAACACGCATGTTAATAGAAGGAGAACAAAAACAAGTTGCAGGTAGAGAGAATAGCAGGAGAACGCGCACGCAAGGCAGAGGAGGAGGAGCGTGCATTCAGGGACATAAAGACACGATGGTCAGTGAGCACAGGAAATGACAGAATAGGAGGGGGCGGACGAGCAGACTCAGACAGCACAACCACACAGGGTCAGACTACCACTGTAGTAGACAAAGCAGACCTAGGTTCCAGTGGGGAAGGGAGTAGACATGACTTGCGTGACAATCGACTTTACCATGAAGCCTAACATAGACACCACTACTAGGAGACTGAGCTTTGTGGACAACATTTGTAGTAATATGAGCTCTGTTTCAGACAATGAATGAAGGGATAGTGGAGACGAGGGAAGTGAGTGATTCAAGCCTCAGTCCACAGGGAAAGGTGCAGACAAATGTGTGACATGGGAGACCGGTACAGGGGGAACTAAGGCTGATAAGGGCGATCAAACACCACGGTCAGTGGATGAGTTATGCAATATCGATGACCTAGCTCCATACTTTGAGAGACTGAGAGAACTCCCAAGACAAAGGAAGAGGGAGACAGCAATAGTATGTTCTAAAAAAAAGGATCACGGGGATCTGACGACTGTGCTCGGATACCCATAGGAGAACCAATTGATGTGTACACCGACATTAGAAACACCGACAGGCAGATAATACTGACTAGAGGAGCAAGTGGAGGGGGTAGGGTTCACACAAATGGTCCTAGCGGAAAAAAGGAGGGGGGCGAACTCAATATATACAATGGAAATACATTGACAAGAAAAACATGAGATGTAGGTTATCTTCGTTGACCACGGGTGCAGGGAAATGGATATACGAAATGGCATAAATGACAGCGGGGCAGAGACTAGCAGTGGAGGACGTAAAGGGGCTACTAGTGGCGATCCTCGGAGAGGTCGCTGATGACATATGGAAAAGGATGGTGCTCCCAGGAGTGAGTATTCAAGACAGGGTGCACAATGGAGCACCATTTCCAAATTGCAGAGCTGCCGTATGGCAAGCTTTAAGGACACAATACCCAGACACATCAGACATTAGTGCTATTATGGCCCACAAGGTGGGGCCAGACGAAGACCCCTTAGACTACATTCAGGCGATCCAAGAGCTTTGGTGCATTGAAACATGAGAACAATGGGACAAAATAGTAGCTTTATTTTACCACTTATTATGCATGGGCCTGCCAGAGCTGGTACAGAAGCAACTAAAGAAATTAGTAGGCATTGAGACAAAACCTTATCCAGAAATACAGCTCACAATAGTACATCATTGCAGTCTGTTACAGGAGAAAATTAGGAAGAAGGCTGAGGAAAGAAAGCTAGAAGAAGCGAAACTAGTGCAGAAAAAACTATCAAAGTATGCCTTGTAAGGGGCGGTACTGACAAGTGTAGGAGCACAGGGGACACAGCAGCAGCAGTATGCACCGCTGCATGCGGGGGGAGGATTCATGGGGTGGGGAACATGCAGCATGGGTTTCGAGGAAAAAGGAGGCCATCCAGAGGATGCTGAAATGGTCCACAAATACATCACAACCAAGGGGGTTTCCCCAGAGAGTTCCGAGGATATGGGCAACAGGTGCAGCAAGGCCCAGGGGATTATGCAGGGGGTTTCCAGGACCAAGGGAGGGAGCCACCACAGTGCTGGTTGTGTGGGCAGATGAGACACATTTCGACAGTGTGAAGAAGCAGGGGGATGCAACAGAATGGTGGAGCACAGTAAAAGCAAGCATATGAAGGGTACCAGGATGACTATTACACACAGGACCAACCTCAGCGAGAACAAGGACAGACACTGAGCGCACACCCGCAGACACACCAGCCCATGACACAGAACCTCCAGATGCAAGCACCCATACCACAGTATTAGCAATCTCCCCAGACACGAGGCAGCACACCGCAGGTGCCACAGATACAGAACAGCATTCAGCCAAACAACGGGACAGTGGCACTCATAGACTCCATGTCAACTACCCCCATTAGGAGCCTGCGGGGGTCACCATGGTGGGGGAACAACACATTTTCTGGGAATGGGATGTCCTTATACCCTCAATAGGAAAGCCCACAGATGGACTTGATGTGTTCCATCGTGTCGATCACACGCAACCATGCCGAGGAAACTCGCATAGGGGTGGCGTTAGGTGAAAACACTTTTTCCATTCTTCTAGACACATGGGTGACTAGGACCTGCCTTCGAGAGGGAACCTATAGATTGTCAGGCGATGCCATGAATACTCTAGGATTCTCTGGGGCTATGGAAATGGTTCCTTTTACAGACAAAATATCTCCCTTTCTATAGGCGTACACAATTTATCTCTCCCTTTAGTTAACTCTTGAGAGACACCTGTAAACATACTGGGATGAGACTTTATGAGCAGACTAAACATGGCAGTCTTATTCACAGACAGGGGATAGTGTGCTCTACACCAGGGATACACCTTCGCAGCATAAGATAAATCATTTAAGCATATTGTGGACGGAGGGTACAGAGGGGCGTGGCAGTGGTTGAGGAGCTTTACCAATACAGGACTGAGATTGCAATTGCATGACTCCCAGGGATGCAAGGGAAGATGTGGTGCGTTACAAATGAGTATTTGTTCAGACCAGAGATACCATTGGATGAGGCAGAAGGGACAACAATACCACCAGAGATTGAGGCAGTGATTGTGAGAGACGAGTGAATAGCAGTACATGGGATGGACAGGACAGGAAGATCATGGCAAGCGGTGATCGCTGTAGCAGAAGGGTACAGGTTGACCACAGTGACAAACAAAGAACTATTCAGAGATGAAAGATCAGACCACGAGATCGTGTTCAAAATGATTGTGAGCTATTGGCTAAAGATACACTACAGGGAGGTACCACAGAGGATGGTGATGGTGCTGAAAGGTGCCCAGCATCCAATGGACCATTAGTCCCTGTGATGTGGGGCTTTTGAAAGGAATGGGGGAGTAAACATCAAACTGAACCAGGAGAAATTCTACCCAGAGTCAAACAATACCCACTATCAAAGGAGGCAGAC
This sequence comes from Ambystoma mexicanum, assembly GCF_040938575.1. Taxonomy (NCBI): domain Eukaryota; kingdom Metazoa; phylum Chordata; class Amphibia; order Caudata; family Ambystomatidae; genus Ambystoma; species Ambystoma mexicanum. The sequence goes on from NC_090922.1 coordinate 459,673,357, forward strand.
AAGGGCATTTATGCAAAAACTGCAGATTTTGTGGAGAGGGGCATTCTAGTACCATCAGAATCGCCATGCAACACTGCTGTATACCAAGTCCAGCAAGCAAAAAGGGGGTCATAGATTTTTATCCGGGACTTGTGTCCTCTTAATTATATTGTAGAAGCAGAGTATCCTTTGGTTCAAAATCCAGCGTCAATTCTATGCAGTATTCCAGCAGAAGCTGCTTGCTTCACGGTCATAGACTTGAAAAATGCCTTTTTCTCTATACCATTACACAGAGCTTCACAAGATTTGACTTCCTTTATGTATAGAAACAAGAAATGGAAACATAAAAGACTTCTCCAAGGGTATTGTGAGTCAATCTCCATATTCAATAGGGTTCTCCAAATGGACCTAGGCAATGTACAGATGGAGACCACGGTCATACAGTATGTAGACGACCTTTTGATTTGCAGTACGACAGAAGAAAAATGTAGAGGTGACTCAGTACACATGTTGACAGTGTTAGCTGACATTTACAAGGTGGACAAGGACAAACTACAGTACTGTCAGAAAGAGGTGCTATACATTGGACAGATGATCTCACAAAATGGCTGACAAATGACGCCAGAAAGGACAGAGGCAATACGCAGGAAAGGAAAACCCATGACAGTGAGAGAGATGCAGCAATTTTTGGGGTTGTGTAATTACTGCAAAGCATGGGTTTTTAATTACAGCACTTACACCAGTCCTTTTCTGTGTGCTCAGCAGGAAGCACAAAAGGGACACAAGATAATAAAATGGACAACAGAAATGACTGAGGCATTTGATGAGCTGAAAGAAGCAATATGCAGAGCTCGAGTGTGAGGATTCCCAGACTACAAAAAGGAATTATTCTTATTCTCACACTCTGATGGGGTGGTAATGACAATGGTACTGACAGAGAAGACAAGCTTGGGGCACAAGCCAATAGCATACTACAGTGGGAAGCTTGACCCATTAATGAGAGGACACTATCCTTACAAACAAGCTTTGGTTGCTGCTGCATTTGCAGTGAACAAATCAGCAAGTAATACCATGACCACTCTTTATGTGGAGAACGCTTTCTTTGCCTTACTGGAGAAACCAAAGAGCACACAGACAATACAGAGAGCATCAGGGTATGAGGTGTTACTTTCAAACAATCACTTAAGTAGTGAGGTGCATACTCGTAACCCAGTGACTTTTCTCACCCACATCTTACAGGACGGTGACTATGCACATGACTGCACAGAGAACATACAGGAATTCAGTCACACTCGCAAGGTACAGGAGGATGCACTTGGGGGAGATGTGCATTGATGGGTCGTGGGCAATTGACCAGACAGATGCGGTCAGACATACAGCAACAGCAGTGGTAAGGCTAAGAGAGGATGGAACAAGTGAGGTAGTGGTCAGTGCATGATTGCCATCACATTACTCAGCACAGACAGCAGCTCTAATGGCATTAATATTGGCATTGGAGTACAGCAGAAGGAAGGAGGTGACAATTTACTCGGAATCAGTGTACATGATGTCCACAGTACATTCATGACTGTCACAATGGATGAGGAGGGGCTTTAGAAGAGCAGGCTGGTCCCCAGTACAGTATGCACATTTGTTGAGCAGGCTAGTAGAACTCATACAGTACCCTGAGCAAATAGCCACAGCGAAATGCCAAGCACACACAGAGGGAGAGGACCCTGTCTCAAGGGTATATGAAGCAGCAGACACAGAAGCAAACTACGCCGCATATTTTTGAGAGCTTCTATAAATGGAGGCTCTGTCACATGCCTGTGACTATACGAGGACAATGGTACTAAAAGAGGGGTACAATGTATTGCCAGAAACACAATTAATGGAGTTGCATGGCACTGCATCCAGGGAGAAGAAAAATCTGTGTACTAGGAGAGAGTGTATAGTATCTCCAACAGACACCCTATGGTGACAGAATATCAGTGGGAAAGTGGTCATGCAACTAGCATTATTGCGCACAGCACTGACACAGTTACATTATCCAACACACACTGGGAAGGAAGTGCTTGCCGCCCATATTGGAGAAACATGCCTAATGTGTAAACTGTTCACTGAAGCGACATACACTGAGAGTTGTGAGAGGAGCCATACTTCACCCAGCTGGTCCATTTCAACATCTCCATGTTGACTATGTTGACATGATTCAAGTTTGCCAACGATACTGCTACATGATAGTGGTTGTGTTCCCATTCTCTCAGTGGATTGAGGCAGGCCCCTGTTCCCATCCTGATGCCCTCAATCCAACAAAGCTCCTGGTCCAGGAAGTATTCCCACACTGGGGCGTGTGTGAAGTCCTGCTGTCTGACAATGGCCCTCACTTCGCCAAAGAGATGTTCAAGCACATTGCAACGCCCCTGGGCATTCGACATAAATTCTGCTGTGCTTATCACCCACAAGCAAATGGGGTGTGTGAACGCCCCAACAGCCTTTTGGAGGAAAGTATTGCCAAAACTAAACAGAGTACGAATAAGAACTGGCTCCATTGCTTACCCTTGGCACTCTTTGCATTGCACAATAAGCCTAGGTCTGACCACCATTTAACTCCACATGAGGTGGTGACAGGACGGCACATGCAACTTCCCCTGGCTCTTCCAACTAGGGCGTTTAAAGATGCAGAGAGTAGTGCATCTGTGTTAGACCAGAACATGTTTGATTACATTACTTCCTTGATTGCTAGTGCCTCTTTTATCTCTCGCCAGATACAACAACACCAGGGAGGACATGAAGACAGCAGAGAAAGCAACAGTGTCAAAGAACCAAAGGACTCTCTGTCAGAACGACGTGTTCATCCCGGTGACAGTGTACTTTTGAGGAATTTCATCCGACAGTGGGACGCTGACAGAGACATTAAATTCCAAGGTGTTGAATTGGAAGGAAAGAGCACCTGGAACCACCTCTCAGATGTCAAGCCCGACAAAGCTTCAGCCTCATCTGGCAACGTGAATGACAGGGCCAATGAACAGCATCAAGAGGAACAAAATGAACAAAACAATAATTCTGAACTTAAGCTGCCAAGTGGAGGACACCCAATGGTTACTCGCTTAAGGGCAGCAGAGTTAGGGCAAGGACTGCCTACACATCCAGAGTGAAGATACACTGTCTGTTTATTATTTTATTCTCTACACACGTTCGTCGTGAAAGCCGACTGTGATATTTGATGATTGTTCATGTTGCCCAATGATTTCCAGCCTGATACCATTTCAGGCCAATTTGTCCATTTTATTCGAAGACCAAGCCTTTTCCAAGCATGTTCACCTAGAGTATATTTTCTTGTTTTCATAGCATATTTGGCCCAAGCTTACACACAATTTGAATTAGGAAACCCTTCAGTTCTTGCAATACTAAGACACCCTGGAATTAGAAATGTGTGGGAGCAGCTATTTGCTTTCGCAATAAATTACTACGTGGCCTATGTGGGGATTTCAGATAGTGCTGGAGAGGGGTACGAGGGAGGGGTTAGGAAAAGGGAGAAAGGGAGAGGAGGAGAGAACAGAGAGTAAGCTGTCAAAGAGTGGAGAAGCAAAAGGGGAGAGGTGTGTGTAATGGGAAGCATAGACGTACTCACTGGTGAGAGAGAGAGAGGTTGAAGTTAGTTTGGATGATCTTGTGTAAATAGCCAAGTTTCCAAGCTTTTCCCAAAGGCCCAGAAGGAGGATTCAGCTCTTAATGAGGATGGTAGTGTGTTCCAGTGTTTGGCCACAACCACTGGGAAGCTGTACCCCCCTGATTTCTGTAATTTGTATTTGGGGATGGTGTGTAAGTGTGTGCAGGCTATATGGGTGGGTCTGTTGGATTTGTTCTTTGCAAATTTGTTGGATAAGTACTTGGGAAGCATTTTTGTGTCAGGGAGAGGGTTTTGAATAGGATTCGATCATGGACCGGCAGCCAGTGGGCTTTCCTTCCTGCCACGCTAATGTGGTTGTTTTTTGGCCTGTTGAGCGCTGCTCTCAGGGTGTTATTTTGAATCACCTGAAATGTGTGGGAGCAGCTATTTGCTTTCGCAATAAATGACTATGTGGTCTATGTGGCTTAAATGTTTTATTGTATACTAAAACAATAACACTCACTTTTGTGCATTTCAGAAGGGCAACTGATATCTTCATGCTGCACAAGGATCCAGCAGCACAGGTAAAGATGGGTGAAATAATAATAAATGTGCTTATTTTGTTGTGTCTCTTATTCCCAAGTGGGGTATTTGTCCTCATATTGTGGAGAATATCACTTGTATCTAGTGAAAATGCTGTGTCCTCTACTAACATTATCCAGACCCCAGCAGGTGGAGCAACCATGTCAGGTGGACAAGAGAGCAATGAAAGCAGGGTAAGGAGAGGTAAGCACGGTGCTGACACAGACATGAGGGAGTAGGTCTCTATCTCACTGGCACTGCTCGAGTGTCTAATAACATATGGTTCAAGCACATGGCCAAAGTAGGTAAGGAAACCACCGGGGAGAGATGTTACGTCTGTTCATTAATCCCCTATGCCATGAGTGCCTCCAGAATGTTTATAGCAACTGAAATACCAGCAGCAAGAGCACAATGCCTGATGTACCTGTCTATGGTGACAACTGGAGGAAGATTTCAAGGGAAAACAGCAACATTGAAATGGATGTCTCAGGTGACGTTCCCGTATGTAGACCGTTACATAAAGACTCTTGAGATGATGAACAATTATTGATAGATAGATCAAGCTATACAGTACATAACTGACGGGCCTCAGAAAGGCAACACGAAAACAATAACATTGAAGGAGAATCCCTGCTCGAAGAGGGGGGGGGTGAGGGAAATAGGTGGAGAACCAGGATGTTGGGAAAGACCGCAGATGCTTGTGTATGGCCAAGTATACACCGAAGAAGGCTGGGAAGATGGAATAGTAGGAAGCAGAACACACACCCTAGTACTATCACCAGTGAATACAGTACAAGGAGAGAATGACAAGTGCCTGAAGGAATGGGGTGCGAGTGCAAAGCTGATTACCTTTAGAAAATAAAGCTGGACCAATGCCTACAATACCCCTGAAGAAACCAACATTGTGCTACAAGAAGGAGGGAGAAGTGAAAGTTGTAGATAACACAGAATGTTGGTACATTGAAAAGCACCCAGCAATGAAGATAGTAATCTCAATACTGATAGACCACTACTGAGCATGTGGATACAAGGCATACGAGAAGCTGCCACCCACATGGGGAGGAGTTTGCTCATTGGTACACATCAATATTTCATTCTTTATTTATTTTGACATTTGTAAAACACACCTAACCTTAAGGCATCACCAGCACTAGTTTTTCATTTGATAGTACATACAGTATGATGATGTCTCGCTTAGTAGTTAATGTTACAGTTCAGTTTCATAACAGGTCTAACTTAACAGTTCAATTTCGTTTGGTGGTACAACACATATACATGCTTACATACACAACAGGTCTAACTTAGCAGTTCAATTTCAGAGGGAATCATATAGATATGCTATGATATGATAGTTTATTTATATAGCACCTATACACAATATGTTTCAAAGTGCTTCAAGCAAGGGAGGGAACAAGGGAAAATACAATGACATTCTTACAGGCCATGAACAGTAAGTATGTGAAATTAACTATCGTATTTGGCCTGACAACATTTCTGATAGCAAGAGCTAAGATGTAGATAATGAAGGGACGGTAAGAGTGGGAAGGAAATGGAAACAGACAGGCGACTACCGTACTAGGCCTGACAACATTTCTGGTAGAGTCGGAGAAAAACGAAAGGTGAGGGAGAGGGGTGCAGAAAGGACGGGGACGAACAAAACAAGCAACTATCGTACTATGCCTGACGACATTTCAGATAGTGCTGGGGGGGGGTACGAGGGAGGGGATAGGAAAAGGGAGAAAGTGAGAGGAGAGAACACAGAGTAAGCTGTCAAAGAGTGGAGAAGCAAGAGGGGAGAGGTGTGTGTAATGGGAAGCATAGGCGTACTGACTGGCAAGAGAGAGAGAGGTTGAAGTTAGTTTGGATGATCTTGTGTAAATAGCCAAGTTTTCAAGCTTTTCCCAAAGGCCCAGAAGGAGGATTCAGCTCTTAATGAGGATGGTAGTGCGTTCCAGTGTTTGGTCACAACCACTGGGAAGCTGTACCCCCCTGCTTTCTGTAATTTGTTTTTGGGGATGGTGAGTAAGTGTGTGCAGGCTATATGGGTGGGTCTGTTGGATTTGTTCTTTGCAAATTTGTTGGATAAGTACTTGGGAAGCATTCTTGTGTTAGGGAGAGGGTTTTGAATAGGATTCGACCATAGACCGGCAGCCAGTGGGCTTTCCTTCCTGCCACGCTAATGGGGTTGTTTTTTGGGCTGTTGAGCGCTGCTCCCAGGGTGTTATTTTGAATCACCTGTAGTTTTTTTCATATTTCGGCTGTTGGTACCAGTGTATAGCGCATTACAGTAGTCTAGTCTGGATAAGTTGAGAGCTCTAGACAACCTGATACAGCTGACCGAGGACAGGAAGGGTCTACGAGTGTTGATGTGCTTACATAGGCTGCTGCTGTAGCTGTCGCATTGACTTGTCTAGTTAAGGTAAGAGCAGAATCAAGGTAAATGCCCAAGGTTTTTACTTCCTTCGAGACATTGATGGTGATGCCATCAAACATAAAGGCTTTGAAGGCATTGTCAAGTTTGTTTAGGCGGTGTTGTCAGCCGATGAGGAGAAGTTCTGTATTTTCATTGTTCAGCCAAAGGCCATGTTGGGTCATCCAAACCTGGATCGTTTGGTAAATTTCATTTAATGATCTAGTGTCTTGGTTGTGGATGCCGGTTATGGGTATGATGATTTGGGTGTCATCTGCGTAGTTGATGTAGGTGACTCCCAATCATCAAGGAGGTCAAACAGGGGCTTTGTGAAAATATTGCAGAGAGTGGGGGGGTGCAAGATCCTTGCGGAACTCCGCAGGTGACAGGGCTGGTAGCGCTGCTGCAAAAGGTGAAAAGACTCTCATGGTTCTATTAGTTAAGAAGGATTGTATCCAATGTATGGCATTGGTTGGGAAGTGAGCCGCAGAGGCAAGGAGTTTGCACAGTATGTTATGGTTGACTAAATCAAAGGCCGCTGAGAGGTCAAGAAGGAGGAGGAGTGCAAGATTACCATTAACTTTGATCTCATCCATTTGTATTTTTAGGTCTAACAAGGCTGACTCGGTGCCGTGTCTTGGGTGGAAGCCTGATTGGCAGAGGCCTAGGAGGTTGCTGGTTTCGAGGTGATTTTGGATTTGCAGATAGGCTGCTCAGTCCAGTATTTTGAGGAGGAAGGGTACTGTTGTTATGGGCCGGTAGTTTGTAGGTATGTTGGGGTCTTGGGTAGGTTTCTTCAGTAGGGGTAGAACCCACGTGTCTTTGAGGTTGATAGGGAAAGAGCTTGTTTCAAAGTAGGCATTGATTAGATTTGTTGATATTAATATTGATATTTTATTTATATCACGCTCGTTCACAAGTATTTCAGAGTGCGACAAGGCAAGGAAGGGGAACAGGGGAGAACAAAAACAACAATCTTACTAGGCCCAGTGACATGGAGAACGCGCAAGTGCATGGGAGATGGAGAGAGGAAAAGTGCATGGAAGGGGGGATAGGTGGAAAGTGCGGATCAAAGGAGCAAACAGATAGATAATAATACATAAATAAATAATAAAGGCAACACACAGTGGTATTGCAGCCAGCAAGTAGCAAGTGGCAAGTGCTGGGTTAAGGCAGCAGACAGGGTATGTCTGATTAGTGCAGGTAGACAAAGGGGGGACTGTATGGCTACAGATACAGACCCCAGTGCCAGGGGTAGCCTGGAGGCAGAGCAGGAGGGTGGCAGGGTGAGCAGGTACCTCGGCCCGAAGACAGATGGTAGGCCAGGTGCACTGTGCTGAGGAGAACAGGTCAGCAGGGGACGGGGCAAAGGCTGAAGCAAAGACGAAGGTCTTGAGGTGCTTCCAGAACCGGAGATGGTTCTCCTCAAGTTTCAGAGTGGCAGGGAGGCTGTTCCAGAGGCAGGCCCCAGAGGAATACAGAGATCTACCCTAGTTCACTTTTTTGAGAAACAACTGACCCTGAGGGAGTTGGAGATGTAGTATCGAAGAGCTCAAGAGGGGAGGTATTTGCGGAGGGATAGCTGAAGGTATTTTGGAGCCAGACCCCAGAAAGCCTTGTGGACAATGCAAAGGGTTTTGAATTTAATCCTTACATCCACTGGGAGCCAATGGAGAGATTTCAGAGCTGGAGAGATACGATTCGAGGGCTTGAGGCCAAGGACAAGTCTTGCAGTCCTGTTCTGGATTAGTTGTAAAGGGCGGAGAGTAGAGGCAGATAGATTTAGAAAGAGGCTGTTACAATAGTCCAAGCTACTGAGAACCAGAGCTTGGGAGACAATGAGCTTCTGGGGGAAGGAGAGGAAAGGAAGAGTACCTCTGAGGAGGTGCAGTAGGATGTTTGGCTTTTTTTTATACATCAGAGATGTGGGCGGAGAAGGAAAGTGTGGAGTCAAAGATGACCCCGAGGTTCTTAGCCTTGCAGGTGGGGGTAGGGGAGGGCCAAGGGAGGCCAGCCAGAGAGTGAGGGGAAAGGAGGGTGAGGGTGTGCCGATGAGGAGGATCTCCGTCTTGTTGGCATTCAGACAAAAATCATTGGCGGCACACCAATCTTGAATGGCAGTTAGGCAATCAGAGATGAGAGAAGGAGAGGAGATGGCCAAGGGCAGACTAAAAAATGTGTTGAGTGTTGTCAGCATAGCAATGGAAATTGGAGCAGAAAATGGCAATACAGTGGATGAGAGTTGCTATGCATTGATTGAAAAGCCAGGGTGAGCGGTTAGACCCCTGGGGAACACCAAAGGTAGAGAGGGAGATAGATGATAGGAAGGACACAAGTTGGAGCTGGGAGGGTCGATCAGAGAGGAAAGAGGTTAGCCAGGCCAGGGCCCGATCAGTGATACCCAAGTTATCACGGAGACAGTTGAGCAGGATGGTATGGTTGACTGTGTCAAAGGCAGAAGAGAGATCGAGTAGGATGAGGACAGATGGAATGTTAGAGTCAAGGTTGGAGAGCAGAACTTCACGGATGTTCAGAAGAGCAGTTTCCGTGCTTCTGGCAGCTCTGAAGCCAGACTGGTGGTCGTGGAGACAGCCAACAGACAGCTTCTGAATGGAGGTTAAGTTGAGAGATGGCCATCTTTTCCAGGAGCTTGCCCAGAAAAGGAGTAATGGAAATTGGGTGATAATCAGCCGGACAAGAAGGATCAGCTGTGGGTTTCTTGAGAAGAGAATGCACAAGGGAGTGCTTCAGAGGGGAGGGGAAGGATCCTGAGGCAAAGGAGTGGTTGCAGAAATTGGCAAGGGCCAGAGCAAGGGTGTTGTTGTGGTCCTTGATTGTTTTAGAGGAACAGGGATGAACCTGTTTTGACAAGGTTTTCATAGATCAGACTTGTCTAGTGATCTCATCAGGGGAGAAGAGAGGAAAGGATGAGAAAGAGGGTGGAGGGGTGGCTGAAGGAGGGTCAGCATGAACCAACGAAGAGAGGAGAGGACGGGGGAGGGTGGACAGGAAGACCTGGGTTTTTCAGATAAAGTGAGAGGCAAGAGCATTGTAAAGAGCCTGGTAGGAAAAAGGAGGTATAGAGACTATAGCAGTGTTGGCCAGCTCCTTGCAGATTTTAAAGAGTTCAGCCGAGTTGTTAGATGCCGCAGAGTCACAGGATTGAATATGGGCTCTCTTCTTGGTGAGGACAGAGAGTGGGTATTGCCTTTGGAGCAGGCGACAGGTAAGTTTGTCAGAGGATGAACAAGGAACCCTCCATTTCCTCTCAGCCGGCCTACACTTACGATTAAGGGTAGCTAGGCTGGAGTCATACCAGGAATTGTACTTGGCTTTGGACTTCAAATGGTTCCTCATGACAGGGGCAAGAACATCAAGAGTTTCAGAAATAGAAGAGTGGAGCAGAGCAGGGCTGAGTCAGGATGTGAGTCAGTCAGAGGTGGAAGGGGGGGGAGAGAAGGTGTCAGCGAAAAAGTCAACTGACACACGTGTCATGGGCCGGATGTCCGAGAAGGTTGGTGGCAATATGTTGGGGTAGGCTTGGCCAGGGGAGAAGAGAGAGATAGATTAGAGGAGAGGAGGGAATGATTGCTCGAGGAGAGAGGAGTGGTCAGATGTATGGAGAGGGGGAGGTCAGCGGAAATCAAGACATCGAGTGTGTGCCCTGTAGAGTGAGTCGGGCCAGAGGGGAAGTTGGACATAGAGAGGGAGTCACAGAGGTCACGGAAGAGTAAAGAGGAAGAACTTGGAGAATCTATATGGATAATGAGGTCACTGAGGAGAAGTTGAGTGGTAGAAGCCAGGAGGGCGGAGGAGAGGTCCGTCCACTCAGAGAGAAATGAGAGTGAAATGAGAGATGTGACCAGGAGGCTGGTAGATAGTAGCCACTGTATGAGAAGGGCTACGAGAGAGAGAGAGCCTACAGACGAGGCATTCAAAAGAGTGGGTCTGAGTGGGAATGATAGAGGCAGGAATCCACTAAGGAAAGATTAGGGCTGTCCCCCCCGCTGGAACGTGAAGGTCTGGGGTAAGAGAGCATTTTGTAGCCATCAGGGAGGAGAGTGTCAAAGCTTGTGACAGAGCTGACCGTGAACCATGTCTCAGTAAGACCAAGGACATCAAGGTCTAGTTCTTCAAGGAGGTGGCAGATGTCAGAGGAGTGTTTGACAGCAGAGCAGGAGTTGAGACTGACAAGATGAAGAAGGTTGCCAGCCTTAAAGACATTCCGGGGAGGGGTAAAGATCAGAAGTACACCCTGTGTAGGAGAGAGAGGGAAAGGTAGCCCAGGGGGTAGAACAGGGGACAGCGGGAGATGAGAGGAAATTGATGAGGTGAGGAAAGCGCCTATCAAAGAGAAGGAGATTGGCCTGAGGGCCTTGGACCATGACAGTGCCATTAAGGTAGACATTAATGATGACTTTAGAGGAGACGAAGGAAGCCATGGGAACTACCCAACGAGTGCCACCATTAATGGGAGAGGAGGAGATAGGACAGAGCACAGCGATCATATGAAGAGTCCATAGATCTGGCGAAGGAACGACAAAGAAGATGTTGGTGAGGGTCTGCCTGGAGGAAGCAATGGAGTAGGTGTCGGCAATAGAAAGCCTAGGGTTGGAGGCCAGGATATCCTTTTTAAACTTCTTCCTGCCAGACTTAGTAAGAAGGGAAGGATAGTCAATGGAGAAGCAGTTGGAAAAGATTGGAGAAACAGAAAGTGCCATGGGAGTCGAAGCGGGGAAAGGAGGGAAAAGCAGGGTGCGCAAGGCAGGTAGGTGTGGACCAAAAAGAAGTGGTGAGGTCACTGGGCCGGCAAGTTACAGAGAAACAACAGTTTAACAGCAAAGTACAGAGAAATGAGTAAAAACAGCAAAATTTGACTTTGTAGCTTAAAGCAAAAACAGCAAAATTTGACATTGCACCTTAAAGCAAAAACAGCAGAATCTGATTCTAGTTAAAAGCAAAAACAGCCAAATCAGACCATGCCGCTTAAAGCAAAAACAGCAAAATCTGACCTTGCAGCTGAAAGCAAAAACAGCAAAATCAGACTACGCAGCGTAAAGCAAAAACAGCAAAAATTTGACGTTGCAGCCTAAAGCAAAAACAGCAAAATCAGACTATGCAGCTTAAAGCAAAAACAGCAAAATTTGACTTTGCAGCCTAAAGCAAAAACAACAAAATGTGACTTTGCAGCTAAAAGTAAAAACAGCTAAATTTGACTCCTGTGAAGGATTTCAATCAGGCGACACGCACGCCGTGGTCTCGGCATAGTATGTAGCGCCTAACTGAGGTACTTTTCTTCTTATTTTTGTGGATTCAATTTTGGGATGGTACACTACTCATATCACACCCCCTTTTCAAATACCTCGAGTCACAATGAACCATGAACCAGGCTGGTTGGTCAAATGCAATATTTATTTATTTATTTACAATTCTAAAGAAATCACACACTTTTAATATAGTGTATAATGGTGTTATAGTTACACATGAGAATGTGAGCAATGCACTGGGTTTGACTTTTTAGTGGAGTACATACACAGCATGATACCACAAAATGTAGGGCAAATGCCGACTGTGATTCTGATTTGGTTAAAACCAAAACACGTCTGTTCTCCAAAAGCAGGCAACTCACCTGCTTTATGGATAAAACTATTGTGGTTGAGGGCAGAATTTGTTTTAAAGAGAGACAACAAAGGATTTTGCCACTTGCAGACACAACAAGGCTGTGAAAGAGGACAGAAAGGGATAGAGTTGAATTTCTAGATATCCCTTCCTCCTACCCAAATCTGTCCCTGTTTAGCGCTGGTGTATCGCCTACAAAAAGGAGAATAAGAAAATAAACTATTCACTTCTAGTTGTTGTTAATAACATTCAGCCTTGTTGAAGTCATGCTCCTCAACCATTCTCTTCCACTATGTGTCTTTATTGGAAGATACAAATAGGTAGTGTAGTGGTTGGGTGTGCACACATCCACTGGGTTATAAAAACTTTAATGTCCCCGGGATTGTGTAACAACCACACACATCGAAGTTTAAAAAAGAGAGAAGAAACACAAATACAAACACAACTTATAAAAACTTGTGTTTTTAAACCAACATAAAGACGATCCTCACTTCAATATGGTGTTAGTCTATGTTCCATTTACTATTTTCCCAACGGGGATCCCAACTTTTTTTTATTTTTTACCTGCTGGTGTTATTTGTAGTCTATGCATGCCATTTGCAGTGTATTATTCAACAGAGCCCTGGTGTATACGATGTCTATAACATGTCTAAAAAATGGAATACACCGGCGCAATGGAGCTTTTCGAGTGGAAGCTCGGACGAAGACAACAGGCCAGGACCTTCAGGGGAACATGAACGGAACAGCTCAAGATCCCATGACCAATCAGGGGACAGGCGAATCCAGTTTGCAAACAACAATCAGAGACGCAACAAAAAGGCCTCTTTTTTATACCGTGGCCAAAGAGGAGGCGGGCGTGGCAGGGGGCAAATACAGGGATCACCCCGAGTCACCAGGAGCAGAGGCAGGGACCAACAACAACAACACAATTACTAGTAATGAACCTGTCAGAACATACCCTCTCCAATGCAGAAATCAGGGTATTACAAAAGGGACTGAGTTTTGTACCCACAACTAGACATGATGCGTTTCAGACCAGAATTGAAGTAGCCAGATTAATGAGGAACATCATATTATGACAACATTTTGGACAACTAGAGTCTAACTCAGATACCAGAAGGGAACAAGATACCACTGGATTACACTTGAAATTGACCTTTTACCCACCGACTGTATCTACAGAATCAATTGTATTTGAGAAAGCTATCTTTAAGAAACTAGAAGAACTAGAAAAAGAAGAAAAACACAGCTTTCAGAATTTGTCCAAACTTGAACGAGAGGCACTCCAAAATCTGAAAAACAACTCGGCAGTGATTATCAAACAAGCCGACAAAGGAGGGGCTATAGTCATCATGAACTCATATGACTACGACCTAATGGTAACCACACTCCTGGAGAACCGGAACCATTACAAAGTCCTAAAAGGGGATCCCACCCATACTTTACGACTGGCCATTGCAAACATTGTGGAAGAAGCAGCCTGTGAGGAATATATCAGCGCCAAAGAGGTGGCATTTCTCACCCCCAGATTCCCAAAACTACCAGTATTCTATGCGCTACCAAAAGTGCACAAGGGCATAACACCCCCGCCGGGAACACCTATCGTAGCAGGGATTGAGTCCATCTTGGAACCTTTATCACAATTCGTCGATTTCTTTCTAAGACCGGAAATCCCAAAGATGCGCTCCTACTTGAAAGACACAATGAGCGTCTTGAACATGCTCCACGAGGTCACCTTTGATCCAGCAACTCAATTTTTGGTGACACTAGACATCAAAGCATTATATACCAACATCCCACAAACAGCCACATTCCAAATTGTGGAAAAAGTACTACGAGAATTGGAGACCCCACCGACAGTCTCAATAGAAACAATTATGCAGATGGCCGAACTAGCACTAACTCAAAACTTCTTCCTACACAAAGACACCTTCTACCAACAATGTTCAGGGACTGCCATGGGGGCTACCTTTGCACCGTCCCTCGCTAATCTCTACGTAGCGGAATTTGAAGAGCTAAATATCTACACACCAACCAACCCCTATAGATCACAGGTATCCCTGTGGACGAGATACATTGATGATATCTTGGCGATCTACACAGGGACGCAAACATCCTTCTTGGAATTCCTGGATTGGTTGAATTCTCGAAACCTGTTCTTGAAATTCACACACTGCATTTCAAAAGAAGTGATACACTTCCTAGATGTAGAAATCAGAACAAACAAGGGACATCTGACCACGACGGTCTTTAGGAAACCCACAGACCGCAATCCCCTATTGGACTACACAAGCTTCCATCCAAGGAGCCTATGTGAGAACCTACCCTTTGGCCAATTTTTGCGCTATAGGCGTAACTGCTCGAGTTTACAGGAATACAACATCCAAGCGCAGACTCTGGCAAACAAACTATCAGAACGGGGATACCCCAAAAAAAACATCAAAATGGCCAGAAAAAGAGCCAGAAACATCGCAAGAGCCATTACTTTACAGCAGAAAGTATGCCCAATAGGTGAAAAAACAATAACGGCAGTGTTCAGTTATTCCAATAAGGTGAACCAAATCAAAAGAGAAATCATGAAACTTTGGCCATTACTGAACATGGGCCCGGTGACCCTCCCTTTACCACGTTTTGCCATCAGAAAGAGGAAAAATTTGAGAGACGATCTCATACACTCCTATATGCCATCCCAGTCAGCTCCCAACCAAACTACTCTTTGGGAGACAACACCAGCATCTGGACACTCTCCATGCAGTCAATGCAATGTTTGCTCCCTCACAAAAAGATCCCAAACCTTGGACCTTGGTCTAACGACCCCATGGCGGCAACAGTCGTTGACCAACTGCAATACTTCAAACGTCATCTACATGATTAACTGCCCATGCAATAAAAAATACATAGGCATGACCACCAGACCTATAAATAAATGCATAAAAGAGCACCAGTCGTGTATAAGAACAGAATGGGAAAATGCCCCAATGGTGAAACACTTGAAACTAAGTAAACATAAAGCCAACAAAATCAGATGGACAATAATAGAGAAAGTGACCTGTCCGAGGAGAGGTGGGGACATGGCCAATTTACTCCTAAAAAGAGAGCAGAAATGGGTCTTCCACCTGAAAACAGACCAATTAGGGCTGAATGAGAATATCCCCTGGCAACCTTTAGCTATTATTAGCTAAACTTCGGGGCACAGACACAATGTGGTGGACAATGAATGACATCAGCCTGTATAAGTGAGAGCAATTGCACACACTTGTTCTCAATTATCCAACATGGCCCCGGCGCAAGAATACGTGCAGGGTGAGCCGAGACCGTAGGGGCCAGGCACCAGTGACTCTCAGAGGTGCCTGTCTTCCGGGTAACACGTATCCGTGATAACTAATGAAATGTAACGTTTTCCCTGTCAGCCATCACATGATCTTCAATAATATAACGCGATACGTTCGGTTACAGTCACATGACCTGTGACGGACTGCTGCAGATGTCCTTTCTTACATGGACGTACTATAGCACATAGCACCTGCAACAACCAGGTATTATCTAGCACCCACGGGCCAGAAACAGGGACAAATGCGGAGGAAGTACGGCCTGGGAGCAAGTAACTTGCGTCACACACTTTTTGGCTCCGGGCTGCTTTTCCCACTCCCCGCTTTACAATTGGCCTACATTTCTGAAACTAAAAAGACCAGGACATGGAGATAGGGCGCTTACTAACCCCAGCTCACTTTTTGCCAGGTCAGGACTCCACCTCTGACCAACGAGGACACAATTTACCGTAGGTATCTTTTCCACATGAGCCCAGATGAAAACACCATGTCAAGTCAACTGTTACAATCAGGTCAGTGACCTTTAATGGTCGCCAACGCAATATGATGTATATATATATATGTTATAGACATTGTATACACCAGGGCTCTGTTGAATAATACACTGCAAATGACATGCATAGACTACAAATAACACCAGCAGGTAAAAAATACAAAGTGGGGATCCCCGTTGGGAAATTAGTAAATGGAACATAGACTAACACCAGATTGCAAATTATGATAAAAGACAAGAATCAATCATATCTTGTGTTGTGTATTCAAAGTTTGAATAGTACTAATAGAACTGTTCCTTCGAAAGTCATGATTGGCAGTTATTAACCAAACGGTGATGTGTACATATTGTTTTCTGTTACACAGGGTCACCCGTCTGTCCCAGCCAAAAGACACACTAAGGAGGTGGTAAAGTAACTCTCCCGCCTTCTTCTTTGCTTGAAACCCAACTATTGGTATGTACTAATTAGACCTACCTCCTAGTTGAAAACCATAAGACTGTCCTGAAGAAAGCGACCACACCATACACGCTGTCGCTGAAACCGGTAGACAGTAATTGCTACAGTCTATAGATACGAATGCAATTCTCTATATATGAGCAATTTTTTACCTCACTTCATCATATGCAGTAAGAAGAACATCTAGGGAAACTCATATTGAAGTGAGGATCATCTTTATGTTGGTTTAAAAACACAATTTGTGAGTTTTTATACGTTATGTTTGTATTTGTGTTTCTTCTCTCTTTTTTAAACTTTGATGTGTGTGGTTGTTACACAATCCCGGGGTCATTAAAGTTTTTATAACCCAGTGGATGTGTACACACTCAACCACTACACTACCGAGTGTAAACCTGGATATTTGTCTCTTCCAATACAGACATATAGTGGAAGAGAGTGGTTGAGGAGCATGACTTCAACAAGGCTGAATGTTATTAACAACAACTAGAAGTGAATAGTTTATTTTCTTATTCTGTCTCATTTTTGTAGGCGATACACCAGCGCTACACAAGGACAGATTTGGGTAGGAGGAAGGGATATCTAGAAATTCAACTCTATCCCTTTCTGTCCTCTTTCACAGCCTTGTTGTGTCTGCAAGTTGCAAAATCCACAGCAGTCCTTTGTTGTCTCTCTTTAAAACAAATTCTGCCCTCAACCACAGTAGTTTTATCCATAAAGCAGGCGAGTTGCCTGCTTTTGGAGATCAGACGTGTTTTGGTTTTAACCAAATCAGACTCACAGTCGGCATTTGCCCTACATTTTGTGGTATCATGTTCATAAAGTAGGGGCACTTCCCTGTTAACTCACTCTTTCTGCCCCCCCATGTTCTGTAAGTTACATACACAGCACACCAGGGAATAGAAACACATTTTGATTTTAAGAAAGATAGCACTCAAGTTAGGATTTCCCCCTGCAATGTTCCCTCAGCCCACAAATAATCAACTCTGAATGGATATAAGGAAGCAGCAGGTGATCAGGAATAAGAAGCTGAAAACAGAATTCAAATCTGATTTTCCCTACCCAAAGAAGAGTGAAAAACGGATTTGAAACCCTTGCAATGTTAAAAAGGACACTTGGAAATGGATGAATAAAATAAGAAATGTGTGCAAAAGCCTTGAAACAAATACAGATCTTCACTAAAGCAACTATGTAAACGTACTAACAATCACAAGCAATGGAGTAGCAAGAGCACACAGTTCGAAAAATGAATGGAAAATTTAAAACAGTTTACAATCAAAATGACAAGTTGGAAACTTTGCAAATATTTCCGTTTTCCATGTAAATTTACTAAAACGGTTTCTTTGAAAAACGGGTGAAATATTGTAAATCGCAAGGTTTATTGGTTCGGGGATAGCTATAGATCACAGGTACACTATGGGAGTGAAAGAATGAGTTATACAAGATCTAAGAAGGTGCACTTTGAGTAAATGAAGGCGTGAAAAAAGGAAAGAAAATCAGTTGTGACAAGAATAGTTTTACTATACACTAGAGTATTCAGGCTAGGCCACCAAAGAGGGACACAGAAAGCTCCAGGGTTAATTCGCGAGTTCAGCCCCCTCACCCCAGCGCCCACCTTGGCGGAACCAGTCCGATCACTCGAAACAGGATTAATGGTTTAGGATTTCACAAGACAAAATTACTAAAGCAATGGCGCTAGCACTAGAAATCATTGGCAGGGATGCAAGAATCATTCTGACAGTTTTAAAAATTATCAAAATAAGGATAGGATGACTTAGTGAGTGGGATAAGGACAAAGACAAGATAGGCTATGGGTTTAGGTGGGGTGGCAATTGATACTCACAGTCCACTTTTTAGTTTTTGGATTTTGGACAGTCAACGGTTCTGGTCACTACACGGCAGGGCGCCTGGCAAAAAGCTGGGCAGTTCTGATTACCGGGTAGCACTTCTGGACTGGCAATTCTGGTCACTAGATACCATAGGTCATCAGGGTCGCAGGATTGCAGCAGCATGCAGTGAGTGGCAGCAATCCAGGTTGGATCAGGATGCCAAAGGTACCACCGCTTTCCCCTTGTTAATAGGACATTTAGTATTTTCTTTATATAGGAGGTCTTGCTAGTCATGGGATCAGCACTGCTTTGGTGCTTCAGTGGGCCCTGGAGTAGGATCAGCAATGCTTGGCCTTGTAGTTGGAGTCTGGATCTGAAAGATGACAGGAACAGGAACGCAGTGCAGGAAATCAGGAAGAGTGTGTGTCTAGAGTCTTGCCAGGGACCCTTATTTATAGTGCATAATGACATCATCAAAGTATAGGCTGGGCAGGGTTAACTAAGCACGCTCCTAAACTACTTGGATTGGATAGGGGGTGCTAATCTCTGCCTTGCTCTCAACCGGTTGAATTTCTGATGGGATGATGTCAGATTTATGAGGTGAGTTTTACAATGTCCAAAAACTCCCACATTTACTTTACTTAAAATCAGATTTTGCCAAAAACATACATTTACACCTTTGCAATCTCTTGGCAAATTATATACCCAGGTTACATATTTTGTGCAGCACATATCCGTCCAATCCGCCAGTCTGTGGGGCCTTGTTTCGCTCTTCTGATACATTTAGGCGATTTTGAACATGAAAGATGTGGCCCAAAATTCCACAACTTTATACACAGATGCAAATTATCCCAAGGAATGTATGTACAAAATGTTATGTTTGCAACATTGATACTTTTTGATTTATCCTCAATACTTTGCCCTTTCTGTCCTCAAAGTGGCAGTGAGTTCTATCATGTCTCAAAAGAAAGCACACAAAAAATTACTTTTAAACTGCAACATTTTTACAGTTTTTCAAAGTTTTGCTGCAGAGATAGGAGTCTTTATAGTTTATTCTTGAAATAGTGTTTGTGACCGAATGGCAGTTCCTTTTGTCCCTGGGTCTTTTTTTTTTCTTTAACTTCAACTGCTGCCAACTGTAATTTCCTTCCGAGCATGGTGGGGGTTTCTCCCATGATTGAAGTTTTTATTGCCCCTTGACACTTCTGGCTTCCTTCCCTGGGAACTTCATTCTCAGGGTCCCAGCAGAGACGAAAGTCTGTTCAACCCCGTAATTATCAGGGGGTTGTCAGTATCTGCTGAGATAGAGCCCTCCTTTTGGTGCCACCCCTCCAAGCAGAACACCTGTTTTCAACTTGTAACTCCAGCCACCATTGTTTTAACTTTTAATTTCTGATCTTAGATCCAGAATTAAAGCAAGCCAGTTGCATAAAATAACCCATGTTATATAATCTCACCAGCCACCCTTCATATTTCCAAAAACGGGCAGGCTTTCTTTCACCAGTGTACTGTTCCAACACAAAGGCATTTGTTTTTCTTTAGTTTGCAAAAGCCCATTTTTTTACACGTGGTTCATCTGGCCTTCCTTTTTAAATTCAACTTTTCATCTCCAGCAGATTCACACACTGTCTGCAGCTATAGTTATTTCTTGAATGCTGGAGTTGGTCTGAAGCACGGATACATTGAAGCAGGCATGGTTCAGCTAGTTAGCGTCTCTCTCTGAACAGCAGAGTTTTGGATATTTTTGCAAAGAAAATTACTATGTTTCCCGTGTAATCCAAAATAAAGTTCCTGGTTGATTTTTTTAGAGTTGGTTTGACTGGGCTTGCCAATTCAGAATCATGCCTGCTTTTGCTGAGGCACAGTGAAACACACAGGGCTTGGTAGGGCTTATTAATCACAGTGGTTTTAATGAACACGGCGAATTTGAACCAAAACCACATTTTTAAAGGTGAAAAATGTGTTTCTTTTCAATGAATATTTTGGCTTTTGCAGCAAAGCTACACTGTTTGTTTTCCACTTTCTTCCTTTTATTTATGCCGGAACACACTGGCAATCTCCTACAATGTGCCCCCTGGTTCCATCCTGCCCAATGTGTTCTTGGCAGTGCAGCTATTTTTGTTGTTGTCGCAAAATGCAGTTTTGAGCCATGGCGCTCACAGGAGCCAGCGCAACCATTTTGTGGTTGTTTCTGTTCAAATGCAGCTTAGTGATGTGGGGCAATGCCGTTAAGTGGGTCAATATATCCCACACTCCGCAGCTTAAAGCAAAAAAACAGCAAAAGCAAAAACAGCAAAATTTTACTACGCAGCTTAAAGCAAAAACAGCAAAATTTGAATTTGCAGCTAAAAGCAAAAACAGCAAAATTTGACTATCCAATTTTAGGGATTTAGATGTTAGCAATGAGTTTTAAGAAGTATTTTGAATCAGAATAACAACATGGGAGTAACATGCAGAAAGAACAGTGATAGATGAATGTGGTAGGAGTGAGTCCAGAAGGAGGGAACTAACCCATAGTTCAGGATGTTACAACGTCAAGGCATCCTGGATTTCTTAGAGGAGTGAGGTGGCAGCAACATTGTAGTTAAGGTGCTGGGGTGCAGGGAGGACCCCAAACCAAATAGCGTCCTGGAAGCGGACAGGGAGCAGACAGAGACCTTCGACGTGATCCTTGGATAGTAGTGGCCGGCTCCCGCCTCCCGGATGCAGTGCATGGCCAAGACTAAGGATCAGGTGTAAAAAGATGGCACCATTTTGGAAGGCCACAGAACAAGGACATTTCCCAGATTCAAGTGGTAGATTAGGCAAAATGAACCAAAGATGAAGAGGACCGCTGCATCAAAGTGGATACCTCGGCAAGCACGGAAAATAAAGCAATTTTAAAGGAACACTTTTTTTCTGAAATGGTGCAGCGCCGACACGCACTACAAAAATCACACCAGGCTTACGGCAGTGACTGCAGGTGATGAATGCAGCAAGGTGAGGAAGGTGGAGAGCCTCATACAATGACTACAGATGATGGATGCAGGACGAAGCAGGATGAATGAAAGGCCTCGATGTGGGCCTTGGATGGTAGTGGCTGGCTTTCGCCTCCCGGATACAGTGATTGGCTAAAGAGCCACCTGCAGCCAATGGGAGGGGAGGAGCAGGGCCAGGCCAAGACTGAGGATCATGTGTAGAAAGGTGGCACCATCTTGGAAGGCCACATTCAAGCCACTGAATAGGGCGATATTTTTGGAAACACGGTGGGGGCACACAAACCCCAACAAAAAAAAAATAAAAAAAATGTTCATTCAATCTCTCAAAACCATAATTCCTCCCACACATCAACAAATCCCAGCCATGCTGCAAAACACCTCCAGGCAGCATCTACGCCACGCAGTGGGAGTTGTGGATGGGGAAAAGGAGCCCCATCTACCCCAACACGGTAGCACACGGAAAGGAAAACAAGGACACTCCCAGGAGCACCACAAGGTGAGAGAATGGTTGCCACATTTGCGCATTGACTTTAAACATGGCGGCAGGCACATCCACCCCCAGGCCTGGCACACCGTCCAGAATGGCCGCAAACCTGTCACTGTCAATGCCGCAGGCCCGTCCGCAAGGTGGCTCGACCGTTGCACTCTATCCTTTTGACCCATATACTGACGCGTCCTCGGTTGACCCACGATGGCAGTTGTGTTTGCAGAAGTTCGAGATGGCAATGGAATGCAAGGACATTACCACGTCGAGAAAAATGAGGTTGCACCTATTGCTGAATCGTGGGGGATGAGGTATTACGCATCTTCAATTCACTGGATGGCATTGCCGTCTACCAGCAAACGAAGGACGCCCTGAGGGCCCATTTCATGCCCCAGCTCAATCCGAATTATGAGACATTTATCTTCTGCACAACCATACAAATGGAAGAGGAAATGCTGGATTCCTACCACACCAGACTACAGAAGCTAGCAATATCATGTGAATTCACAAACATAGCGAAAGAGATCCGACGCCAACTCATAAATGGGATTCAATCAGAAAAGCTGCGGAGAATGGTGCTGAGCGAGAAGGGGATATCACTGACACGAATCCTTGAACTGGGCCGCCAGAGGGAATTGGCTCACGCCAGGGCGGCACTCATGGTCATGACTCTACAGAAACTACAGCCGGCCCTCACATCAGCAACTGTGGCCCAGATCACGAATCAACAATTCTCGAGGGAGGAGGCCAGTGGCTACAACACGTACCCCAAATGGCAACCCCGGACCCCAGGACCCACGGAATGTGGGTGGTGTGGAGGGCCTCGCCACAGACGACGCAACTGCCCGGCTCAAGGAACAACATGCGGCAGAAAAGACCACTACGCCAAAGTATGCAGGTCATCAGGAGCGCCACAGCAAACTCTGCAAGCATTGTGGGACAAGAGTGCAGGCAAGCAAAAGAAACAGGCCAGCGCCTGACGTGTCGAGACCACAAAATCCTCTACAGAGGAAGAAGGTGATGATGCAGCACACATACAACAGGAAGCAGCAAATGAACATTGGAAGAAATGGAAGAAAGTCTACCTGGTGTCGGCCCTCAACTACGGAAACACCACACCAAAAAGGAAGCTGAGAAGATGCAAATGCTAAGTAGCGATCCAGGGCCAGAACATACTAATGACCATAGACACAGGCGCATCGGTGAACGTAATGCCACTGGCTATGTTCAGAAAACTACAGCCCCAACTGACCCTGAAAGCAACGGACACATTACTGTTCGCATACGGGTGCAAGACCCCACTGCCCATAGTAGGCAGGTTCCGAACCAACATCAGCCAAGGGGAAAAATCACTGCAGTCAAAAATCTACGTGGTGAACGCAGGCATCGAATGCCTCCTGATTGGTGATGCAGCAGAGGATCTGGGGCGGATAAGTTTCATTTGTGAAGTGACTGACACACAAGAGATCGACAACGTACTAGAGAGATACCTGAACTTTCTTAGAGGAATCAGATGCCTAAACGAGAAGCCAATCAAGTTACACATCGATGAATCAGTCCAGCCGAGAGCAGTGCGACACAGAAGGACGCCGTTTCACATACGCAACCAAGTGGAACAGCAACTGAGGGCATTGGAAAAAGCAGGCATCATCGAGGAAGTAACTGGGCCCACTCCATGGGTCTCTCCCATGGTGGTCACCAAGAAGCCCAAACAACCAGGCAAGATCAGGATATTCATAGACATGCGCCTCCCCAATGCAGCGATAAAAAGGGAGCGCCACATCACCCCGACCCTCGAAGAAATCGTGGCAGACATCACTGGATCCAAAATATTCTCAAAGGTCGACCTGAAGGCTGGATATCACCAGCTAAAACTACACCGGTACATTACGACATTCTCAACCCACATCGGCCTATGCAGGTACAAGCGCCTAAGCTTCGGGATCTCCTCAGCAGCCGAGGTTTTCCAACAAACAATACAGGAGGTGATCCATGATATCCCAGGAGTTTTAAACGTAAGCAATGAGATCCTGAAAGAAGAAATCTCGTTCTTTGGATACACGTTCAATAGCACCGGTATCTCGGCGGACCCCCAAAAGGTGGCGGACATCCAAGCTGCCACGCCCCCCACAACACCGACAGAGGTGCGCAGTTTTCTAGGCATGGCCATTTACTGTGGAAGGTTTATCCCAAACTTGTCCACACTATCGGAACCCCTTCGTGAACTCACAAAAGCCAGCACAAAGTGGGAGTGGGGGCCCACATGCCAATAGGCGTTCGAGCGCATCAAGGCCTCACTATCGGCAGACACCACCATGGCCTACTATGACCCTACACTACCAACGGAACTGTACGTGGACGCCAGCCCTATGGGTCTAGGGGCCATTCTCATACAGGTGGCAAAAACGGGAGAATCGATGGCGATTGCCTATGCATCCAGAGCCTTGACACCGACGGAGCAACGTTACTCCCACATCGAAAAAGAGGTGATAGCTGTACTATGGGGCTGCCGCCATTTTCATTTGTATCTGTACGGCAGGAAATTCAAAACACACACAGACCACAAACCACTGCTCCCAATCTTCACGTGCACATCATCTCACCCCCACCCGGATTGCCAAGTGATTACTACATCTCCAACAATATGATTTCGAACTGTCATATCAGCCAGGCAGTAGCAACCCGGCGGACTTCCTGTTGAGACACCCGAGAGAGGCAACACCGAGAGAAAAACACGTGGCAGAAGAGATGGAAGAGCACATCTGCCAGGTAATACACACCATGAAGCCACGAGCAATTGGACTAGAAGACATTGTGGAGGCCACGCAAAGTGACCCATGCTGCGACTTGGTGAAAGACATGATTATCTCCGGGGAATGGAAGTCGTTCCTTCAGAACACCCACAATAGGACAACAGAGCCAAGGAATTCCTCCCAGGAAACTTTGCAGTCCGGCAGGACCTCTCCATCATGGAAGAAGGACTCATTTTACGAGGAACCCGATTCATCATCCCTCCAAGCCTGCAGGACAAAATAGTGGTGTTGGCACACAAAGGGCACCAGGGCATCGTATGACAAAAGCCTGGATAAGACACTGCTTGTGGTTCCCCCAAATCGATGGAAAAGTTGAACGGCTTGTAAACACCTGCCTCCCATGCCAAATAAGGGGTCCCCCGCCAATACTGAGCCCATTCAATCGGCGGCACGAGGGTCCGCAAGATTGGACGCAATAAGCATAGACTTCTGCAAAATACAGGAAGGCACCCACCTACTGGTGGCGATTGACGACCACTCTAGGTATCCGGAGGTCGAGATCGTCAATTCCACGGCAGCAGAGGTGGTAATACCCACGATCGAAAAGATGTTTGCAACCCATGGCCCACCAAGGAGCATCAGGAGCGACAATGGCCCGCCTTTCCAAGGAGAAGAATTCAAAAAATACCTCATGGAACTGAACATCCGCTACCACCACATAATGCTGAGATGGCCGCAGGCAAATGGTGACGTGGAACACTTCATGCGAACAATAAACAAGGTGTTGCGCCTGTCGCGCGTCAATGCTAGCCCATGGCAGGTGGACCTATACCGATTCCTACGGAATTACAGAGTCACACCCCACAGCACAACAGGAATACCACCGGCATACCTAATGTATGGCACGATCATTAACTCCTCCATACCACACCATCAGAGTAGGAGCACCGACACGTTCAACCATGAGCGCACCGAACGAAGAAGAACAGGGGTGAACGCTCACATGAGCAACACAAGGAATGCCACGAAGTCTGACCACCGGGTGAGTGATCAAGTGGTCATGGTGAGGAATCCATCCAGATAAAAATTGGACAACCGATACGACGCTGCCCCATGGACAATAAGCAAACGACAAGGCACCATGATAACCGCCAAGAGGGGGCAAAGAGAAGTGACGAGAAACGCGTCATGGTTCAAGGCAGTGCCAAAGAACCTGTGGACAGATGGCGAATGTCCCCTGGAGGAAGAAGAGGATCCACCGAGGGGTGAGGGACATGAAAATCCAGACAATGGAGAGTCCCAAGACAACGGAACAGAAGAACCACTGAGTGAACCAGAACTGGGTGAGCAGAATAGTGAATGTGAGCAACCCGAGGGGAAACAGGGGTTTGAACCCACGGGTGGGAGATATGGTCTAAGAACTGCGACCCGGTCGCCGGCCAGACTCAGAGACTATGTATGGTAGAGAACCCCATTGGAGAGACTAAAGAAAAAAAGGGAGCAAGCCCCGTTGGCTGAGAAATTTTTGATTGTTATTGTTCAGTTTAAAATAAAGGAGGAATGTTACATCCGCCTTGCGTCCCACTACACGGTGACGCAAGGCGTCTGAATAAAGGCCCCGCACCCGCTCCGCGGAGGCAGTTCCTGGGCACGATTACAGCACAAAGGTGTCCGTGTCTTCATTGCTCCTCACGGAGCTGCGCAGCTAGGCCTACATCCATGGGCCTATCCTCCCTGCTTCCCGCTGTCGCCTCAGACGGAATCAGGGATCCAACAGCTGGCTCCCGCCTCCCAGATGCAGTGATTGGCTAAAGAGACGCATGCAGCCAATGGGAGGGGGGATCATGGCCAGGCCAAGACTGAGGATCAGGTGTAAAAAGGTGGCGCCATCTTGGAAGCCCACAGAACAATGACATTTCCCAGATTCAAGTGGTAGATTAGGCAGAATGAGCCAAAGATGAAGAGAAAAGCTGCATCAAAGTGGATACCTCAGCAATCACAGAAAATAAAGCAATTTTAAAGGAACACTTTTTCTGAAATGGTGCAGCACCGACGCGGACTGAAAAATCACATCAGGCTTACCCCAGTGACTGCAGATGATGAATGCAGCAAGGTGAGGAAGGTGGATAGCCTCACACAATGACTTCAGATGCTGGATGCAGGACGAAGCAGGATGAATGAAAGGGCCTCGATGTGGGCCTTGGATGGTAGTGGCCACCTCCTGCCTCCCGGATGCAGTGATTGGCTAAAGAGCCGACTGCAGCCAATGGGAGGGGCGGAGCAGGGCCATGCTAAGACTGAGGGTCAGGTGTAAAAAAGGTGGCACCATCTTGGAAGGCCACAGAACAAACATTTCCCAGATTCAAGTGGTAGATTAGGCAGAACGAGCCAAAGATGAAGAGTTACTGCTGCATCAAAGTGGATACCTCGCCAAGCACGGAAAATAAAGCAATTTTAAAGGAAAAATCTTTTTTCATTTTTTCTGAAATGGTGCAGCGCTGACACGCACTACAAAAATCACATCAGGATTACCCCAGTGACTGCAGATGATGAATGCAGCAAGGTGAGGAAGGTGGAGAGCCTCATACAATGACTTCAGATGCTGGATGCAGGATGAATGAAAGGGCCTTGATGTGGGCCTTGGATGGTAGTGGCCGGCTCCCGCCTCCCAGGTGCATTGATTGGCTAAAGAGCCGCATGCAGCCAATGGGAGGGGGGAGCAGGGCCAGGCCAACACTGAGGATCAGGTGTAGAAAGGTGGCACCATCTTTAAAGGCCACAGAACAATGCCATTTCCCGGATTCAAGTGGTAGTTTTGGCAGAATGAGTCAAAGGTGAAGAGGAACGCTGAATCAAAGTGTATACCTCGGCAAGCATGGAAAATAAAGCAATTTTAAAGGAAAAATCTTTTTTTCTGAAATGAAATGGTGCAGCGCCAACACGCACTGTAAAAATCACACCAGGCTTACCCTAGTGACTGCAGATGATGAATGCAGCAAGGTGGAGAAGGGGGAGAGTCTCACATGATGACTTCAGATGCTGGATGCTGGACGAAGCAGGATGAAAGGGGTGAGTTCAGTCGCATATTCTTTAATGAAGGAGTCTGGGCATATGTCGCCTTGTCACCTGGAGGGATTGAGACTTGAGATCATTTTTCCCGCTTCGATTGTAGACACTGGGGAAAAGTCAAAGTGAGTGTTGAGGTTTTGCACAGTGTATATGGGAATCTGCATGTACTGGCAAGGAGAAAAGTTTAGCTTTTTTTGTTCGAAATTTGATTGAAGTAGGGCAATTTTAAAAGGAGAGCTTTTTGTATATCTGTGCACCAAGTGATGTTTTTAAGTCATGATTCTTGGGGAGGCACTGGTCACACGAGTTCATGTAGGATAGTGAATAATTCTTTAGTGCCATAGTTGGCTTTGGTGATTTTCTCATGGTAAGTGGTGCTTTTAGTTTGGATGATGGCATTTTTGTAGTTCTTTGATGCGCTAGAGAAGATGTCTTTGTTTGGAAGGGTGGGGGATTTTTTCCAATTGTTTACAGCTTTTCTCTTAGTGCTGCGTAGAGTTTTAAGGTTAGGGGAGTACCATGAGTTTAGATGAGTAAGTGGTTTGGCTTTGCGCAAACTCAGTGGTGCTACTTTGTCAATGGCAGCTAGGAGGGTTCGGTTGTATAGCTCTACCATCGTGGATGGATCGTTACTTGTATTGTTCTGATATTCTATGACGGGAATCATCAAGGGTAGTCATTTCTCTGGTTTTATGTTGGGTCTTGGGAATGATGTATGTCTGTACTTTTCTTTATTGGCATGGTGAATGAGATGAGGTGATGGTCGGACCAGGGACATGATGTATTACAGAGGATCTTAATATTGCAGTTAAAGTCTGCCAGCCAGTTGAGTGTTCGACCTTTGTTATGTGTAGGGTTAGTAATGCGGTGTGTGAAGCCTAGCGCTTTGATTGTGTTAGCGAGGGTAGAGGCATTGTCATCCTTAGGATCATTAAGACCGAGGTTTAGGTCGCCCATCAGGATGATTTGGGAGGAAGGCCTGTGTTGACTGCGTGAAGCCAGGTTTTGGTAATAGCTATGAAGTCTAATTTATTTTTAATAATAAGGTCAGTGATATCTAAGGCATGTGCTGGGAGTGATCTTGCGTTGATGAGTGCGCCCTTGAGTGTGGAGGCTTCCAGGATGGTGATGTCTTGTGGGGCTGGATTGAGCTCTCTACTTGAGGGTGACATCGCCGTGGGTAGGTGTGGGGTACTTGCAGTAGTGGGGGGTGTACTCTTTCAAGTACATTCTGATAGAGAATGATTCTTGGGTGGAAATCTTCCAATTGCGGTGGGTAGGTGGGAGCAGTAGTTGGTGTAATCTCCTGGTGGTGGAGTGTAGGTTTCTTGATATGACATGATATGGCATTTATTACGAGCCTATACACAAGTGTTTCAAGGTGCGAGGCGCAAGTGTTTGAGTTGAGGTGTGCTTTTCTCCTTGTGAGTGATGGGATGATGGTTTGCTGTTGTAGTGGGGCTGTGACTGTTCGAGATATACTTCTAGAGTTCCATGTGGCCAATAGTGGCAGCTTCTGATGCCATGGAAAGAAGTAACTACGACCTTCAAAATAGCTGCATCGTTCATGCCTCTTTGAGCTGCATTCTACTCTGTCTTGCTTTATCAGTCTGATTGGTCACCAGCCCCTACTAAGAGCTAATAGAATTGGCCGGTAGGCAGAAGCCGGACCCTGATTTCCAAGGCCTGTTTTCAAAGGCCCTGGTTTGTGCCTGTCTGTGACTGGAGGGACTGCCTACCCTACTTCTTGTCACACTGCAGTGAGGTTCCTCTTAAAAATCTAAACAGTACCCCAGACCACTGCACACAAAAGATCCCCCCCCTGAATTTACTCATTAACTTGTGACATACCCATATCAATTTGCATTCTCCTGGACAAGCGATCCTACATGCTCGCCACAAACTAGCCCGAGCTAGTGTGCTCCTAACTGCAGAATCAACCTCATCCAATACACAAAATCTGAATATCTGAATGCATTTGTGACACACCTTGACTTACACTCATTCGCTTCTGCTTCACCAGAACCAGCACCCATATGTGCCAGCATATTCATGAAATGTGCCCTAAACTATTGTTCTCACTGTATTGCTGTATGGCCAGCACTCTTCACCAAAGGTGCCCATATACTTTTTAAATGTGCCCTATCCCACTATTATATGTAGCTCTGCTAGTGCTCCATACTAGAGATGCCTTTATGCTCCTAATTGTGTACTAGACCACTACATTATATTGCATATCAAATGACCTGCATTAGAGGTGCCCATGTGCTGTTTAAATTTGCCCTAGCCCCCTATTTTATATAGCCTTGATAGTGCTGCATATCAGAGATGCCTTTATGCTCCTAATTGTGTACTAGACTACTACATTATACTTTATAGCCAATGAGCTGCATTAGAAGTGCCCATATGCTGTCTAAATGTTGCCCAGCCCACTCTAGTATGCAGCCTTGTTAGTGCTCCACGCTAGAGATGCCCTTATGCTCTTAAATGTGCACTAGGCCACTACAGTATACTGCTGTGCTAGCGTTCCTCAACTAGAAGTGGTCTCACGGCTACTGGAATTGCCCACGAGCCACTACTACCATCTGCCACATATTACCGCCATATATGCGCCCTTCAGTCTCAATATGTCAATCCAGTCTGTTGCTTCAAGGCAGCATTGCATCACTATGCCTGGACCCAACATTAGCTGCCACTACCATTACTTGGGCTATCCAAAGCATACTATGCGTTTAGCCTTCCCTTAGCAATATAGCAAACCTAACTACAAACACATTGTGAGCCTAAAAATGGCAATCATCCTTCCAGACTCGAACGCCATAAGTGTAACGCTCACCTGAACTCTGCGGGAACCTTCTGGAACTCCAACTGACTTCTACCTTCCTGAGAGCTAGGCACAGAATTTCTGTTAAGAAAATAACAATTTTCCCTTCCTTAGTTTTCTTTTTAAATAGGAGGAACAGACTTGTAACTATAGGACCAGCAATAGCTCACCTTGGTATTTAATTTGTTGAGCTCTCCATCCTGTTCAATACAGGGGTGCAAGTCCTGAAGAAGGGACAAAGTAGAATGTTTCTTTTTTCTTTTATAGGGAAAGGGGCTAAATAGGCTCTGTGATGGAGAGCAATTATCACTGGGAAGAGGAATGATCAAAAAATGAAGGTTAGCCCTATCTTACTTGACCTAAGAGGGGGCAATATGCTGTGGTGAGATGCGTGTGTAAAAATACAGACAAAAGAGCAGTGAAGAACTATTACAACTTGCCAACTTCCTCACAACAATGCGTGACTGAATAGAAAACCCCTGAAACTAAGTAGAAGGGTCATAGAACTACTCAGCCGGATACATGGAAGCACTTTATGACTTTGCGTAATATGAACATGAGTGTGACCAAAAATATTTGACTAGAAACAAACTTCCAAGGCAAACTCCACAGCCAGGCAAGAACCCGCTAGTGACAGCGTAATACCATAGAATGCGTAAGGAAGCCTAATAACATTTATACGCCATTCGAAGTATCTGATAAGACAGCAAAACGAAGCAAATACATTCGCATATCACTAGGAGTACTTGCGTGAGAGAAACTGCAACGGACTGTGAGGTGAGGAGACCGCTATGACAGGACTCCGGACTGTGGCTGGAGCGGGAGCGACTGCAAACTGGAAAAAACAGGAAGGGAACTGATATCTAGTTTTAGTTACTAATGGAACGAACGGTAATTGTAAGTGGATAAGGAATAGTTGAGCTGTGACAGAAAAACGGAGGTACGCGGCGAGCGTTCCATCTGAACTCAGACAAACGACGCGAAGCGCGAGCCTCCTGATGGGCGGGCTTAAATAGCCGGCACATGAAAACAACTAGACCCGCTAGCTACCTGACCTGGCACCTGGCACCACCTAGCGGCCATTAAGGAAACTCCAACCAACCATTAAAATGGGGGAATTAGAATCAATAACCCGCTAGGGCAACATGAGTTCCATATGAACCTGTATCTCTTAGGACTAGTATATGAAACCTAACCTGTGGTCATGACAATAAGTGGGATGGGTGCTTGCAGGGGTTTTAGATCCTCGCTCTGCACAAAGAGACAATTTGCAGTAATATGAAGCACAATGCTGTGCTGGTGCTCGAGTAGCGCTTTCCACTAAAGTTGAAGTTAACGCTTCTCTAATTGTATGGTAGACTCCACAGAGCACACCGGACTTACCAGCTGGGTCACTGGGGCTGTACTGCTCCTGCAGCGGGTGATGCCGGGATGGAGATGCGGGCTCCTGCCCACATGGAGCGGCTGGTGAGGGGAGTTTAATGGCTTTAAGGCACAGACAGGGGCCTTTGAAAACAGGCCTTGGAAATCAGGGGCCAGCTTCCGCCTACCGGGTGATGCTATTGGCTCTTAATAAGGGCTTGTGGCCAATCAGACAGGAGCAGCAAGATAGGGTAGGGTGCAGCTCACAGAGACACAAACCATATCCCATCACTAGTAGTGCCCCACAAGGATATAAAGCTCAATGACTTCCCAAAAGATTACCAGGTGGGAGCTGATGCTGACTACAAACTCTACAGTGAATGGATTCAACACAATAAAAGAAGAGCTCCGAGAAATAAGGTTGATGGCACTCCAGAATAGATATGTTCTGGATATTCTCACAGCAATGGAAGTGGGAGTTTGCACAAAAATTCAGAGTTTCTGTTGTACTTTTGTATCTGCCAATGATAGAGATAATGGCATTCTGACAGAAGCAGTGCCCAAACTGTCAAAGATGCATGCCAAAATGGAGGACGAAGCCAAGGGGACTGGAAAAGATGAAAGCTGGATAGCATCCCTCAGCTCATGGATGCCTTCATGGCCGGCAGATGGACTGAAAGTATTATTAGGGGCGCTAATATTGGTTCTAGTTGCAATGTTTATAATCAA
Organism: Ambystoma mexicanum; assembly: GCF_040938575.1. Taxonomy (NCBI): domain Eukaryota; kingdom Metazoa; phylum Chordata; class Amphibia; order Caudata; family Ambystomatidae; genus Ambystoma; species Ambystoma mexicanum. The sequence continues at coordinate 459,705,843 of NC_090922.1, forward strand.
GATCGGTGACACTCAATGCTGCAAGATGACAGAAAAATCGATAGGGTTGAAGGTGATAATCAATGTGAATGTCAGACAGATACAAAGGACAAGATAGTGGAGGAAAGGGAAAAGCTGAGAAAGAGAATAAGAGAATGTGCACTATTCCCACACAAGACAATGAAGCTAGATAATCCATGCACTGGTAAAAATTATGCAGGAAAATGGCAACCCAGAAGGAGTATGCAGTTACATGACATGGAATTTTAACAATCATGCAAACTACTATGGAGACTGCCACGGCCATGAGACAACGTTAGAACGAGTGCTCCCCCGACAAGGTTCCTCTAGTTACGAACTGGAGTTTTCCTGTACCCGGCAATACCAGCAGGATATTAACGCGTCTGGTGCCATCCTGCACGAACGATCTCCATAGTGACCATTGCTACCGCACAGAGACGCGGACCGCACAAGGCTACCACAACCATTTTTGCTGCCTCTGAACTGACACTGCCATAACTACCATACTATAGTAACTTACAGAAAGATTGGAGCCTTTCACTATTCCAGCAGGAAACATATGCAAACGGCGCACCCCTACACGGATACATCAGTTACACCGGTATACCCATCGTCCGACAGAGTTTCTTACTCACAGGACTACCATTTACTCGACCAGACCACATTGAGTTTGACCCAGCCATCTTAGCGAGGGAATAGGAAGGACACACCCTGCTCCTACAGCCATCACTCAAGAATGGCCTTGCCCTCTACATACACCGGCAAAGGGAAGGAAACTAAGAAATCTGCCCTCCAAATTGTAGCATACTCCCAACATCTGCATGTCATGGTCATGAAGTCAGAGGCACAGGCATGCAGGGGGTTGCATGCACAGGAGACCTGGGTGGACACTGTCCTGGCGCAAGGCTCATGAACAAAAGTAAACAAGAACATCCATTTAACACCAAAAAGATTGTATTACGGTCATAGTACTTCAGATGGATTAATCATGAACATTCCATCCATTAAGCAGGATGCATTAACCTTGAACATTCCATCCATTAAGCAGCCCCAAGTGTATTCTTGGGTGTGGCTGCTAAGGGATTACCTTCGCACATGCTCACTCTCTAGGAGTGCAGGGTGTGGCTGGTAACCCAACTCTAATGGGCGTGCCCATGATCTCAGCTATATAAGCTCCCCCGATCCTCAAGACAGCGTTGCAAGCAGCGTAACGCTCACCGTCGCCTGAGGTCAGACTTACCTTTGAAGATCCTGCTTCCTGGACATCCTGCTTCCTGCCAGCATACTTACCAACTGGGGGAAGCTGTTCTTACCTGTACATCTCTTCGTCAAACTAAGTATTCATCTTTACACTTTCTGAAACGCCGAATTCTTCATCTTGGCACCGCAGCGCGACATGCTCCATCGTCGAACAGCAGCACGTGCAAGGAAAAACAGAAGACAAGGTGGGTCATACCGCATGCCTGGTCCAGGCTCCCTGAATGGGGAAATACCAGGCCATTCCAACCCTGGTGGACCCGGTATTTCCCCATTCAGGGAACCCATCCCCATTCCCATTCAAGCCCCCATAGGGCTCAATGGGAATGGGGACCATGCTAACAATGGGCCCATTAATAACGGGCCCGTTGTTAGCATGCTGGTCCTTTAGCGGGTCCCGCTGAAGGAGTTCGTAATGCTGCAGTAAGGGGTTGACGGCTCCAGCACCCTTACCAGTGCTGTTAACCCCTTACCACCAACCTCGGAATGAGGCCCAAGGTTAGACATCAAAAAAACAGTCAGTTTAAGGTTGCGCTTCGCCATACTTCGCGCTTCTCCTTAAACCATAATTTACCTGCTATAGAACATTGCGGTAGTATTCATCTTCCATCCGGCTGTGTCTCGTGTCTCACAGCTGCAATGAGACTGCATTTCCATCTAAGGGAAGAAAACAGAAGAGAGACATTATCGCAGGTATAAATATGAGCAACATATAAGGACATTAAATAAATACAATGAACAGCATCACAAGAGCTCAAGAAAGACTTACCAATCATAAGGAGAAACATAGTCACAGCTGGACTGGACTAATCCTTATCAGGGATCAGTGAAGGAACTAGATCCCATTCGATGCACTCCTGCCAGAAGTAGCAGGACAGAGAGCTTATCTTCCATAATTCAGAGGTGAGTTTTATGGGGCGGTGTATGCTCACAGAAACCATACTTTGGGGTGAAGGGTTCGAGAGGTACAACAATCACAGATTGGTGCACTCACATACTCTTATCTCCACGCAGGAGCAGTATCACCACGTACCACAGCTCACAGCGTTTCTACTGAGGGAGAGGCCTGGAAGGGGTGATTCAAGTTCAGGGAGGGCTGCAACCGTGCTCCAACGCCTCTGCAGAGACCATGTGAGCGTAACACTGCACACAAAAAATAACAGTGTTTCACTACTGATGAATGTTCCAGACTTTTGCCTTCGAGAACTGAAACATGTTGACAGTATATACTGTGTAATTTTAACACAGTGAGAGATTAAATCAATGCAATTAATCAAAATTGTTTATGCAAAATAACCTATGTTTTCATAGATGTAGGGAAAACTAGTAACTAACAAATTGTACAACCTTCGGTCATTACGATACCCTGGCCACAGAAGTGGCAGTGTTTGTTTATTTGTCTATTTGTTATGCAAATAACTATTTTTATGTGATTTTAAAAGATGATTTGCACAATGATGAATGTGTCAATAAGTTATTATTAAAATAGTTTTAAACTACTGTAAGTAGCCCTTTCAGTGTTCTTTTGCTCCTAACCTCTGACACGCCTCTATCTTCTTTATTTCTTCAAACTACTATGGACACTTCGGAGGATTGACAAAAATGTGGGTACCAAGGTTGTGCCATATTAGGATGTGGTCAACAGGTCGACCAGAGGGGGGACTGAAGAGATGGTCCCAAGAATGCCCCTCCTCACCCCAGAAGCATAACAGTATGACGAGCCTTGAACGCTCGCAGCCACCCATCTTATTTTGGATGAAACCCAAGTGCACCGTTTGCTGACATGTACATGGAAAGATATCCTCTCAATCAACCATACAGACCCAATCCAGTGCACATCCTTACAGCTATAGGGGAGGCCACAGAGATCATGGATGGGAACACCCTAATGGACAGTCTCGATTAAAGCACCAAGAAGCCACAATGCTGATGTCACTAGTGACACCACAACATAGCTGCGTTATTCATGAAGCACATTTGCACTTCTGCCCTGCGGCACACAAAAACACACTTGCATACATGAAGAACTTACTTACACAGTTGTATAGCATGAGGACAGATACATATACATCCTGTCAAAGATTTTCTTATTTTTATCATTAGCCAACTGCAGTAACGCAGAAACACAATGAAACAAGAGATCCTGAGCAAGCTTGTAGATGCTTAATGCGAACCACCCTATGGGACCACAGGAGTATATATCGAGTTTGGTAGGACCATGGGACTACAGGAGCATATATGGAGCCTGGTAGGACCATGTGTGACTAACGTATAGGTTACTTAGTATAACACCAGCATGAAGATATCATGTTATACGTCTAAGGAAAATTACAGAAGGCCTCAAACCACAGAGCCTGAGAAGAGAAGAGCTGATTCAGGCTGCACAAAGATCAAAGCAGGCTCACAACCAAGGTCAGAGATACACGGCCACATTCCTACTTTGAGACAACAGGGGACCAGTTGCAGAGAAATTGAATAAAGAGCTTGTTTCTCTAGTTTCCTAGCATGTGATACAACCAAGCCAGACAATGGGCATTCCCCCGTGGCGGGAAAGCAGAGCCGATCCCAGGAAGCCAGACGAAGAAGGCAACACAAGGTGCAATGTAGGAGCGCACTGTCATGGGCAAAGGTGGTACACTACCAGTTACAATACAGACACATTGGGCCTCATTACACATTGTTCGGTAAGAGAATACCGTTACCAGTAACGAAATACCGGCAACGTTATTTTCCCAAGCCGATCACGACCCGGACCCACCGCTATTAGCGCACCCGTAAAGTACGGTGCCACTAATAGCGGCGGTGCCGTGTGCGCGCAACCCCCACACCGTAAATAGCGCCATGGCGCTAATAGCACGCAATCACAACCCATGAGCACATGGCAATACTGGCATCCCAAAGACCCAAAAAGCAGTTACCGGCATGGCGCTAATAACAGCATCGAAAACCACACGTTAACAGACCTGAGCAGTGTTCCCATCTGCCACAGGTGGACACAATCAGCACAGGTGGAGGCAATGGAGACAGGCAGTACTAAAGAGCACACCACACCCCTTCCCACACCCCTTCCCACAGCAAAATGGTCCAAATACCAGCAGCATGACATGGGCTTGTGTACATTATTGAAGTGCAGCAACAACAACAACAGGCAGCACAGATGAGACGAAGGTTGAGGAGGAGGAGGAGGGCAAGACTGGCGCAGCAAGCACCACCAGGGCACCCAGAAATACCACAAGGGCAGCCAACAAACCCCCGGATTCAAGGCGAAGATGACCATGGCATGTGTAAGGCTCATCGGATAGAATGCGCCCATGCCACCATGCAACCACCAGATTAGCATGATGTGGATGTGGATGAGTATGGGTGAAGTGTCCCGCCAGGACATGCAAGAGACGATGGCACGGCGGGACAGGATCTGCGTCAGCATCTGAATCTGGAATAGCATCAGGTACAAAGGTGGGATATCATGGATGGAGAGATGTGCATTGTTGCCATTGTGCCCATTTTGAAGCCCACAAAGGCCCCTGTCCCAAAGAAAATCACACATACACAATGATGGAGACCAGGCCTGTGTTTCAACCTCAGAACAGTGTATTTCAAACATAATGTGAACAGAAAGTGCTTGTCCCCAACTGTGCAAACGTCCTTACCGCCCTCCCCCCACAACACCCCCGAATACACCCTTACCCCCTCCCCACACAACACCCCCGAATACACCCTTACCCCCCTCCCCTCACAACACCCCGAATACACCCTTACCCCCTCCCCCCGCAACACTCCCACGTGAGCCTCCAGGCGTGATTGTGTCTTTCCCCACATGTGGCCGATAGTCTCTGATGGCCCTATTTGTCAGTGCCTGCTCCGTCTTCGGGTGCCTGCGATGTGGGGCGCCTCAGGTTGCGCATGGACCGGCGTAGGGGGCTAGTGTGACGTGAACTCCCTGAGGAGGTGGGGCCCTGTTCATCCGTGGTTGGTAGCGGGCATCTGCGCTCAATTGCATCTGAAATGCGGTTCATGGCCTGTCTTAGTAGGCCCATTTCAGTGCAGATGCGGGTGGTGCATGCCTCCATGCACTCCCTTGTCTGCTGTGCAAATGCACCAATGTCCGCCCTCAGGCGCCTTGTCTACGCCACATGTTGCCCTACTAGAGCTGTGATTTCGGTCTGCCTCTGTATCACAGCTGAGAGCCCATCTTGCATGTCGGCTGCCGGTGGCATGGCTGATGCGCCTGGATCCATTGCACTGTCATCAGGTGTGGATACCTGTGTGCCCCATGACACATCATGTGGGTGGGTGGGTGTTCCACCTTGGCTAAACGGACCTGGTGAGAAGATCGGGCTTGACAGTGATGTGCATGTCGGTATGGGGCTCTAACTCTGATCCTCAATGGCAGGTTCTACCTCCGCATCCGAACCTGGGGCAGTGGCTGCTGCCTCACCCGTTGAGCTGGTGGCAGCAGAGTGCACTTCCCCAATGCTGCCCTCACTAGCTGGGAGGCACACTCCTGTGGGTGCCACGACGGCAGCAGGCATGGGCTCTGGCTGTGTGGAACTGCTGCTCCTGTTGCCTTTCTCCCTTTGAACCAAGTCACTCCTCCCGGGTCCCCTAGAGGATGTGGTGGTGTCCCCCGTGGCATCCCTTCTGGCCTTTTTCCTGGGTGCGGAAGCAGGTGTTGAGGTGCGTGCCTCTTCAGTATCCGTGTGTGAACCTGCAGGGGTGAGAAAAGGGGTAAATCATCATCTATGGGTCGACCTGACTTATGCAGGATGCATACGTCATGCCGTCCAATGCATTTGGGGCTCTTCAGTGTGGAGGCAATTAATGGGGATGTTGGCTGGCTCATGCATGAGTGGCCCTGTCTTGGACGGGTATGTGGTGGTGCATGCATGTCTGTTTGTGGCTGGATCCACGGCATTCATATGGACACATGATTGGGGAACCCCTCACCCTTCACTGCGCATTGTTTGGTGTATTCACTCACCTCCATCAGATGTAATGGGCACACCATGCTCCATATCTCCGACCCCTTCGATCGATTCGACCCCAATCGTGGAGGCACATATCTCCTCCCACTCCTTCAGCTTCAATGGGGACTCTGCACCACCTCCTGTGCCCATTGCCATGTTGCGGTTCACTGTTAATATATTCCGCACACAGACCTGGAGGTCGTCCCACCTCTTGCGGCAGTCCTTTACACTCTGGGTGGTAGTGCCCACCGCACTGACTTTTTGTGCAACTTCGGGCCAGATGGCCTTTTTCTTAAGGAGGGCCTCCCTCCGCATGTCATTCACGAACACTACTTCTGCATTGGCAGCAAATGTGGTGGTCAGCATCAGAAGCTCCTCATTGGAGAATCTTTCTTTGCGCTGGCGTTCTGCAGTTATTTTTAGGGCCTTCGGCATCTTTGGGCTATCCGGTATGGTTCCTGGTCGGAGTTCCCTGGATATATGTCCTGGATGCAGAGGATGGCAATGTTTTTAAAGATGGCCGCCGTGCTCTTTCCCGTTCCTGTGCGATGGCGTAATTTCCGGTTCCGCTTTGTAACGGTGACCGGTAATAGCGGTGACCGCTATTTACGGGTGGCGGGAGGGCAGAGGCGCTATCGACGGTTTGGACGATGCTGGTAAGGGGCATTTTGGGGGATTTAACGGCAGGGTGGTACGGTCATTTACGGCATGGCGCTATGCTCGTGTCCGCGTACTCGTAATGGGACGCTATTAGCGGCCTCTTACGAGGGCGGACACGCTGATAGCGCCATGCCGTTAAATTCCGATTTTTACTGGACAACGTGTAATGAGGCCCAAAATCGTTCACATCACCTTGAAGAAGTGCACAGAGGGCTGTGAACTGAATCGAGTCCCAGGTCTGGGAGATCAACTCTAACCAATCAAAGAATAGAAAATCAGGGTTGGATGGCAAGTGGCAAGAACCAATGGTAAGCCATTACTCTTCAAAACGTAATAGATAGTTTCTTGGGGATGGGACAGGCCAGCCACCTGACATGCAAGGAAAATTAGAATAACCTCTGTAGGGTACGTCCATAGGCATTACCACTCTCGATACCCAATCATGTGTGATAGGTTTTTCAGGGAAGGGCCCAGGAATGACGAAATGTGTTCACAAAAATGCAATGCGCACCATAGAATACTGAGAAGTACTGGAGAACTTTGATTGTGTTGTATGATCCCTGTTGGTTTTTGTAATAAACCACAGTTATTACTTGCCATTGGTTGAGTCCTCTGTTTATTTTGGGGAAGGGAGTTGGGCCCTTGAGAGTCATGTGGACCCCGAGCCACCCTTTGGTACACATGGGAAAACTACCCCAACAGTATGTAGGTCACTATCTGTGGTTTCTGAAGGCATGTTCCAGGGAATGTATTTGTCAATAAACTGTAAAACAGTGGAGTCACTATCATGGCCAAATTTTAGAGCATCTTTTATACACAAAAGCATGTGGATGTGCGGTGCTCCTCTGGATTGATATTTTATCCTCCAAAAGAAGTGTTGCACTTCTCCGAGCGGAGGGGTAGTTTATTGCAGATAAAGTGCAGCATAGCAATGAAGCAATGGTGAAAGTACTTTGATACAATGACAGGGTCAAGAGAACAGAGTTCTCCTGATGTTTTCACATCTAAGCCGTCTTTATTTTGCTTTGCAGTGCGTAAGAAGTTGTGCAAGTCATTCCATGCGTACTCTGCACAAATCAAGTAACAAACCATGTCGGTGGGCCAAGGCTCCTTAGCATACAACGCACATCAGCGTGACGTCGGAACCAGTATTCTTTTGTACCACGCATGCTTGCCAAGAGATTTGTGATACTTGACTGTAAAACATCATCTTTGTCTTTTATCTTTTGAAACAGTTGGGTAGCAGAAATTTTAAAAAAGTTAGGGCCTGTTTTTAATGTGTGTGCATCTCCATAACATAGAGGTGCTAGTTCACTTTTTTGAAGAGGAGGTGGAAAATGTACTCAACATTTTGTCTGAATCTGGGGTCTTCAGAATACCTTCTTAAAGAGCAATATTCTGATGCACTAATTTGTGTGGCTCTTTTATCATATCTTCCTCCTTTTCCTGTAGGAAAGAGTAGGAGGAAAAGAATGTGCTTCTACACTTTCTTCCCATATGCTCACTGGGGATCCTTTGGCTTGATGCATTTGATATGTTTCTAATGCGTCACCAATGGTGTCTTTGGAGTGTATTGGGTGAATTGTATACTGGTCTAAAATGGTGGTTGCACTTATAGGATCTGTACATTCAAATTGGCCAGTTGCTAGTGAGTCTTGAATTATTTGGGTGGTTTCTCTTAAGTTTTCCTCTATGTTTATATCTTTTTAGTATTCATTGTTTTCTTTTAGATATTTTAGGCCTTGTCTAACTTTGTTTAAATTCACTAGTTGTTGCCACTTTCTTTGTCTTTTGTTGTTACACCATAAACTAGTACAATCAAAGATTGATCTATTGGTCATTGCACCCCTAGAGTTTGTACATTTCCTTAGAGATCTAAATATACTCTGTTGCCACGGATTCCCTTTAGTAACTCGGATGGAGGTAATTTGCTGATTTTGGTTGAATGCGTATAATAGATTGAAACAGGTTTACTGTTTGGATTATAATGCTCTCATACAAGTTAAGTTGTTGGAGAGCTTTTGGAAGTGGGAACATTTCTAAGTTATTAGTGATAGCACATGATGGCATTTGGTTAATGTCAAGCTTTTTGTTGCACTACGTGCAAACTTTCGAGGGGTCAGTAATTTGAATTTAGTTTCTGTTGTTAGATATAAAGGTAGCTGGAACCATTTGGATTCTTCATTATCCTCTATATTGTAGTCTTTATCTATTATTTGCTGTGCTCTTTTCATAAAAGGTTCTGAGACAACAGACACATATTTTGTCTGGTATTTCAGCAGATGTGTTTTGAAACTTAGCTATTTCTTAGTTTTATGTGTTTGTTAAGACGTTGGTATTTATGAGTTTTTCGGTAATGTTTTCTGTAGTTATAGAATTTTCTAAGTCACCTTCAGTTCCAAAGTATTTACTCTGGATGTGCTGTATTTCTTGAAGCAGTTGTTTGGCTGTTGCATGTAGGAGAATGTTATTTAAATGTTGCAGTTCTAGAGCTGGGATTTTTGCATAGTATAGTCTATGCACAACATTCTGTATAGGAGCATGGCGTGTTGCTAACATTATGATGTGGTGGAAGGTGCTTTTGCAAGCAGTTCCTAAAATGTAGGCTAATGAATGTCCTGGATGTCCAGTGTGGATGTGCACTGGACAAGAGTCCATGGTTTGCAAAGTTTTCGTTTTACTTTTATCTGTTAGTTTCACATAGTGATTGAGAAATTGTCAAGATTTAAAGGATTGTTGGTGTACATTACACACTGAGCTGCATGTCCATTTTTACACTGGATGGTTTGTTTGGGTGAAAGGAGAATTTGGTTGAAAGTTTGCTGGGAACTTTTTTTTCTATAAGGGTTTCTTTTGCCATAATGGTGTCTTCTACCATTTCATACCCTCAACCATTATTGTCTATGGCAATTGTTGTTTGTTGTTCTTGTTTATAAGCTTCATTGTTGATATATGATTTTGTGTTGCTTGTGTAAATCCATTCAGCATCACAGAAAAGGTCTCTATATTGACACTGCTCATGTTTAGAAGTACTTTTTGTGATTTATTAATTCATTTAGTTATTGGTTTAATTCTATTTAAAATCAATATAAACAATGTTCTCTTTAGTAGAAAAGCACTGTCAATCAAAGCTTCCAGAATTAGTCTCCTGCAGTCGTTTTTAAGGGTAGCTTGTGACTTTTCAGCTGTTTTCATAAGATTGTGAATAACTCTACTGTGGCTGGTTTTGTTTTGTTGAGTGAGGTTACTAGCTCTTTTGTTTTAATGTTTTCTCTAAATTGTTTTAAAGATGGATGACTATTTGGTTTGGTTTTATTCTTATCTGCTCAATTTTTTCTTTCATTTAACAGAGTCACTTTTTAGTAGGCATTTTGGTGTGTCTGTTGGGAAAATAAAAATGTGGGTTTAAAAGTTGTGCAATGCATATGCATGTATTGTGAATGTATTGAATGGGTGTGATTGGAGAATTTAATACAGTGCTGTTTGATTGTGAGGTGGTATGGAAGATTGTGAGAGTAAGAGTTTTGAGAGGTGTGATTGAATCTGTAGGGACATTGTGCTGTCTTCAGGAAAAGAGTGGGTGTTGCAATGGTGGTGCTCAACTGAGATGAGTCTGCACATGTCAACAGCCTTGTTGCCAGTTCGACTTACCATCTTAAACTATTATCACAAATCAGACCCTTCTTGAGTCAATCTAATTGTGCCACGATTGCCAGGGCAAATGATGGCTCTCATATTGACTACTGTGCTAGCCTCCTCTGGGGAACTTGAAAGTGGGAGCTAGCCTGTCTTCCGGGTTGTCCAGAACAATGCTGTGAGGGTGGTAGAAGGTCTCAAAAGATCGGACCACATCAAAATAGCCAGAAGAGCCTTGCATTGGCTCCCTGTGGAAAGGTCCATGACCTATTGGACCCTCTGAATTGCACAGAAATGCCTCTAGGGGACCGGCTTAAGTTACTTAGTTGATAGACTTTAATGGATACCCGCAAGGAGAGTTCTCAGTTTGAACAACTGTCACTTGCTGTCCATTCCTAGAACCAAACTTTCTCTGGCCCAGAGATCTTTCCCACACTCAGCGCCCAGACAATGGAATGATTTGCTCCCCCGACCTAAGAGCATGCGCGCGTTTCGAGACATTCAAACGCATTCTCAAAATGGTTCCTTTCATCTGATGCCCCTGACTTACATTTAAGTGCCCTCACCCCCCTGTTTCTGTTTGGTGTCGTCTGTCAGTCTGCGCTATCATGCCTCAGGGCCTTGTACATGCGCACTATAAATAAATTAAATAAATAAAATAGGAAGAGTGTGAATCGTGCAATACAATGGGTTAGAATGAAAGAATTGTTGGTACAAAAAGAGTAGTGTAAGATAATATTTAGTGAAACTGTGCTGCTGTAATTACATACAAATATATTGTATTCGGTAATGTGCTTATTTCCTGTAATTGTAAACGAAAGTTAGTGGGGCTATGTGGTAATGGTGAAGTACTTTTAGTAAGCAAGGTTGTTATTTATGAAGGTAGGAGTAGTTGTTGGGAAAAAGAGTTAATAAAATTGCTGGACATTTAAAAATGTTTGTTTTTAGGAGCATTTTTATGAAAGTTAAGAAGTGCATATGTGCATTTATAGAAGCTCTGTGTGCTACATTTGGTAAAAGAGAAGAAAAGTGGATGGAACAGATTTGTAGTACATCCGGAAGTGCATGCAAATGTACGCTGTTGGGCTGTTCTCCATGTTCATCGCTGCCTGATAGCTGCCTGATAAGAATAGACTCCTGTCCGCGACGGCCTTCCTTTGAAACACTAGTCTGCAAGGAGAAGCTCGACTGTCTTGAAACACGCAAACTCCTTCACATGAAGACTTCAAGTAAATAACCTGGGACAGGGGCTCGCACACCCTTCTAAGGGTGCACGCTTTTGTTATTGTTTGCGCTTTTTCAGGATTCAAATATCAACAAAGTGTCCTTGTTTCTTCCATAGACCCGCCTTGAGATCTGCCACCCCTGCATCCCATTGGTGCAGCGTCACCATAACACTCCGGTGCACGCGCATCTGGTGCGCGTATCCAGAAGTGCACGAAAATGTACGCTGTCGGGCTTTTCGGCTGGCGGGGGTCAGGGGATGAGTAATTGCAGCAGTAAGTGTTCATCCAACGTTTTAAGCATCTAGCTTTTATCTTGCATCTTGTTCTCCCCTTTTATCTGATCTGTTATATACGGATCTTATATCCAAATATGAGGAAGAATAAACTTCCGGCGATGAGAAAAGTAGCCAGAGCAGATTGTTTTTGCTGTCGTTAGCACGAGATGTACAAGTCTTGCTCGTGCAGCAGCCCTACCGCTACCTGACTCTAATGATGATGAGGAAGCCTTATTGCAATGTGCTCAAGAATGTTCACCAGTGGGTAAAATTGTTGAGGATCAAATCAATCCAACCCAACCGCTCTTTGTAGAGCCTGAGTCACCTGATATAACAAAACCAAAAGTAAAATAATTTATGATACAGAAGTGGCAACTGCCCTGCATGATCCGTGCAAACTGAGTAGTTTCAGCTATGATAATTTTTTCGACTTTCCCTCTACCCTTCCATCTAATGTGCATAACTTTGCAGCTCAGTGTGTAGGGGACACGCCCGACCCTACCCAATCCACAGTGAGCTCTGATTTATCAGCCATGATGGGTATTGATGCTGTCTGAATTGAGAAAGCAGATGGCAGACATTACGAATTTACCTACAGAATTAGGGAAATTACCCCTGAGACTAAGTGAGTCACTTGCCCATGTATTTAAGGCTGAGACAATGATACCTCTGACTGATGTGAGGGGTGGCAACGCTGAAAAAGCGAAGATGGGGTTGGTCAATTCCTTATCAACTGATGAGATAATAACTATACCCACAACACAGGAAGAGGATAGCGGGATGCTAGCAAAAGACAATAATGGGCCTCATTACACGGACGGCGGTGGACCAAGGTGCTATTAGCGCCTTGGTCCATGCCGGTAAAATACCGGCACCGCCTTGGTGGAAAGGGGAATTACCGCCCTATTCCAAGGTTGGTGGGGTGGTAACTCCCCCTTCCCCCATTGCCCTTCCCCATTCCCATTTTTGCCCCACAGGGCATAATGGGAATGGGGAAGGTGCTAATTACGGTACCGCAAATTGCGGTACCGTAATTAGCTCCCTGATCCTTTTGCGGGTTGGTCTTTAACGCCTGCAAAAAGCAGGCGTTAAATTCTCCGACCCGCAAAGGGACCTTGTAGTAAGGCGGTAAGGGTTTATTGGTACCGGTAAAATACCGGTACTGGTAAACCCTTACCGCCTACCATGTAATGAGGCCCGTGGGAAAGAATAGCATTCCGGGTGAGAAAGGCAATGCTGCTACTGAAGGGAGTGAGGCCCAAAATGTGGTGGCCAATGATGACTTTGAAGTAAAAATATCAAAAAGACAGTGTAAAAACTGGCTAAAATAAAGAAAAAAAACAATAACAAGGCTCTCAAAAAATCATCTAGAAAATTTATGAGGGACTCTGACTTAAAACACACAATACAGGACGATGTGGATGTAATCTTTGTGCCAGAAATTAAAGGAGTAAACTCAATGAAAAACATGTCTATGCAGCACGATCCCTCTGATCCTAAAGAAATGAACGAACAAGCCTCACAGGGTGTACTCTGTGAGGGTAAATATGCTCTTTGTGATTTCCCATTAGAGCCAAGGCATAATTTAACAGACCCATTGCTCCAAACTAAGGTAGCAGAAACTACTCCAGATAAATATAAAGGGAGTGACTCGGATGGGACTGGGGGTGGTGCCCACCATGTTAATCTGAATGATTTGGGTGGTGGCAGTGATCAATGGGCTTTAAGCCACCAGGATACTGACTTAAGACAGCCGGCTATCCCGGAACTACCAGGGTTAATTATTAAAAGGCTATTCAATGATAACGGAAACATATCCTTGAATAGACTGTACATCTTATCTTTATTTGCGACTATTCCAGAGTTAAGTCTAATTTCGTCAACTGATATACAGTTAATTGACTTTATCCATAAATTCAGGTATGATTAAGTACGTCTTGTTATGCCATCACCTCTGGTGAGGTCTCTACTTTTGAAAGAGGCTGAACAATTGCAATCTCAGGGGTTTGACATTTATGAACACAAATTTACTATGCCATTAGCTCAAATTCCTGTATCAAGGTCAGTGAAATACGACAGGGGTTATCAAGAACCAAACTTAGATAGGGCCAACTCCAAAACCGAATTCGATCTGAACAAACAGGATTGGAGGTGACTGGCCCTGTCTCTTAGAGAGTCTATTGACATGCTTAAACAGCTGGGCAAGCCCCTCTAACTCTTACAACAGCTTAAAACGTGTGAGTTGGAACTCGAGAGGCTGCTTCATCCTAATGCACAATGAACAACTGATGTGCTATTTGGCTCAGTTTGACTTTATTCTTATACAGAAAACATGATCTAGAGTTAAACTGTGCTGGGAAGGATTTATTGTGACATCTGACTGTGCACATGGTGTAAATAAGGGCTGCCCCAAGGGGCGTCTTATTATAGCTGCTAAAGACTCCAACGATCTGATAAAAACTGGAGAATGGTGTTTTTCTCATCATTTTCTTGTGGACACTTTTCAGTTGGGGACAAACCAAGAGTGTATCAGGGTAATTCATAGAATTTCGCAGAAAAGTGTCGCAAGCGGCTGGCGCAGAGTGTCCGCGTGCGATTGTCTGCGCCAGGCACGTGCGCTAAAACCGATTTCCGCGCACAGCGTATTCATGGATTTTAGGCTCCCAAACCAGCCGTGGCGCAGAGTATCGCAGCGACCCTGCAGCAGCGCCAGTAACGCCCCCAAGAACGCCCTTGCTCAAGGAAAAGCCATCAAAATCGCTAAATCATCGCAAAGGGCTGCGCTAACCCTGGACCAGTTTACAGGGCTGCCAAACAAGGAACGCAAAGCGGGTAACGTTCATATCAGGGGTACGCGGGAAGTTTTACACGCGATTAGCCAGGGTACGTGTATTACAGGGGTACGCGGGAAGTTTAACACGCGATTGGCCAGGGTACGTGTATTACAGGGGTACGCGGGAATTATCACACGCGATTTGGCTGGGTAGGTGTATTACAGGGGTACACAGGAAGTTTTACACGCGATTTGGCTGGGTACGTGTATTACAGGGGTGCGCTGGAATTATCACACGCGATTTGGCTTGGTACGTGTATTACAGGGGTGCGTGGGAAGTTACACACGCGATTAGGCTGGGTGGGTCCTCACAGGTGTTCCCTGTACACCCTCCACGCTCCCCTGCAGGCAGCCCACAAAACAGGGGACTACCCTGCACACCTGCTCATGTCCCCCTGCACCCCCATCCCCCAGCCACCAGGGGCAGCCTCCACCAGGCCCCCACTCATGTCTACCACCCCACCCCCACCCCCCAGCCACCAGGGGAAGCCTCCACCAGGCCCCCACTCATGTCCCCCTGCACCCCCACCCCCCAGCCACCAGGGGCAGCCTCCACCAGGCCCCCACTCATGTCTCCCTGCACCCCCATCCCCCAGCCACCAGGGGCAGCCTCCACCAGGCCCCCACTCATGTCTCCCACCACCCCCACACCCCAGCCACCAGGGGCACCCTCCACCAGGCCCCCACTCATGTCTCCCACCACCCCCACCCCCCAGCAGTGCAGGGGCAGCCTCCCCCAGGCCCCCACTCATGTCCCCTATCACCCCCAACCCCCAGCCACCAGGGGCAGCCTCCACCAGGCCCCCACTCATGTCTCCCACCACCCCCACCCCCCAGCAGTGCAGGGGCAGCCTCCACCAGGCCCCCACTCATGTCTCCCACCACCCCCACACCCCAGCCACCAGGGGCAGCCTCCACCAGGCCCCCACTCATGTCCCCCTGCACCCCCACCCCCCAGCCACCAGGGGCAGCCTCCACCAGGCCCCCACTCATGTCTCCCTGCACCCCCATCCCCCAGGGGCAGCCTCCACCAGGCCCCCACTCATGTCTCCCACCACCCCCACACCCCAGCCACCAGGGGCAGCCTCCACCAGGCCCCCACTCATGTCTCCCACCACCCCCACCCCCCAGCAGTGCAGGGGCAGCCTCCACCAGGCCCCCACTCATGTCCCCTATCACCCCCCACCCCCCAGCAGTGCAGGGGCAGCAGGCAGTCAGGCAGCAGCAGGTGGGAGCGTGCTCGGGCTCTGGGGGGCAGTAGTTCGGCCTTCCGGGCAGGAGCGTGGTATTCCGTGTGCGAACGCGTGGCCAGCTTGGTACGGATTGATTTTGCACGTGAAAATCCTGCACGTCAGCGTGAAAACTGAGGAAAGGCCCTCAGCGCGTAAGCGCTTCTGTGACGTGACCCGCACAGGTGTTTCCCACACAGCACGTGATGACAGAGCACACGTGGAAAGACTGCACGTCAGAGTGTAATCGCGTGTGATTGGTGGAAATGGCCCTACACGCAGAAGTGACAAAGCGTGTGATTGGTGGAAATGGCCCTACACGCAGAAGTGACAAAGCGTGTAATTTGTGGAAATAGCCCTACATGCAGAAGTGACAAAGCATGTAATAGGTGGAAATGGCCCTAGCGCGTACACGCCGCGTAAGTGACGCTGGACGTGTGGGCCTGTATAAAAGGTACGTGTAGAACACGTTTTCCTTGTACGTGCTTTTCGTGGAGAGCGAGTGGGTGAATTCTGTACTTCTTGTCGTTTCACACGCGATTTACTTCACGGCGTTTCTAGTTCGTATTCCCTGTTACCTCTGACAGCTTTTTCTCTTTTTTCTCTTTTACTGGTTTACCTGGGCCTGTTCCCTCAAACAGTGTTCCCTTCTACTGTTGTCCTGTCTCCTCAGACAGCGTACAAATCTTCTTTTGGCGGGGGTGTTGCCAACCAAACGTGCTCCTTTTACACGCTCGTTTACCAGGCAGACGGTGAGTCACGCACGTATCTAACATCTGTGCTTGCCCCGTGTGTAGCCTACCCCTTCAGAGGTCATTCTAGGCTGCGTGTGACACGCATACGTTCATTCTTGTGTTTCTGGGTGCCACAGCGTAGTGCAGGTTTTTCTTTCTGCACACATGGTCTAGGAGGGGTTGCGTGCACGTCATCTCCCTTTTTTGGGCCTCCTGTGCGTTGCGTGACCCGTCATCTTTCCCTAGGGGTTACATTCAGCCTTGCTAGAGCACTAGGGTACAATTACCATCTGGTACCCAACCCCTTTGACCCCCAATTGCCCAGGACAATAGTCTACATCCACTCCCATACGCACATTAACATCAGTGCCATGGCTGGGAGGCGAGGATTCCGTAAGGGTGGCAAAGGTGGAAGAGCCACAAGTGGTGGCCGTGGTGGATCCGGTATGGGACGTGGTCGTAACTTGCAGGGTGAGCCTGTCCCCCCATGTGTGGAGGACCAGTCAAGGGCACCCATCATCCCCCCCCTTCCCCCCTCCCCCCCTCCCGTTGAGGCTGAAGTGGCTGACACCATCCATGCTCAGCCCTTGTTGGACCAGCCCATTGTGGCACCAGACCTGGCTGACTCCATGGCTGACTTCCAGGTCAGCAGGGCTACGACACGTGCGCTGGTGCACGTTGATGCCATCATGCCACGTGGATCTGGGGCAGCAAGGTCATCTGCTGCACCAACGAGGCAGGGCGGAGAGGCTGCAGGGGCAGCTGCGGCTCCATCCAACCCAGCCCTCACACACCCAGCCAGGACAGTGTCGGTCCTAGTCCATGCTGCTGACATTCCCCCTGACACCATCACACTAGAGCCAATGCCTGCACCAACTCCCATGCTGAGTGTGCAATCCCACACTCCTGATACAGAGTCCACCAGGGCTCCTGCCCCTAGTGTCCAGAGCGGCGCAGGACACTCAGGATCACCACCACCTTCCAAGCGGAAGAGGAAGAGTGCTCGTCCGGCACAGGCTGATGCCCCAGACACGGCTACACAGTCCGGCCCGTCCAGGAAGCCCAGCTTCACGGATGACGAACTGAATGCACTTGTCGAGTATGTGTCCGGACATGACAACGAGATGGTCATTGTTGCAGGATCCAAGACCACACCTGCACAACGCCAGGCACACTGGCAGACCGTTGCGGACATCGTAAGTGCCCTT
This sequence comes from Ambystoma mexicanum, assembly GCF_040938575.1. NCBI lineage: Eukaryota > Metazoa > Chordata > Amphibia > Caudata > Ambystomatidae > Ambystoma > Ambystoma mexicanum. The sequence goes on from NC_090922.1 coordinate 459,723,868, forward strand.
GGAATCGTGAGGCGCACAGCCAATGATTGCTATAAGCGCTGGAATGACCTAAAGCGCAGGGCAAAGAGTAAGCTGGCCTCAAGTCATGCCGCAACTCTAGTGACTGGAGGTGGGTCTCCAGTAGTAGACATGGAACTCACTCCACATGAGTCAGTCGCTGGGACCTACGTCACGGAGGAACAGATCCAAGGCGTGGGAGATCTGGCTGATTACGAGGCATTGTCCGGTGAGTGCACATGCATGTGTGTGTCATCCATGTGCATGGTGTGTGTGTGAGGGCTTCTGTTCGGGTGCCAGGTGAGAGTGTGTGCGCCTGAGTCGTATGGGTCAGCCATGTGCTTCATGCAATCCTTCCTGCGCAGCTGCATTTGGCCATAGCAGTATCCCTTCTGCCAACAGTAGACATCTAGCACAACTGCACGCCAGTTGCCCTTGAAGTGTCACCTTGACACAACATATTTGCTTCTTTTTCACTGTTCATTCAGTCTGTTTGTTTGCATTCCACCACTTTCACTAGGCATGTCGCTGTCCACTAGTCACATGTCTGACATGGGTATGGTAAAGTGGAGTGACTTTGTTACCTGGATATCATTTGTACACACATGTCCCTGTGCAATTTGACCATTTCAGACTGGCAGCTCCAGGTGAAAAATCTGACCTGTTAGAATTAGAAAAGCTATTACATGCGGGAACTGGACTGAATGAATAGGTGCTGCCCTCCTCTCCATCTTCACTCAATAGCAATGGTACATGCCATCTGTGTGATGGCATGTGTGTTTCACCTGCCAATCACAGGCCAATGTGTGATGCCACTGCCAGGCAGCATGCAGAAAATTTGTTCATCTTCCATCTTGGTGTCATCAGTGTGTGCCATTTGCCTGCACTTCATATGCAGTGAGGGTGCATGCATGGGAGGGTTTTAGTCATGTGGGACATGTGTCAATCAAGTACTGGTTCTCTTGCTTCTCAGCCCTCAATGTGTGCCATGGTGCTAATGCCTGTTTCCATTTCTTTGTTTTCATGTCTTTGCAGGGGAAGACGCACCTGATACTGCTGGGGTTGTGGAGATGGTGCAGACCCAGGAGGTGTCCCAGGGCCGACCAACCACCAGTGAGGGACGTGGTGTGGTGGTGGGGGAGAACCCACAAGTGCTGCAGGTCGTGCTCTCAAGGGGTGTCTCTGGCTGCACCTCCCCCGAGCTGTACTCAGGTGTTGATTCGGATGAGACCTACGTGCCGTCGCAGGTGAGTGTTCCAGGGAGGGATTCTTTTCTGTCTCACCCACCTGCACCAGGGTCAGTACCCTCCATGGGGATGTCAGTGTTGGCAGCTACGCCTTCGGTGGTTACGGATGCAGGGTCACACTCCGCGACATCTGATCCTGTTCCTGGGCCAGCAGATCAGAGGGGGAATGCAGTCCTGCAGCCTCAGGCAGTGCCGGCACAGCAAGGCGCAGTTTGCCTTGCCCCAGACAGGTGTGGTGCCCGCCGACGTGGTGGCCGTACGCCACCCGGCAATACCGCATGGGAGAAATCCATTTACGGTATGGCTACCCAACAGGCTGCATCATCCGAGATGATGGCTCAGGCCATGGATAGGGTGGCCACTTCCATTGTCCCCCCAGAAAGGCTGATGGAGCGACTAGAGCAGGCAACCGACTCCATCTGCCAGTCACACAGGGAGGACATGTTGGGGTCCAACAGGGACAGGCGGGCGGCACTGGCGACTCTGCAGGAGGCCATCTCCATTGAGTCCCAGGGCCACAGGGAAGCCCTGAGGCAGGAGCTCCTACACCTCAGGACGACTCTTGTTGAGCTTGAGGCTTCAACACACCAAAGGACAGAACAGCAGCTGGAGCGTCTCACCCGTACGCTCTCAGCTGAGATGCAGGCAACGAGGGCGGAGGTCCGGGCATCCCGTGAGTTGTTGCATGGGGACCTCCGCACACTCATCCTCCAGAACCAGACCTACCACACCCGCATGCTTGCAGCCATGGAGGAGCAGACTAGGGCCTTGCGTGGGCTGCCTCCCATAGTGCAACCACCTCCGGATGCAGCTGCACAGGGTGATAATAGCGACAGCAGTGATACTCCCACAATAGGGTAGCCGTGTGGGCCATGAGCCCATGGAGGTGTTTTATCTTCCCAGGATCCACGCAGGTGGGTTCTGGTGTGCATCCTGTCCTCGGACCTCCTGGGTGGCCTCCCCAACCCCCCCGGGCCCATCAATGGCCATTTTTGATTGTTTCTTATTTTTATTTTTATTTTGATTTCTTTTATTCCCAATTTTTTTGGGACGATCTGTTGGCTTCGATCTGTTGGCTCCGATCTGTTGGCTCCGATCTGTTGGCTCCGATCTGTTGGCTCCGATCTGTTGGCTTCGATGTGTTGGCTTCGATGTGTTGGCTCCGATGTGTTGGCTTCGATGTGTTGGCTTCAATCTGTTGGCTTCGATCTGTTGGCTTCGATCTGTTGGCTTCCGTGGTTCCTGTGGGCATACGCTGCATTGTGGCTGGGCACATGCAGGCTTGTAATGTATTTGGTTCAGATGCTTGGGTTTGAGTCACACATACCCCTCCTGCTTCCCGTTTCCATGGGCTTGCAAAGGGTGTGCCCAAGTGACAGTGAATTACACAGTGACGTTGGACTCCCATGAGCTGTGTGGCCAGTCTGTAGTCAATACTGTGTATACATTCATAGTGCATATTGCTGTTGTGTTGTACACTGCATGTTGCATTGATGTGTAACTCTTCTTCTGTGTCCACCTCCCAATTTGCAGGTCCCTTCCTCAAGTCCACACAAGGACCTCTAGTCTGGAGATGGGGACCATGTTGGCAGCAGTGCACCTACAACTCTACATGGCGCCAACACTGCACAGTTGGTAGTGGTGGGAGTGCAGGCATTTCCAGGTGGTGAGACTACTAATATGTAACATTTGTGATGTCATGTTAATGGTACTACGTGCTCAAGTATGTTGTTGGTCCGGCATTGCTGTGAGCATATCAGGTGTTGCAGGTTTCTAATAGTGCCACTGTACATAGTGAGAGTGATGTCATGTTGTGGGGATTACTTTGTTTACCTGCAACTAGCATGACATGGCACGGTGTGTCGTGTGGCAGTGCTGGGGTTGGGTTGGCTGACATGGCACTGTCCTCTTGTTGCATTTTGCAAGTGGGTATTCATTTTAGCTGCTTAAATGTGTAACTTCACAAAACTGCATTGGTGGTGTCTGTGTGGGTAGGGATGCACACATTGTGACACTTCCAGGTGAACAATCTCAGGCTGACATGGTATTCCCGGTTCATTCTCCAGACATTCATGATCAGTGTCAGGTTGAGTCATCATTGATTGTCAGATGGAATGTGCCAGGGCAGTGTGCACTCCACAGGGGTGTGATTTCTATGTGAAGTAATTAGCCACTAGCTGTGTACGGGCTGCCTCCCCCCGTGCCCTTTCCCCTCCCATGCGCAGCGGCTGTGCATGTGGTTGGGGATGTGGGGCCACCACCATGTCCACGGCCAGGCCCCGGCGTGTTGCAACGTTGTGCAGGACACATGCTGCCACTATGATCCTGCACACTACTGGGGGAGCGTATAACAGCTGCCCGCCAGAACGGTCAAGGGAGCGAAAGCGTGACTTTAGCACTCCGAATGTGCGCTCCACTATGCCCCTGGTTGTAATGTGGGCTGTGTTATATCTTACCTGGGGTGGCGTGGTGGGGTTCCGAATTGGCGTCATCATGTGGGGGCTGAGAGGGTAGGCACTGTCCCCTGTGGAGGTGGGGATTGGTATCATTGGTGAGGTTGTGACCTTGCTCAGTATCCAACATGCATGCATGTGCAGTGGCATACATACTCACCAAGCAGCCATGTATCGCCATGCCGCCCAGCTTCTAGGTCCCGGCTTAGGGTGGACATTCGGTAAATGAAGCTGTCGTGGGTGGAGCCGGGATAGTTGGCATATACTGAGGTGATGATTCCCTTGGCATTACATGCTACCTGCACGTTGATGGAATGCCAGTGCTTGCGGTTCCTATAGATGTGCTCAGATGCCCTGGGGGGACGTAGAGCCACATGGGTGCAGTCGATGGCACCTAGCACTTTGGGGAATCGTGCCACTGCGTAAAAATCCAGGGCGGCAGCATGCCTTTCTGCAGGTGTTCTGGGCAGGTATATGTGCCTGCGGACTGATGGGCGTGCAGTCATGATGTTCAAGACCTGGTGTAGGCAGCGTGACTGGGTGGCCTGTGACACCCCACCCACTATGGCACTTGTCCGCTGAAATGATCCAGTGGCTAAGAAGTGCTGTACATTGAGGACCTTCTCCAGGGGGCTGAGTGCTTGGGAGCACAGGGTGGGTGATGTGAGGTCATCCTCCCACTCACTCACCAGGTCCAGTATGATGTGTGGTGGAAACCTGTACCTCCCATACACCTGGTCATCAGGCATCCCGAAAAGGCTGGTTCTGGGTGTGAATATTCTGGCCCTGACTATCCTCCTCCTCCTCCTTTGGTAGCCCACTGCCACTGCTGCTAGGAACAGTATGTTCATCCTGGCGTCTGAGCTTGTTATTGTTAAAGTCCGCAATTTTATGCTTTGCGCGTGTTCTAGGCGAGCGTGTGACCCGCGCACCCCTGGAATCTTGTTTCCAGTCCAATAGCGTGTGGAAATTCACACGCACCACGGGATACAGCGTGTGACCCGCGCACCCCTGGAATCCAGTTCACAGTCCAATAGCGTGTGGAATTTCACACGCACCACGGGATACAGCGTGTGACCCGCGCACCCCTGGAATCCAGTTCCCAGTCCAATAGCGTGTGGAAATTCACACGCACCACGGGATACAGGTTCGCTGACGTACTTGCGTGTGTAAGTGGCCGCGCACCCATTAAATACACGTACATAGGCCAATCGCGTGTACGCGCACTTTTGTCCAATTACACGCGATGACACTCTGACGTGCAGTATCTCCACGTGTGCCCCGTCATCACTTGCTGAGTGGGGAACACCCGTGCGGGTCACGTCACAGACGCACTTACGCGCTGAGGGACTCTGGTCCAATAGAATCGCGTATGCGTGCTGACGCGCTTACGCGCTAAGGGCCTTTCCTCGAATTTCACGCTGACGTGCAGGATTTTCACGTGCCAAATCACTCCGTATCAAGCTGGCCACGCGAAAACACACGGAAGCCCACGCTCCTGCCCAGATGGCCGAGTTACTGCCCCCCAGTGCCCCGAGCAGCCTCCCACGTGCCATCTGCTGCTGCCTGCCTGCCTGCCTGCCTGCTGCCACCGTGCCCTGCCATTTGGTGCCTGCACATCAGCCATCTGCAGGGGTCCAGTTGCTGTGTCCACCCCTGCTGGAACTGAAGACTCCCGACTGGGATTACATCGCTCCACAGCCCAGCCCCAGGACCCAGTTGCCCACCCACACCTGCCTCTGGGGTTGCCATGTCGGGCACTTCCACATCTGGCACCAGTGGCAACCCCAGGCCAGAGGGGCAGAGGGGCACCAGCTTCACTGTCACCGAAGTTGGTGTCCTGGTGGAGCATGTCCTGGGGCAGTATGATGCCCTCTTTGGATCGTCCCGCGCCAGCAAGGAAGGACGGCAGAGGATCTGGGCCGACTGTGTGGTTGCCATCAACGCGGAGGGGGTGGCAACCCGCGACGTCCTGAAGATCAAGAAGCGCTGGGAGGACTTGAGGTCCAGGACCCTTGTGAAGGCCCGGCGCCTCGTGGAGGGGGGCCGCGGCCGCATGAGTTCCATCCAGATGAGGGTCCTGGAACGCGTACGCCCAGCGCTCCACGCCCAGATCCTTGAGAGGGAGGCCCGTCTGGAGTTGAGCGGTAAGTGTCCATGCATTACTGTGTGAGACAGGGCATGTTGCGGTGTGCTGGTTCTATGATACTTGCCTGTATGTGTGCCATAGGCCATGTATGCATGTATGTGTGCAGGGACATCATGGTAATGCATGTGCGACCAGTGATGTGTGATGCACATGGTTGTTGCATGTGTTGAAATGCCGCATGGGGAGCCCTATTCAGATTTTGAACATGAGAGCATGCCAGTCTCTGTACCTGGACATGGGTGGGGGTGAGGGATGGGTGCTGATGCCAGGTACATATATGGTAGCCATGTCTGTGTGCCTGACCTGCGTGTCTGTGACTTGTGCATGCCATGGATGCATGACACATGTGTGTGACAATGCAGAGATTCAGTAAAGCAGCCAAATTACCCTTGTATCCGCTGTGTTTGGTGTGTTTGGGGCCAGATGGATGTGACTGAGGTGAAGTGTGTGCATGTGATGGGCATGAGCCATGATGCATGTGAGTTACATATCATTGAATGTTTCAAGAGTCCATTGGACATGCATGGAAATGTCCATGGAATGCACCATGCCTGTTACTGTGTGTTTTGCCTGGACTGACCCATGTGTTGTGGAGGGACATGATGGAAGTGTACTTTGACAGTGGTGCTCATCTGCTATTGCTTCCTGTCTAGGGGACCATTGTACAGTGCCCTGATGCTTGTGTTCTTTGTCTCCCTCTACGCAGCGGCTAGTGAAGAAGAGGGCGGAGACGGCGCTGTGGAGCAAGGCGGCGGGGATGCCCCACGGCTGCAGCGGAAGGGGTGGGTGAGCCCCCACAGGGGCCTGCTACGGTGGGAGACGGTGAGGAGCCATCCAGGTTGGTGGTTTGCACAGAGGAGGAGGAGGCCGCCACTGGGGCACACATGGGGCCTGGTGGGGGCATCCCTGCTGGTGCAAGTGGTGCAGTCCAGGGCCAGGGGCAGGAGGCAGCACAGGTCACCGTGGAGGGGCCTGTGCATGTCGCTGTCCCTGACCCTGTGAGTGCACCACCATGCACCAGCAGGGATGCCCCGTCCCAGGCCTGTCCGCAGGTAGGGGGGATGTCCATGTCACCTGACTCCCCTCCACCTGCGGACGTGGGAACCCCTGGCCGTGCGGAGAAGGTCCTGATTGGGGTCGCAATGCGCACGGCTGTGATTCGTGATGCCGTGCGTGCTTCCCGGGAGGAGCACGCACGTCATCACGAAGTGCACCGTGCCGACGTGGCCCAATTGGGATCGGCCATGTTCGGGGGTTTCCTGCATGTGTTGGCCAATGTGGCGGCCCTCTCCTCCTCTGTGCAGGCTATCCACCAGTCGTTCTCCTTGCCGTCTTCCAGCCCAGATGCCACCAGGGCCCCCTGTGGACCTGCCCCGACCAATGCAGCCAGCTCGGTGGGGATCCCATCCCTGCCACAGTCGGGAGTCAGAGATCCAGCAGGGGTGGACACCAGAGCAACTGGACCCCAGCAGATGGAGGATGTGACGGCATCATCGGGCAGGGCACGTGCACGACGGCGTCGGTGGTTTCCATCAGCCTGGATGCCGTTGTGCTGGCACAGGCAGTTGCGTCGGAGGCAGCAGCAGGCTCAACGTGGGAGGCATCATGGCTCGGGGCCATCAACATCAGGGGTGCAGGCATCGGCCGGAGGGCAGGAGAACCCTGGAATGGGAGTGGCTTCCGTGTGGGAGAGGTTGTGCCAGCGGATAGGTGCGGAGCGGCAGCGGGCAGAGGAGGAACGGCTCACGATGGTCAGGGCGGAGGACTCCATGCGGAGGGCGCTGAGGCGGGCTGAGTGCCTCGAGGGTCTTCGCAGGGAGTTTGAGCTTGACACTGCGTTATCCCTGCGGGACCTCGGGGCCAGGGAACATGCCCGCCTCCAAGCCATTGACCAGGAGTTCGATGATGCCCTGGCCCATGACAACAACCAGTGAGCCGTCCGAATAGCCCGCTGCCTTTGTATATAGTTGTATAGTTAGGGTTAGGTTTCCTTTGTTTTTTTGATTTTTTTTTGGTTGCGATTGGACAATGCACCACTTTTTTGTATATAGTTCACTTTTTAGTTAGTAGTCAGTTAGGTTTAATTTGGTAGGGCTCATGGACCCAGGATGATCTTCTTCATTGGCTTATTTTAATTTTTCAGATTATTTTCTTGGACATTCATCTTGTTTTGTTTGATTTGCTTTGTGTTTTTTCTTATTTCATTTCCATTCTACTTGCTGTTAATTACATATTATTTTTTTAATCTTCAATGTGTCGTATCATCTCATTGCTTTCAGGCATGTCATGTTGGGTGTTTTGTCATTCACTTGCAGCCATTGTGTGTGACAGACATGTGTTAAATTGCATTATTTAAATTGGGGGTGTAACATGTAATTGCCTTTGATATGTGGGTGGGTGTGATAGTTGGTTGGCCCTTTTGGCAGGGGAGGATGGGCATTACGGACATGATTGGGGAATGTTGGGACCCAGGTGCAGGGGGGCATGGATTGGACATGGGTGGGGGCCTGCTGGCAGGTGCCCCACAGTGCTGGGGGGTGGGGGTGGTGGTAGACATGAGTGGGGGCCTGGTGGAGGATGACCCTGCACTGCTGGGGTGTGGGGGTGGTGGGTGACATGAGTGGGGGCCTGGTGGAGGGTGCCCCTGGTGGCTGGGGTTTGGGGGTGGTGGTAGACATGAGTGGGGGCCTGGTGGAGGGTGACCCTGCACTGCTGGGGTGTGGGGGTGGTGGGTGACATGAGTGGGGGCCTGGTGGAGGGTGCCCCTGGTGGCTGGGGTGTGGGGGTGGTGGGTGACATGAGTGGGGGCCTGGTGGAGGGTGACCCTGCACTGCTGGGGGGGTGGGGGTGGTGGGTGACATGAGTGGGGGCCTGGTGGAGGGTGCCCATGGTGGCTGGGGGGTGGGGGTGGTGGGAGACATGAGTGGGGGCCTGGTGGAGGCTGACCCTGGTGGCTGGGGGGTGGGGGTGGTGGGAAACATGAGTGGGGGCCTGGTGGAGGGTGCCCCTGGTGGCTGGGGGGTGGGGGTGGTGGGAGACATGAGTGGGGGCCTGGTGGAGGCTGACCCTGGTGGCTGGGGGGTGGGGGTGGTGGGAGACATGAGTGGGGGCCTGGTGGAGGCTGACCCTGGTGGCTGGGGGGTGGGGGTGGTGGGAGACATGAGTTGGACATGGGTGGGGGCCTGCTGGCAGGTGCCCCACAGTGCTGGGGGGTGGGGGTGGTGGGGGACATGAGTTGGACATGGGTGGGGGGCTGCTGGCAGGTGCCCCACAGTGCTGGGGGGTGGGGGTGGTGGGGGACATGAGTTGGACATGGGTGGGGGCCTGCTGGCAGGTGCCCCACAGTGCTGGGGGGTGGGGGTGGTGGGAGACATGAGTGGGGGCCTGGTGGAGGGTGCCCCTGGGGGGTGGGGGTGGTGGGTGACATGAGTGGGGGCCTGGTGGAGGATGACCCTGCACTGCTGGGGTGTGGGGGTGGTGGGTGACATGAGTGGGGGCCTGGTGGAGGGTGCCCCTGGTGGCTGGGGTTTGGGGGTGGTGGTAGACATGAGTGGGGGCCTGGTGGAGGGTGACCCTGCACTGCTGGGGTGTGGGGGTGGTGGGTGACATGAGTGGGGGCCTGGTGGAGGGTGCCCCTGGTGGCTGGGGGGTGGGGGTGGTGGTAGACATGAGTGGGGGCCTGGTGGAGGGTGCCCCTGGTGGCTGGGGGGTGGGGGTGGTGGGAGACATGAGTGGGGGCCTGGTGGAGGCTGACCCTGGTGGCTGGGGGGTGGGGGTGGTGGGAGACATGAGTGGGGGCCTGGTGGAGGCTGACCCTGGTGGCTGGGGGGTGGGGGTGGTGGGAGACATGAGTTGGACATGGGTGGGGGCCTGCTGGCAGGTGCCCCACAGTGCTGGGGGGTGGGGGTGGTGGGGGACATGAGTTGGACATGGGTGGGGGCCTGCTGGCAGGTGCCCCACAGTGCTGGGGGGTGGGGGTGGTGGGAGACATGAGTGGGGGCCTGGTGGAGGGTGACCCTGCACTGCTGGGGTGTGGGGGTGGTGGGTGACATGAGTGGGGGCCTGGTGGAGGGTGCCCCTGGTGGCTGGGGGGTGGGGGTGGTGGTAGACATGAGTGGGGGCCTGGTGGAGGGTGACCCTGCACTGCTGGGGTGTGGGGGTGGTGGGTGACATGAGTGGGGGCCTGGTGGAGGGTGACCCTGCACTGCTGGGGGGTGGGGGTGGTGGGGGACATGAGTTGGACATGGGTGGGGGCCTGCTGGCAGGTGCCCCACAGTGCTGGGGGGTGGGGGTGCAAGGGGACATGAGTTGGTGTTCATTAGTTCAAGGAGACATGTGCCTTTGCTGGGGGGCATGCCCATGGTGGGTGGGCTGCCTGCGGGACATGACCAGGGATGCAGGGTAGTCCCCTGTGGTGTGGGCTGCCTGCAGGGGCCGTGGAGGGTGTACAGGGTACACCTGGGAGGACCCACACTGTCAAATCACATGTGGAACTTCCCGTGCACCCCTGATATACATGCGCCCAGGCTATTCGCGTGTGGAACTTCCCGCGCACCCCTGGAATACACGCGCCCAGGCTATTCGCGTGTGGAACTTCCCGCGCACCCCTGAAATACACGCGCCCAGGCTATTCGAGTGTGGAACTTCCCGCGCACCCCTGAAATACACGCGCCCAGGCTATTCGCGTGTGGAACTTCCCGCGCACCCCTGAAATACACGCGCCCAGGCTATTCGCGTGTGGAACTTCCCGCGCACCCCTGAAATACACGCGCCCCCAGCCTATTCGCGTGTGGAACTTCCCCCGCACCCCTGAAATACACGCGCCTAGGCTATTCGCGTGTGGAACTTCCCGCGCACCCCTGAAATACACGCGCCCAGGCTATTCGCGTGTGGAACTTCCCGCGCACCCCTGAAATACACGCGCCCAGGCTATTCGCGTGTGGAACTTCCCACGCACCCCTGAAATACACGCGCCCAGGCTATTCCCGTGTGGAACTTCCCGCGCACCCCTGAAATACACGCGCCCAGGCTATTCGCGTGTGGAACTTCCCGCGCACCCCTGAAATACACGCGCCCCCAGGCTATTCGCGTGTGGAACTTCCCGCGCACCCCTGGAATACACGCGCCCAGGCTATTCGCGTGTGGAACTTCCCGCGCACCCCTGAAATACACGCGCCCAGGCTATTCGCGTGTGGAACTTCCCACGCACCCCTGAAATACACGCGCCCCCAGGCTATTCGCGTGTGGAACTTCCCGCGCACCCCTGAAATACACGCGCCTAGGCTATTCGCGTGTGGAACTTCCCGCGCACCCCTGAAATACACGCGCCCAGGCTATTCGCGTGTGGAACTTCCCGCGCACCCCTGAAATACACGCGCCCAGGCTATTCGCGTGTGGAACTTCCTGCGCACCCCTGAAATACACGCGCCCAGGCTGTTCGCGTGTGGAACTTCCCGCGCACCCCTGAAATACACGCGCCTAGGCTATTCGCGTGTGGAACTTCCCGCGCACCCCTGAAATACACGCGCCCAGGCTATTCGTGTGTGGAACTTCCCGCGCACCCCTGGAATACACGCGCCCCCAGGCTATTCGCGTGTGGAACTTCCCGCGCACCCCTGGATCTTCCCGCGCACCCCTGTAATACACATAGCCCGCTCCCCCAGGCCCGATCGCGTGAGGAACTTCACGCGAACCCCTGTAATACACGTAGCCCGCTCGCCCAGGCCCGATCGCGTGAGGAACTTCACGCGAACCCCTGTAATACACGTAGCCCGCTCCCCTAGGCCCGATCGCGTGAGGAACTTCACGCGAACCCCTGATATACACGTAGCCCGCTCCCCCAGGCCCGATCGCGGGTGAAACTTCACGCGAACCCCTGTGATGCACGTACCCTGCTGAAATCGCGTGTTAGACTTCCCGCGCACCCCGGTATATACGCACACGTATTTTTTGTCAGCGGGTGTCCGTGTTTGTGGGTACCCCTTTGCACGTCATTTTTCCTGGAGGGCCACAGTATGGGACATTCATCATGGCAGTATATAGGTGCGATTTGTTGGCGCACCTTTTGGCGCACATTTCTTACAGCCGCAGAGACGCTACCGCCTGCTTTCTTGTGGCGGTCGTGTTTGTGCCTGTGCGCTGGTTTGAGCGTGCGCTTTTTTCCCCTATTCTATTCCATGAATACGTGTTGTAGGCGAGCGTGTGGGCGTTCCGCGCACTTGTGCCCTGTACTTCCCCCGTGACGCCCACGTTTTGGCAAGTTGTTCCCCATTCCGAGTGCTACGCCCGTGTTCCGCCTACTTTTGTTGCGTGCGCCGCGCTATGTGCGAATTTCGCTGTGGCCTGTGCGATTTTCGCTGTGACCTGGCGCACGCTGTTAGATGGCCTGTGCGCCAACGTGCGCCGCGCACTTTTTTATCGCACATCCGCTGGTTTTCTCGCGCACGTTCCATGAATCGGCGTGCGCTGCTTTTCGTGCGATTTTCGCAATTGCACTGCGATTTTCGCTATTCCACTGCGAATCGCACGTTTTTGCCCACTTGCGCCGCGCTAATTATTCCATGAATCGGCTTCATCTGTACGTATTGTAAATGTATATTGCAACCATAGTGAATTGACTGACCCACAACTTGTAAAAGAATTAATCAAACTGGGATCTACAATTGAACTCTGGCGTCAGAAGAATCCTGGTGGGCAGCTTGTCATTGCAGGAAAAATTAATGCTGATTGTTATGGTGATCATTTTTTGGGGATGTTGTTTTAGCCAATTCTGGCACACAGGTCAGACTAGGGGGAAACCCTAAACTGCGTGGGAGAATATGGACTCATTTCATTGAATTATGGGGTTTGGATCTCCTACATAATGACCATTATACGAAGAAAGGCTAGAGGTCTTGAGTCAATTATTAACTATATGTTTCTGTCGGTTGGCCTGTAAAGGGCATACGTAAATTTGAAATTAAGGAATCAAGATGCAGCGATCATTGTTTTCTTACCACTGAAATACTGTTAACTACTACAGATCTATTTCAAATGTGTATAATCAAGGTTTGCTGTCCAACTTCAAGGGTAACAGAATCAAATGGACCCAAAGAAAAAATGTTAAATTTACTGCAACTATGGTGAAAGATTATGATACCCTGTCCCACTACCAACGGGTGGATCTTTACTGAGCCCAGAATTTTACATATTACATCAATACTACCATAAAGAACTTGGTTGAACACTCACGTAAGAATTTAAGCTCAAATAAACTACATAATCATCACACTGATACTGAAGTCCACGATCGCAAATGTTTTCTTAGGAAAGAACTTAGACATTTACAAAAATCGGGTTTATCGGCATCACACATTTTGATATTGAAAAGGAAGATCAAGCAAAGTTATACAAACTGGTTAATACACCATAGAGGAAGTCGTTCACAATTGAATGGTGAAGCAATGTTAAAATCTCTACGGGGTTCTAATTGTACTAACTTTTGGAACCTAATTAACGAGTTAGAAAGACCGTGGAAGGACATTACCTTGAACGCAATTAATGAAGATATATGGCTGGGTCACTTTTCAAAACTATATACCAAGAATGATACTATGGAATCTATTAAGACCACTTGGAGACCAAATTGGACATTTGTCAGGAAAGGAAGAAGGCGATGGATATGGCAGGGGAAATGTGCACAAAATACACAGTAAACAACCTTGAATATAACAACGTGCATTCAATACCCAAGACTCGTGTATACCACTATATGAAAAGGAATGTAGGGTAAGCACTTAGAACCTCCTTATGACTGAAAGGAAAGTCGGCAAACTCCTTACCCACTATGCTATTACAGATACTGACAGCGCTAAGCCCACGTAGAGGGCAAGCAGGGACAGAATCTGTAAGCTGACACTCTAGACGGTACTGAATAAAGAATTTGGAAACAGTACTCACAAGGACCGGAATGACCACATGAATGCCAGTACTCACGAAGACCGGAAAGACCACTTGGATGTCCGTATTCACGAGGACCGGAAAGACCACTCAAAAGTCAGTACTAACCCACAACCCTGTAAATCAAACAAGAACCCAGAAGGCAGTAAAGGCAAAGAGTGAGGATGACTAAATACCTAAACCCAAGTCAAGAGGCAAGAAGGAATAGTACAGTGTGGAAAACAAAAGATAATCACACAGGAGCTAGTTACAACAGCTTCCCACACCTAATAATAAAATAGGAAATAAATGTAAAAGTGTAAAGGAAAACATGGCATGGATCCCAATAGAAGGCAAGGATCAGGAGCAGTGAAAACGATATCAAAAGGGAAACGTTCCCACCCATCCAACGTGAAAAGGCAGGAAACTAAACATGTAAAGGAAAGATTAATGCAACAAGTCTTTCAGTAGCAAAGGACAATTTCTAGGAAACAGTGAACACAGGCAATTGGGCTACAGCAAAAGGAAAGCTCAGAGAAAGGCTGCCTGCAGACAAAGAAAGGGAGAAAGGGATTTCCAAAAGGCAGAAATCAATTAGGCATACAAATACGAATTCCAGGACAAGGAACAAGAAACACTAACTAGAAACTGGGCACAAAAACTAGGAACCAAGAACAAGGGACCAGTCAAGACAGGGACGCTGCAACAATGACCAGCGCTGGACTGAAGCAAACTGAGGCTTTTAAAGCTGCTTAACGAGCACACCCCTCAGGCGTGTCGCCTGCTGCACCTGCAGCCACAGGTGTTGCCTATCCTCCACCCAGCCTTGTCCTGCAAGGGAGGAGGTGAGGCAGTGAGCCAGGCATTCTGGGAAGCATACTCATTTGATTAAAGTAGCAGTAGCATGCTGGCTTCCAAAAACCTGGAATGGATCCGGAAGGGAAGTAATTTGGGAAATAAGGTTTTAGCGCTCCCAATTCATCAGGACACTGTAGCATAAGGTTCGGAGGAAATGTCCAGTAGGGAAGAAACCCCAAAACATGCCCCCAAGTGGCGGGAACGGGAGCGAAGGGAGCGAGCCGTGACACTATACCCCCTCCGACGGCCGACTCCAGGCGGCCGTTACTCGCACAAAACATCTTCTTTCCATGACAGGAGCGCTTTGTCTTCAGAAGTGGCACTGACGGAAACGATGACCCACGGGCAGAAGCAGAAGGACTGGAATGAATAGAATCAGGCCGCAGTCTATAAGAGCCATAGGCGGGTTTTCGGTGAGGAAGAGACTCATGGGTCGAAGAAAGGCATGAAGGACTTACAGGACCCGAAGCAGAGTTGGAAGGTCCAGGAAGCTTAGTCACTGGAAGAGGATATGCATACATCTTTGAGGAGAGAGGCAGGCTGGTGCTACATGCCGTAGACAACGGTAGAAGTTCTGTTAGCCTCACTGCCGAGAGTGGACACACAGGAGGTGAGGAAACAGCAGGTTTCAGGAAATGTTTATGTTCGGAAGAGGAAGGTGGCGGCTGAGGTAGAGGTTCGGATACTCTGTCATCCATCTGGGTAAAGGTTTGTGGTTGAAAGTGACAAAGATTCGCCTGCATAAGTTCCATGCCTTGGAGGTTTGGAGATCCAATGGGTTGTACGAGGCTGGCACTCCCATTGACAGTCATGTAGCCAGTCAAGTAGCCACCTTGTTGCACGTGGGATACAACCGCAGGAACGTTTGGCATACTGATAGGAGTGTTAGACACAGTACTCGGAACATCAGGCATACTAGCAGCGGGAGCAAAAACAGGCACATCTTGAACTGCAGCAGACATTCCCCTCCTTTGGCTACTAGCACCCAATTGGCGCTGCAGCTGGAGGGCCGTGCCCGTCCCTTCCCGCAGGCTCATGTGGGATCCGGCAACAAAAGGGTTGTCAAGCGGTTGATCCAAACCGGACTCCAAACGCGGACCGTCCAGCCCGCTATCCTGGTCGGCTACTCGTTCGGTGACTGGGCCGTGGTGGATGGCATCCGTTTCTCTCTCGTAATACTCCAGGCAAGTCCAGCGGCCTCGCATGTAAGGCCCTCCCGAGTCGTGAGCCGGCTTGATGTTTCTGAAGAGAGAGCTGGCAGAAGTCTCAGGCTCAGATGTAGCATATTCGGGAGGCGCTGATGCTACAGTCAAGTAGTTGGGAGAATTGTTTTGTGTACAACGCAGACATTCTGGTGATCCCCCTGAAGCATAAGAAGGGCAAGATGGACGTTCATCAGTAAATGGTTGGGATTCAGGAGGAATCTCTGGAGCAGAAGAATATGCAGCAGGATCTGACAGTGTAGACAGGTACACCTCCGATATTGGCAGCGAGGCTGAGCAGGATACAGGTCTCTCATGAACTGAAGCCAAACTAACAGTAGGCTCTGAGACCGAAGACATGCACTTAGAATGTACTACCGGAGGCTCCATGGCTGAAGGACAATCTGCTGGATGAGTCACTGTAGCCGAAGACAAACATGCCAGAGGAAATTCTGAGGCTGAGGGCATGCAAGCTGGAGCCGTCTTGTTAGCTGAAGACAAACTTGTCAAGGTCTTTGGCTCTGACTGCGTACATGGTGAAGGCTCTTGGGTGACTGGCAGACATAGCACTTTTTTATTGATCGAAGATACGTGTGCCAACGATGACTGCAGAGCTGTGGACAGGATTATTGAAGAGTCAATGGTAGTAGGAGGACAGTCTGAAGTCCCAGAAGTCGACAGACACACTTGTGGTTCAGGAATGGAAAGCCCCTTTAAGGCAGTTGACCCCTTGGCACCAGTAACCAAAGTCTGAGCTGTACCCCTGCCGTCCCTCTCCTTAGTGGATGACACAGAGTCTCTTCCTTTGTAGAAGTCAAAATCAACAAGAGGAATCACCATAGTAAAGTCTCTGTTAATCAGGATTTCGTCAATTGACCATTCCTCTGTCTTAGCTTCTGAAAGTGGCTGATTAACAATCAACAGTTCAGGGATCGCCTGCCGGGTTTTTGGTTCAGTAATCTGTGGAATGAGTCCATCAAAACATGAATTCTGCACTGTCTTTGACTGCTCGTAGTGACCGAAATTGGCAGAAGGAAGAGCGAACACAGAGGTAGCATCGTTTTCCACATCAGCTTGAATGTCTACTTCAGTCTCAGCAGCTAGATCAAGGGCAGAACCTAAGCCTACAGTTGTGACTGATTCTGTGTATGCCACCATTGTGGATTGTGTTTGGAAATCAGAAGCATGTATGTGTTCAAGCTCAGAGTTATGACAAACTGCTACACAGGAAGCCTCAGGTAAAGGAGTGGCTTGTGAATCTTCAGCTAACAGCAATTCCTGACAAACGGTAGGACAGTTGTCAGAACCTGTGCCATGAATAAGCGCTGTGCTTGAAAAAAGACTTTCACTCCCAATAGATCTTACATATTGACAAGTATCATGATTTACAAAAGTCTCCGCACTCAGGGACTGAACAGTATTCACTTCATCAATGGATAAAGTTGGAGGTGTATTCAGAAAAGACTGTAACATCTTATTCTCCTCTTTTAAGGAAATGTATTCTTGTTTTAACTCCTCAAATTCTGCTTTTAGCATGTCCCGCATTAACTGTACATCCCTATCAGTAGGCACAGGGGAAGGCATGGTGGCATCAGGGCTGGATCCTCCCCTAGCCATCTGGAAGTGCACTGATTGTATATTGTCATCTACTGATTGCAGGTCTTGTGATCTATACTCTCTCTTACCGACGTGGTCTGTGTTTCTTTTAAGCAGACTATTGGCATCAGACCCCTTGGCATTAGAGACCACAGTAAGAACCTGTGCAGAGGAGTAAGCTGTAGACTAAGGGCAGAAAACAGAAGATATGCAAGGAACCACTCCATTCTTCATGCTTGAATCATGAAACTGTTCAATCTGAGGTAAAGCACAACCGGAGGCATGGGGTTCAATAACAGAGGTACTTGTATGTATAAATTCTAGCAGTGTGTTGTTTTCCACTGCTAAGGCTTGTGCGGACATAGACTCTGGATCAAAATTAAAGACAGAGCTAGGATCAGGCAATGTAGGATGGGCCACCCAGTGGGTAAAATACTTTGCACGTAAATACCCATTCGTGTCAAGGAGTTCATTTAAGTCAGGAGCAGAGATTCGATTTTCACGGGTAATTGTAAGGGAAGCTTTCTGTATAAGCTTGTTAGAGGCCTTGCTGCCTTTCCTTCGTAATCTGGCCATGTTCAAACGGGAACAACGGCTGGTCATTCTGTCAGGAAAGGAAGAAGGCGATGGATATGGCAGGGGAAATGTGCACAAAATACACAGTAAACAACCTTGAATATAACAACGTTCATTCAATACCCAAGACTCGTGTATACCACTATATGAAAAGGAATGTAGGGTAAGCACTTAGAACCTCCTTATGACTGAAAGGAAAGTCGGCAAACTCCTTACCCACTATGCTATTACAGATACTGACAGCGCTAAGCCCACGTAGAGGGCAAGCAGGGACAGAATCTGTAAGCTGACACTCTAGACGGTACTGAATAAAGAATTTGGAAACAGTACTCACAAGGACCGGAATGACCACATGAATGCCAGTACTCACGAAGACCGGAAAGACCACTTGGATGTCCGTATTCACGAGGACCGGAAAGACCACTCAAAAGTCAGTACTAACCCACAACCCTGTAAATCAAACAAGAACCCAGAAGGCAGTAAAGGCAAAGAGTGAGGATGACTAAATACCTAAACCCAAGTCAAGAGGCAAGAAGGAATAGTACAGTGTGGAAAACAAAAGATAATCACACAGGAGCTAGTTACAACAGCTTCCCACACCTAATAATAAAATAGGAAATAAATGTAAAAGTGTAAAGGAAAACATGGCATGGATCCCAATAGAAGGCAAGGATCAGGAGCAGTGAAAACGATATCAAAAGGGAAACGTTCCCACCCATCCAAGGTGAAAAGACAGGAAACTAAACATGTAAAGGAAAGATTAATGCAACAAGTCTTTCAGTAGCAAAGGACAATTTCTAGGAAACAGTGAACACAGGCAATTGGGCTACAGCAAAAGGAAAGCTCAGAGAAAGGCTGCCTGCAGACAGAGAAAGGGAGAAAGGGATTTCCAAAAGGCAGAAATCAATTAGGCATACAAATACGAATTCCAGGACAAGGAACAAGAAACACTAACTAGAAACTGGGCACAAAAACTAGGAACCAGGAACAAGGGACCAGTCAAGACAGGGACGCTGCAACAATGACCAGCGCTGGACTGAAGCAAACTGAGGCTTTTAAAGCTGCTTAACGAGCACACCCCTCAGGCGTGTCGCCTGCTGCACCTGCAGCCACAGGTGTTGCCTATCCTCCACCCAGCCTTGTCCTGCAAGGGAGGAGGTGAGGCAGTGAGCCAGGCATTCTGGGAAGCATAGTCATTTGATTAAAGTAGCAGTAGCATGCTGGCTGCCAAAAACCTGGAATGGATCCGGAAGGGAAGTAATTTGGGAAATAAGGTTTTAGCGCTCCCAATTCATCAGGACACTGTAGCATAAGGTTCGGAGGAAATGTCCAGTAGGGAAGAAACCCCAAAACATGCCCCCAAGTGGCGGGAACGGGAGCGAAGGGAGCGAGCCGTGACAACATTAAAGTTTACTACAGAAGACATAGTTGGTCTCATCAAAAAATCAAAAAATGTGGGTGCCCCTAGCCCGAATAATCTCTCAAATAAACTATTGAAACTTGATCCAGTCATGTGGGCCAATATTTTGTTTTTGTTATTTAAAAATATTCTGTTATGTAAATGCATCCCTCAATCTTGGAGAGTCTCAATCGTAGCACCAATATTTAAAAAAGGCTCTTGTTTGTGCACATCCAGTTTTAGGGCGATAGCAATAGCTGATCCGGAGTCCAAACTGTTTGCTTCTATTGTCTTACTAGACCTACAAAAATGGATCACAGAAAAACATATTTTAGATCTCAAACAAATTGGTTTCAAAAAGAACATCGGTATGGATTGTGGTGGCTTAATTTTTAAATCTTTAATCGCCAATTCAATGAAAATAGGAAAAAGACCCATTTTTGTTGCATCTATGGACTTGAGTTCGGCCTTTGACCTGGTTGACAGGAAAATTCTATCGCAGTTGTTAAAATATCTCGATATCCCCATAAACTTACTCGCTATCATTATGACCTTGTACTCTGACACAAGGTTGAAGGTTCGACTCAATTCTGAGAGCCTCCTCTCGAAAGAACTCATAATTCCTAACGGTCTCCGTCAGGGATGCATGCTGGCTCCCACCATATTTAATTTATATGTGAGCGGTGCAAACAAAGCATTAAGTAACAAGGGTTTGGTTTGTCCCAAATTGAATAACGTTTGCCTGTTGTGGATGGCCTATGCGGACGACTTCCTTTTGATGGACAACACGAAGATCGGTCTCCAAAGATTATTAAAGGCATTTGAGATGTTTATACTCAGTTTACTATTCAAAATTATTCCAACTAAAACAGTAATTGTCCGTTTTGGGAGACCAAATAAGAGGGAAAAGGCCTTTTCTTGGTCGTGTGGAGACAAAACGATCAAAGCCCAATCTGCATTTAAGTATCTAGGCTACCATTATCTGGGGTTGGTTCTATTACATTGAATAAAAGCGGCTCAAATTAAAAGTGGAAGTTGCGATCAGGCAAATGTGTGCTATTGAAACCAAATTTGGGAAATTCTCTATGGTACCAATGAGGGAGTTTATTGTTAAAAAAATTATACCCCGTCTTACTTATGATATGGAATTATTTTCAAACGAGATGAACGAATATTTGAACTATATAGAATGTACTATCTGGAAGTCTGTGTTATTCTTCTTACCGAAATGTATCCCTCTTGAACTGATAAATATGAATTTGGTTTACTATATTTGTGTACCTATGCCACTTGGAAAAGACTGTCAGGGTAATTCATGGAAATTCGCACAAAAGTGGCGCAGGCAGCTGGCGCACAGTGTTCCCGTGCGATAGACTACGCCAGCCGCGTGCAATAAAATCCATTTCAGCGCACAGCGCATTCATGGATTTTAGCCTCCAAAACCAGCCGTGGTGCAGAGTGGCGCAGCGACCCTGCAGCAGCGCCAGTTACGCCCCCAAGAACGCCATCGCACAAGGAAAAGGCATCAAAATCCCCAATCCAGCGCAAAGGTCTGTGCCAACCCAAAACCAGTTTACCGGACTGTCAAACTGCAAACGCCAAGCGGGGAACGTGTATTACGGGGGTTCGCGGGAAGTTTCACACGCGATTGGCCTGGGTATGTGTATTCCAGGGGTGCGCGGGAAGTTACACACGCGAATGGGCTGGGTATGTGTATTTCAGGGGTGCGCGGGAAGTTTCACACACGATAGGCCCTGTGCGAGTGGTGTACGTGTATTCCTGCGGTTCGCGAGAAGTTTCACACGCGAATGGGCTGGGTACGTGTATTTCAGGGGTGCACGGGAAGTTTCACATGCGAATGGGCTGGGTACGTGTATTACAGGGGTGCGCGGGAAGTCTTACACACAAATGCGCTGGGTACGTGTATTTCAGGGGTGCACGGGAAGTTTCACACGCGATTGGCCTGGGTACGTGTATTTCAGGGGTGCATGGGAAGTTTCACACGCGAATGGGCTGGGTACGTGTATTTCAGGGGTGCGCAGGAAGTTTCACACGCAAATGGGCTGGGTACGTGTATTTCAGGGGTGCGCGGGAAGTTTCAAACGCAAATGGGCTGGGTACTGTATTTCAGGGGTGCGCGGGAAGTCTCACACGCGAATGGGCTGGGTACGTGTATTTCAGGGGTACGCGGGAAGTTTCACGCGCGATTGGCATGGGTAAGTGTATTTCAGGGTTGCGCGGGAAGTTTCACACGCGAATGGGCTGGGTACGTGTATTTCAGGGGTGCGCGGGAAGTTTCACACGCGATTGGTCTGGTTACGTGTATTTCAGGCGTGCACGGGAAGTTTCACACGCGATTGGCCTGAGTACGTGTATTTCAGGGGTGTGCGGGAAGTTTCACACGCGAATGGGCTGTGTACATGTATTTCAGGGGTGCGCGGGAAGTTTCACACGCAATTGGCCTGTGTATGTGTATTCCAGGGGTGCGCGGGAAGTTACACATGCGAATGGGCTGGGTATGTGTATTTCAGGGGTGCGCGGGAAGTTTCACACGCGATAGGCCCTGTGCGAGTGTTGTACGTGTATTCCTGGGGTTCGCGTGAAGTTTCACACGCGAATGGGCTGGGTACGTGTATTTCAGGGGTGCGCAGGAATTTTCACACGCGAATGGGCTGGGTACGTGTATTTCAGGGGTGCGCGGGAAGTTTCACACGCGAATGGGCTGGGTACATGTATTACAGGGATGCGTGGGAAGTCTCACACGCGAATGGGCTGGGTATGTGTATTTCAGGGGTGCGCGGGAAGTTTCACACGCGATTGGCCTGGGTACGTGTATTTCAGGGGTGCGCGGGAAGTTTCACATGCGAATGGGCTGCGTACGTGTATTTCAGAAGTGCGCAGGAAGTTTCACACGTGAATGGGCTGGGTACGTGTATTTCAGGGGTGTGCGGGAAGTCTCACACGCGAATGGGCTGGGTACGTGTATTTCAGGGGCGCGGGGGAAGTTTCACACGCGATTGGCCTGGGTACATGTATTTCAGGGGTGCGCGGGAAGTTTCACACGGGAATGGGCTGGGTACGTGTATTTCAGGGGTGCGCGGGAATTTTCACACGCGATTGGCCTGGTTACGTGTATTTCAGAGGTGCGCTGGAATTTTCAAACACGATTGGCCTGGGTACGTGTATTTCAAGGGTGCGTGGGAAGTTTCACACGCAAATGGGCTGGGTGTACGTGTATTTCAGGGGTGCGCAGGAAGTTTCACACGCGAATGGGCTGGGTACGTGTATTTCAGGGGTGCGCGGGAAATTACACACGCAAATGGGCTAGGTACGTGTATTTCAGGGGTGCGCAGGAAGTTTCACATGCGATAGGCCCTGTGCGAGTGGTGTATGTGTATTCCTGGGGTTCGCGTGAAGTTTCACACACGAATGGGCTGGGTACGTGTATTTCAGGGGTGCGCGGGAATTTTCACACGCGAATGGGCTGGGTACATGTATTTCAGGGGTGCACGGGAAGTTTCACACGCGAATGGGCTGGGTACGTGTATTACAGGGGTGCGCGGGAAGTCTCACACGCGAATGAGCTGGGTATGTGTATTTCAGGGGTGCGCAGGAAGTTTCACACGCGATTGGCCTGGTTACGTGTATTTCAGGGGTGCGCGGGAACTTTCACACGCGATTGGCCTGGGTACGTGTATTTCAGGGGTGCGCAGGAAGTTTCACACGCAAATGGGCTGGGTACATGTATTTCAGGGGTGCACGGGAAGTTTCACACGCGAATGGGCTGGGTACGTGTATTTCAGGGGTGCGCGGGAAGTCTCACACGCGAATGGGCTGGGTATGTGTATTTCAGGGGTGCGCGGGAAGTTTCACATGCGATAGGCCCTGTGCGAGTGGTGTACGTGTATTCCTGGGGTTCGCGTGAAGTTTCACACGCGAATGGGCTGGGTACATGTTTTTCAGGAGTTCGCGGGAATTTTCACACGCAAATGGGCTGGGTACATGTATTTCAGGGGTGCGCGGGAAGTTTCACACGCTGTCATGATCTCTGCTTCCAAAAGGTCAGGGTTTTCCCAACTCCCTTGGAAGCAGATCCATAACCCAGGTTCCGAGTGCCAACCAGTCCCAATTGGGACCTTTTGGACCCAGTCCTGGCGCCAGTGGCACCAGGCTCATAAATATGCCCAGTCCCAGCGCTGGAAGCGCCGGGCTCATAATGCTTGGGTGGACTTACCTGCAGCAGACCATGCTGCTTACTTGCCTGCCAGTTGAGCCTCTGATCCTCTTCTGTTTGGAACTACTTTTCCTGTTGGGTGGGGCTGGAGCCACTCCCTAGATTTAGAACACTGGAACTCTTCTGGAAGGCAGGAACTCTTTTCTTACCAGGAACTCTTTTCTTACTTAGGCGTGGCTGTGGAAGGAGACACCTAAGCACTACAGGAGGCTATTTAAACCACACCCGGTGGATGAATCTTGCTTTGCGTTATTCTGCACCCTCTGCAGCAGGACGCTCATCGTGTCTTCTGCATCCAGTCCTGGGCCTAAGGAAAAAGGCTTACCATCCTGAATCCAGTCTTCAGCAATACCTATAAAGACAAGAAAGAACAGGTTAGCATTCCGGCATCTGAAAGGCAAAGGCTTACCTACTCTTCGTGCGCGCCGGAGGTCTTCACACTGCATTCCGGCATCTGAAAGGCAAAGGCTTACCTACTCTTCGTGCGCTCCGGAGGTCTTCATACTGCATTCCGGCATCTGAAAGACAAAAGCTTACCAACTCTTCGCACGCTCCGGAGGCCTTCGGCGCTGCATCCGCATCTGAAAGACAAAACAAGGTGCGTTTAAAGACATTGGGGAACTTTAATACTCACGTGCCATTACTCCTTTCCGCATCTAATCCAGTGGGTATTCCGGCACCCTGCAGCCGCTCCGAACTCGTACCTGCAAAATAAAAAGACAGTTAGAGCGCATCGTGAAGCAGGCAACAAGCGCTTACTCACGTGCTTCCAGGCGCTTCTATTCATCACACGGGCTCCATCTTCAACTCACTTCAGCCCCTCATCCGCCATCGCCGGAACCCTGCAAAACAAGAGACATCATTACTAAAGACTTTAAAAAGACATTTGAATGACTCGAAACTTACCGTTCGTGCAGTAAACGACGGACAGCAGTCCTCTGAAGTCAAGAGGCCTGCGCTACCTATCCAGTGAAGAAACTGGCTACAGCACCCTGCCCCGAGGCAGATGGAGAGCTCGGCATTCACTTACCTAAGGTGAGAGCGTTAACCTGTGGGGGTCTACAGGAGAGGAGAAGAGGAAAGAGATAGGGACACCCCAATAACCCCAGTTCATTAACCCCATATTTTCTATCTGCAGACATCTTACTCTACACGTCAGGCATACAGTGCATAGAGGTCCAGCCCAAAGAGCCAACCGGGTTCTACACATCACCTTTGAAGATACGGTAGTCGCCCAGTCAAGACCGGCGCCTCTGCGAGAATCAGGTGAGCGTTACATACGCAAATGGGCTGGGTACGTGTATTACAGGGGTGCGCGGGAAGTCTCACACGCGAATGGGCTGGGTATGTGCATTTCAGGGGTGCGCGGGAAGTTTCACACGCGATTGGCCTGGTTACGTGTATTTCAGGGGTGCACGGGAACCTTCACACGCGATTCGCCTGGGTACGTGTATTTCAGGAGTGCGCAGGAAGTTTCACACGCGAATGGGCTGGGTACGTGTATTTCAGGGGTGCGCGGGAAGTTTCACTCGCGAATGGGCTGGGTACATGTATTTCAGGGGTGCGCGGGAAGGCTCACACGCGAATGGGCTGGGTATGTGTATTTCAGGGGTGCGCGGGAAGTTTCACACGCGATTGGCCTGGGTACGTGTATTTCAGGGGTGCGCGGGAAGTTTCACACGGGAATGGGCTGGGTACGTGTATTTCAGGGGTGCGCGGGAAGTTTCACACACGATTGGCCTGGTTACGTGTATTTCAGAGGTGCGCGGGAAGTTTCACACACGATTGGCCTGGGTACGTGTATTTCAGGGGTGCGTGGGAAGTTTCACACGCGAATGGGCTGGGTACGTGTATTTCAGGGGTGCGCGGGAAGTTTCACACGCGAATGCCTGGGTACGTGTATTTCAGGGGTGCGCGGGAAGTCTCACACGCGAATGGGCTGGGTACGTGTATTTCAGGGGTGCGCGGGAAGTTTCACACGCAATTGGCCTGGATACGTGTATTACGGGGGTGCCGGGGAGTCCTACACGTGAATTGGCAGTGTGGGTCCTCCCAGGTGTTCCCTCTACACCCTCCACGGCCCCTGCAGGCAGCCCACACCACAGGGAACTACCCTGCACCCCTGGTCATGTCCCGCAGGCAGCCCATCTACCATGGGCATGCCCCCCAGCAAAGCCACATGTCACCTTGCACTACTGCTCACCAACTCATGTCCCCCTGCACCCCCACCCCCCAGCAGTGCGGGGCACCTGCCAGCAGGCCCCCACTCATGTCCCCCTGCACCCCCACCCCCCAGCAGTGTGGGGCACCTGCCAGCATGCCCCCACTCATGTCTCCCTGCACCCCCACCCCCCAGCAGTGCGGGGCACCTGCCAGCAGGCCCCCACTCATGTCCCACTCATGTCCCCCTGCACCCCCACCCCCAGAAGTCAGGGGCACCTGCCAACAGGCACCCACTCATGTCCCCCTGCACCCCCACCCCCAGCAGTCAGGGGCACCTGCCAGCAGGCCCCCACACATGTCCCACTCATGTCCCCCTGCACCCCCACCCCAGCAGTCAGGGGCACCTGCCAGCAGGCCCCCACTCATGTCCCACTCATGTCTCCCTGCACCTCAACCCCCCAGCAGTGAGGGGCACCTGCCAGCAGGCCCCCACTCATGTCCCCCTGCACCCCCACCCCCCAGCAGTGTGGGGCACCTGCCAGCAGGCCCCCACTCATGTCCCACTCATGTCTGGTAGGTGGAAACCTGTGCAGTTCCCTCTAGGACCACTGCAAAAGATTTAGGACTACAGGCGTTTGGCGGTGAACCCACTTGGTAGCAGTCTGCACCACACAGATTCACTTGGTAGCTGTGGCTGAGCAGTCAGACCTCTCTCAAGAAAAGTTGAGCAGTATGTAGAGTATACAAAATAGGGCAATTCTTCACAGCAAGACAAGCAAACACGCAACGAGGCTTAGTGTAAAGATTTTAAGGTATTTATTTATAACAGAACATCTATGAAAAACACTATGGCACTATCACGGCAAACAAATCAAACACAATTACTCTACGAAGAAGAAAATGATCAATCCCCCTAGCAATATTTCGACAACTCTAGGTTCTACCGGTACCACTTATTTTCAGACAGAGGTATATACCTAAACCTAGATGACACAGTTCAATCCTTCGCGAATAAAATGTAAGGCAGGAAGGCAAGAATCACAATAGATCATGAAGTTCAGAGGCCAGGCCCACTCGGAGAGAGGCAAGGCGCGATGTCCCAAAAAGTCTCTAGTGGAGATGCATTCAAGTCTTTGTAGCAAATTGTTATCGGCAGGTTGAACCAGTTCAGAACTATAAATGAGAAAAGCTTGGAGGCGACCCAACGGAAAGGAGAGGATTAAGACACCTCGCTCAATCCGATCGAAAGGGAAGCCAGGCGGACACGGTTCCTTATTGTGGAGGGCAGCTCCGGCTGGAGCAGTTGTTCCTGGTGGTGGATGCACGTCTGGTCTTTGCCAAGAGTAGAGAGGTTCTCGTCGTCGAAGAAAGAGGAAGTCCGGTGCACCACCAGAGAAGAGACCAGCCGCGGAGTGCTCCGTCACAAGGCACCACCTTTTGGTCGCGGTACAGAGGTAGTGGCTATCCGGTTGCCGGGGTGCTCTGCACAGGCAATTCGACCACTGCGTCCTGAGGCGAATAAAAAGCAAAGGGGGCTGGTTGTTCCCACCAGCCAGGGGAAGAGACTCTCCGGCAGGGAGATCTCCTCTGTCGTCGGGAAGTGGTGAGTCGGTTCCGCAGGGCTCCACCGGAGGTGTCGTCGTGCAGGTTGGCTCAGCGTTACCCTCGTCGGATTCTTAGGTCCTGTGGCGACTTCTGAAGATCCAGTCCCAAAAGCCCTGCTTTTATGCAGAAGACCCCCATTCATTCAGCCTAGCTGTCAAGCAACACATGCTAAGTGGTGAGCGGGGAGGCTCACCACTTGGGCCAATCACTCCAGAGTGCGACCGGAGTTGGCAAGGCAACTCGGTCCAGGGTGCCTAAACCCCCTCCCCACCCCTGTGGTAACCCAGACAGAATGGCACCACTTTGGAGGGTCTCTGTACAGAGCCCGCCAAAAGTGGAACAAAGGGCTCAACCTTTGGTTTAGGAGTCACAGAGACGAACACAGACGCCATTTTACAAACCGAGTTCTGGCAGAAAATACCATCCGATAAACCTATTTACTATAAGTAGATCGGTGGTACGTTAGAGATTAACGAGAAAAGTATCAATCTCCAACAATGGGACGAATCCCATAGGGTTATGTTCGGGGTCGAACATAACAAAGAGTTTCCACTGCCACCAGCCAAAACTCGACGAGGGGGGACGGGACAGTGCCCCCTCGAGTAACAGGTCCAGGAGTAATCGAATTACCCCTACTAGTACGTCCTCAATAAGATGGTTTGTACTAGTCCTGTTAGTAAATTTAGGTCTAGTAAAGCCAATGGTGACTTTACATGCCCGGGGAGACAGTAGTCAGTCCCCGGGTATGGAGTCTATGGTGGAGGTCCGCTAGGACGCCCCAGTGTTACGGCATGTAGGGTGCGGTGTAACACACATAGAAAAACATATGAGACCCTATGGAGCAAAAGACCCCATAGCCCATAGAACACATTGACATTCAAAGGAATTACACACATACATGTCCAAGAGTGGGTGAAAAAGAGTCTCACTCTTGGCAGGATGGAAAAAACAAACTCCAGAAATCCAGCAAAGCTGCTGGGGGACTCACTAGGTTAGGAAATTCAGCCTAAACAGAGAATTCTCGCTAACACTCGCCCCCCCCAGACTAAGGGACAAGAGGATTTAATCCACTCCTGGATGAATCTCATACCTCTAGTCGATGACATACATCCTAGAGAGACCATCAGCATTTTGGTGGTGACATCCTGACCTGTGCTCAATGGTGAAATCAAACCCTTGCAGGCAGATCGACCATCTCAATAGTTTTGGGTTTTCCCCTTTCATTTGCATTAACCATCTCAAGGGTTGGTGGTCAGTCTGAATGACGAAAGTAGAACCATACAAGTACGGCCTAAACTTCTTCAGAGCCCACACGATAGCAAAGCACTCTCTTTCGATTGTTGCCCACCTTGTTTCAGGATCCTTCAGCTTGCGGCTGATGAAGCAAACGGGGTGCTCCCTACCTTTCCCACCCAGTTGACTGAGTACGGCACCTATTCCTACATTTGAAGCATCTGTCTGCACAATGAAGTGTTGGCGGTAATCAGGAGCTCTGTGTCACAATCTATGTACCTTTCTATTCCAAAGGTTTGGTGTTCACAGTCCCTACTGCAGATATCAGATAAACAACAAGACAACACTAACCTGGTCCAGTAGAAATTCGTAGGGAAGAATGGAAAGCTCACCTAACTCCCTCTCCCCGCACCGGAGAAACCCAGGTCGAGGAGGGGAAGTCAGGGAAACCCTCGTGGGGGAAAAAACCCTGTTGTACCAGGAACTGAAGAGAAGCGATGGGCGAGTCTTGATTCCCAGGAGTGACTTCGGGAGTTGGACTTGCGATCGCGAACTATCCTGAAGAGAGAAACCAGATGGTGTTTAGAAAAGGGAGAGGTTGCTGCAGTAGGACTCTGGTGAGCGATATACCTTTAAATCTGAATGTCTGTTGAGGGGGTGTAAGATGGCTTGCACGAAGGTTGTATTCTGTTCAGCGCGTGGTAGAAAGTAACTCCCTGTCCTTGTAGAAGAGACTGAAGAATGGAGAAAGATTAGTTTTGGAATGAATGAAAGATGTTGTATGCTGGGGGGGGTACGGAACTATACGTACTGCAGAGTGTAGAATCAATGCCTTCGGTGTAAGTGTATGGAGAGCTGGTAGGGAAGAGGACCACGGGTAGAGGAGTCTAATAGTGAGAAAAGGGAGAGACGGTTGAAAGATTACAGACAAGCTGAGTATTCGAAGGGTAAAGAGAGCTAGCCTTGAATTACGAACTCACGGAGCGTGGCCTCTGAAAACAGTAGCAACGCGCTGGACCGAAGACGCCGCCAAAGGAAATCCATTCTGCGAGGTTGGGGGCGGAGTCATCCGACACTGTCGGATTCGGAAGGCTGGAGCACTGCTTTTCCTTGCTACCGCCATGTTGGAGGGGGTAGAGGCGATGCATGAAATTTGTCTCCTCCACCTTTGCCAGAAAGTCCACCTGAGCCGCCCCCTAGAGGGAGCGGACGTGACAGTATGCCCCCTCCGAAGGGCGACGAAACCCGGTTTACCAGGATGTAGGCGGTAAAACCTGCTAACCAAACGGGGAGCATGAACCGCGGAGGCGGGTTCCCAAGAACGTTCCGCCTGAGAATATCCCTTCCAGTCTATAAGAAACTGTAGCACCCCTTTTCTATAGCGTGAATCACAGATCGAGGAGACTTCGTATTCTGGTCCTTCACTTGTCAGGACCGGAGGGGGAGTTCCCTTCTTGGACACATGGAATCGGGATTGTACGTCAGGCTTCAACTGAGAAACATGAAATGTAGGGTGTATGCGTTTCCAAGAAAAAGGGAGACGTAACTTGAAAGCAGCCAGGCCTTTATTTTCAAGAACCAAAAAGGGTCCAAAGTATCTCGGCGATAATTTTGAAGGTTTCAAACTCTTGGGGAGATATTTACTCGACAACCAGACCTTGTCACCAACTTGAATGGAAGGTGTGGGACTCCGATGTTTTGTCGGCTTGTATCTTATAGCGTTCATGAGCTACCTGTGCATTTCGATGTCCTTGTTGAATGGAGGTGATTAACCCGTCTAAATCCGGAAAGGAAGTATCCGTGGGAATAGTCGATGGGTACACCTCTGGATGAAATCCAAATGTACTAAAGAAAGGACTAAGACGTATGGTGGAATGAACCGCATTATTATAGGCAAATTCTGCTATAGGCAGTAAAGCCTTCCAATTATCTTGTAAAGCTGATATATAACATCTTAGATATGCTTCCAGGGTTTGATTTAAACGTTCAGTCTGGCCGTTGGTCTGAGGGTGGTATCCTGAACTGAGCGCCCTTGAGATCCCTAGTAAACAACAAACATGTTTCCAGTACTGTGACGTGTATTGTGGTCCTCGATCCGAGATAATGACCTCTGGTAGTCCGTGGAGTGAAAAAATGCGTTCCACGAATACCCTGGCCTTAACAGGTGCAGATGGAACAGATGGGAGAGGGACGAAATGCGCCAATTTGGTCAAAGAGTCTACCGTCACCATGATGGTATTACAACCCCCTGACCTAGGTAAATCCACGATAAAGTCTGTTGATATTATTTGCCAAGGTTTCGTAGGAATTTGGGTTAAGATAAGTTTGCCAATAGGAGAAATCCTTGGGGTCTTGGTTTGTAGACACACCGGACAAGACGCGACATAGTCCATTACATCCTTGCGAAGTGTCGGCCACCAGAAGTGTCGTTGAATTTGTTCTGTAGTATTAAGAGTACCTCTATGCCCGGCTGCCTTGGAGTCATGACACATTTTAAGTACCTCTATTTGAAGTTCTTGATCGGGAAGGTACACCTTGTCTTCTTTGAAAAGAAGACCCCGATCAGCAGTAAGTCCTAGTTCTCGCAGGGTATCGTCCTGATCCATGTCTAGATTTCTCGTCCTTTGTGCTACCTTTTGAAAAAAAGAATGGACAACAGGCACTGTGACCAGGTTGGGAAACATAGGTTCAGGCTGAAAGGGAGCTCCTTTTAGTGGATTACTGCGGGATAAAGCATCCGCTTTGAGATTAGTCTTGCCCGGTATGAAAGTGAATGTAACCCGAAAGGGTGAAAAAAAATGCGCCCATCTAGCTTGTCTACTATTGTTAGTTTGGGCATATTGCAGTGCTCGGAGGTTGTGATGGTCGGTTCTTATTTCAATAGGAAATAATGCTCCCAAAAGCAAATGACGCCATTCTTCAAAAGCCCTCTTGATCGCGAGCAACTCTTTCTCGAGAACCGTGTAATTTACTTCTGCCGGGGACAGAGTCTTCGATAGGTAAGCAATGGGTCTTTCGAACCCCCTGGCGTCCGGTTGTAACAGAACCGCTCCAATACACTGGTCTGAGGCATCTGATTCCACTATGAATCTGTGAAGCTGATCCGGCATTGCCAAGATAGGAGCTCTAGTAAATAAGGCTTTTAGCTCCTGAAAGGATTCCTGAGTTTCACTTGTCCACCGAAACACAACCCCTTTCTTTAGCAGATGAGTGATGGGATGGGTGAGGGTAGAAAAATGAGGAATGAAGCGCCTGTAGAAATTTGCGAAGCCAAGAAATCTCTGTATTTCTTTAACTGACCTGGGGGCTGGCCAATCAAGGATAGCTGACACCTTTGAGGGGTCCATGGAGACTCCTTGATCGGACAGGATATACCCTAGATATGCCACTTTGTCTTTATGGAATTCGCATTTCTCTAATTTACAAAAGAGATGGTTCTTCTGTAGTCTGTGTAAGACTTCTTTAACATGAATGACATGGTCTGCAAGGGTGGATGAAAATACCAAAATGTCATCTAAATAGACAATGACAAAATGTAGGGCTATATCTGCAAAAATGTGGTCCATAAACCTTTGGAATATTGCCGGGGCATTGGCTAATCCAAATGGCATTACACTATATTGGAAATGACCAAATGGTGTCCGAAAGGCCGTCTTCCATTAGTCCCCTTTTCTTATGCGGATGAGGTGATAAGCACCGCGTAGATCCAGTTTAGTGTAGAGTCTAGCTCCTCTAAGCGCTTCCAAGATATCCGGGATAAGCGGCATGGGATACTTGTCCGGCACTGTGATCTTATTTAATCCTCTGAAGTCAATGCAGGGACGTAACTCGGTGGTGTTTTTCTTTGGAATAAAGAAGAGTGACGCCGCTGCAGGAGAGGTGGATTCCGTGATTAAGCCATTTTCTAGATTTGTCTTCAGATATTCTTTCAGTGCCTCTTTTTCCTTGGCGGACAATATGTACATGCGGCCAAAGGGAAGAGGACTATTCGGAATCAGATCGATACAACAGTCATCTCTGCTGTGAGGTGGTAATTCGGTGAATTCTGTTTTTGCAAAGACCTGGTGGAATTCCTGATATTCCTGAGGAAGAGTGTTAAATTTGTTAAGAATCTTGTTTGTGACACAAAAAGACTCCTGAGAGTGCTTGTTCTTGGAGGTGGAGGCGACTAAGTTATGGCAGTTGTGAACACAATGTTCTGACCCCAAAAAAAGAGTACCAGCTCTCCAGTTAATGAAGGGGTTGTGAAATCTCAGCCATGGCAATCCTAAGATTACAGGATAATGTGCAGTCTTGATTAAATCTAATTTCAGGATCTCTTGATGTGCCGCTATAGTCATCGTGAGAGGAGAAGTATGGTCTTTTATGGGACCGGAAGTAAGAGGGCTACCGTCCACACTCTCAACTGGGATCATTAATGCCTTGGGTACTTTTGGAATCCCCTGTTTAGTAGCAAAGGTGTCATCTAAAAAATTTCCTGCGGCTCCGCTATCGATAAGTGCGGGCACGTTTTCCAATCTTGTGCTACCCCAGGCTAGCGTAACTTCAAGTACTATCATCTGATTTTCTGAGGATAAATCTTGTTGAACCCTGGGAATGCTTTGAAGGGAACTAGTAACTCTGGAACCCTGCACCGTCGTTCCCCTTACGGTCGGGCGCTGGCGTTTCCCGCCTTCTAGGGGGAGTATGGGGACATTCCTTAACCAAGTGAGAGCTCTCTCCACAATACATACAAAGACCCTGAGTACGCCTTCTGGTACGTTCACCCACAGATAAAGGACCTCTAGTATTGCCTATTTGCATCGGCTCCTCGGAAGGAACTGGTCTAATAGGAGACAGGGTTCCTTCGGCGGTTTGTCTACTCTTTCCTTTTCTTCTTTCTTTCTGTCTTTCTTGCAGTCGATAGTCTAACTGCATAACCAGTGAGATGTATTCCGCCATGTTATGGGGAAGTGGGGCTCGGGACACCTCGTCCTTTAAATCCTCAGAAAGTCCTCTTCGGAATATGGTCATCAAAGCTTCATCGGCCCATGCCGTGTCAGAAGCTAGTTGCTTAAAGCGTGTGATATAGGAAAGGAGATCCTGACTACCCTGTTTACAATCCAATAACTTTTCCTGTGAGGCAATGGTTATCTCCTGTCTCCCAAAGATACTCTTTATGCTGTTACAAAAAGCAGGGTAGGAATCAAGTATGGGATTGTTACTGGTAACCAAGGGAGTGGCCCAAGCTAACGCAGCCCCTGACATTTGGGCAATCATATGGCCCACCTTGTCTCTATCTGTCGGGAAAAAGGCTGCCTTAAAGGCGAACTGTACAGAACAGGAATCAAGAAATTCCTTGACTGCATGGGGATTACCATCGAAACGTCCTGTGGGTAATGGGCCAGGAGGTACTTCTGAGCTATGGGCTGCTCGACCCACCTGTTGCCTCAAGCTGGTATTCTCTAGCTTCAATAGCTGTGCCTCGGATGACAGGGACTGAACCGCTGCCATTAATTGTTGTATTTGTTGTTCCATAATGGATCCTCTGATACTGTCAATAAAGACTGTGAGGCCGGTAAATAATTGAAAAATTCCGGGCGTTGCTAACTGTCACAATCTATGTACCTTTCTATTCCAAAGGTTTGGTGTTCACAGTCCCTACTGCAGATATCAGATAAACAACAAGACAACACTAACCTGGTCCAGTAGAAATTCGTAGGGAAGAATGGAAAGCTCACCTAACTCCCTCTCCCCGCACCGGAGAAACCCAGGTCGAGGAGGGGAAGTCAGGGAAACCCTCGTGGGGGAAAAAACCCTGTTGTACCAGGAACTGAAGAGAAGCGATGGGCGAGTCTTGATTCCCAGGAGTGACTTCGGGAGTTGGACTTGCTATCGCGAACTATCCTGAAGAGAGAAACCAGATGGTGTTTAGAAAAGGGAGAGGTTGCTGCAGTAGGACTCTGGTGAGCGATATACCTTTAAATCTAAATGTCTGTTGAGGGGGTGTAAGATGGCTTGCACGAAGGTTGTATTCTGTTCAGCGCGTGGTAGAAAGTAACTCCCTGTCCTTGTAGAAGAGACTGAAGAATGGAGAAAGATTAGTTTTGGAATGAATGAAAGATGTTGTATGCTGGGGGGGGTACGGAACTATATGTACTGCAGAGTGTAGAATCAATGCCTGCGGTGTAAGTGTATGGAGAGCTGGTAGGGAAGAGGACCACGGGTAGAGGAGTCTAATAGTGAGAAAAGGGAGAGACGGTTGAAAGATAACAGACAAGCTGAGTATTCGAAGGTTAAAGAGAGCTAGCCTTGAATTACGAACTCACGGAGCGTGGCCTCTGAAAAGAGTAGCAACGCGCTGGACCGAAGACGCCGCCGAAGGAAATCCATTCTGCGAGGTTGGGGGCGGAGTCATCCGACACTGTCGGATTCGGAAGGCTGGAGCGCTGCTTTTCCTTGCTACCGCCATGTTGGAGGGGGTAGAGGCGATGCATGAAATTCGTCTAATCCACCTTTGCCAGAAAGTCCACGTGAGCCGCCCCCTAGAGGGAGCGGACGTGACACTCTGAGTACTGGGGCTTGGCAAAGAGCCTTTTTCAGGTTTTCAAAAGCCTGATTGCACTCCTCGTTCCATTTAACCTTTTTAGGGAATTTGGGCGAGGAGATGACATTCAGTGGAGAAGCTATGGTCCCATAGTTCTCTATGAAATTCCTGTAATACCCAGTGAGGCCTAGGAAGGCTCTCACCTGGGTTTGAGTAGTCGGTGTTGTCCAGTTTTGCACAGCTTCAATTTTACTGAGCAAAGGCCTTATTTCTCCACCGCCTACCTCATGCCCAAGATAGACTACCTTACTCTGTCTAATTTGGCATTTACTCGCCTTTATGGTCAGATTGGCTCGTCCAAGAGCCTGCAAAACATCTCTCAGGTGGGTTACATGTTCTTCCCAGGAATTGCTGAACACTGCATTGTCATCCAAGTATGCCATGCAGAAGTCCTCCATCCCATTCAGAACCTGGTTTACCATCCGTTGAAACGTAGCAGGTGCATTTTTCAATCCGAAAGGTATTACCTTAAACTGGTATAAGCCAACGGGGGTAGAAAATGCAGTTTTCTCCTTGGCATGGTTTGTCAGGGCTATTTGCCAATAGCCTGACGTCAAGTCAAATGTGCTGAGGAACTTGGCGGCGCCAAGTTTATCCACCAACTCATCTGTTCTTGGCAAAGGGTGGGCATCAGTCTTGGTGACTGCATTAAGATCTCTATAATCCACGCAGAATCTAAGTTCTTTAGATCCGGCCTTTGGTACTAACACAACTGGGCTAGACCATGGACTAGTAGAGGGCTCTATTACCCCGAGATCGAGCATCTTGCTGACCTCACCTTTGATGTGGGTTCGTACGTTCTCTGACATTCGGTATCCTCTGCTTTTGACCGGCAGACATTCACCAGTGAGTATGTCGTGCTGGCCCCAATGGGTCAAGCCTGGTGAAAGCGAGAACAGAGGGGCAAACTGATTCAACATCGATTTGCACACTTCTTGTTGCTCGGGTGTCAGATTGGAGGAGAGATTTACTCCTTCAATTTTTTCGTCTAAAGGCAAGCCTCTGAGGAGATCCGGAAGAGCTTCACTCTCTTCTTCTTCCTCGGATGATGCTAGAAGCAACGCTCCTACATCAGGTCGTGAGACATACGCTTTAAGTCGGTTGGTGTGAAAGACTGTCGGAGCCTCCTTGGGATTGCCCAAGTCCACCAGATAGTTAACCTCTCCGAGTTTACCCACTACTCGGAAGGGTCCCATCCACTTATCTTGCAAGGCCCTCTGCCTTGTTGGGATCATAACGAGAACGAGCTGGTCTTGAGCGAACTCAACCATGTTAGCCTTTTGATCGTGCCAGTGCTTGACCAATGCTTGTCCAGCTTTCAAGTTATCGCTTGCTTCCGTCATCATGTGCGACATTCTCCTCTGGAGACCTATCACGTAGTCAGTCACTCTGACTGGCTTGGGGGAAGGAGCACTCTCCAACCCCTCCTTAATCAGGGCCAAGGGGCCTCTGACGGGATGACCATAGAGGAGTTCGAAGGGCGAGTAACCTACGCCCTCCTGAGGGACTTCTCTATAAGCAAAGAGAAGGCATGGCAGTAGAAGGTCCCACTTGTGTTTAAGGGGTTCCTCTAAAGCACCTATCATGCTCTTCATGGTCCGGTTGAACCGTTCTACCAACTCATTGGTTTGTGGGTGATAAGCCGTTGAGAACTTGTAAGTAACTCCACAGATTTTCCACATGGCTTTCATGTAGTGGGACATAAAGTTCGACCCCCTGTCAGAGATTACTTCCTTCGGAAACCCGACCCTAGTAAAAATACCAAGGAGGGCCTTAGCCACAGCCAGAGCTGTAACAGTCCTCATAGGAATTGCCTCAGGATACCTAGTAGCATGGTCTACTACAACAAGTATAAACCTGTTGCCTGAGGAGGTTGGAGGATCAAGGGGACCAACGATGTCAATCCCTACTCTCTCAAATGGGACTCCCACGACTGGGAGAGGCACTAAAGGTGCCACATTCTTGGAACCAACCTTACCAGAGATCTGGCAGGTGTGGCATCTCCTGCAGTGTTTTTCTACTTCGGCCCCCATCTTCGGCCAATAGAAGTAGAGAGAGAGCCTTTCCTTAGTCTTCTTGAAACTCAAGTGACCAGCCAAAGGAATCTCGTGGGCTAACTGCAAGAACTGTGGTCTGTTCTCTTGGGGTACTACAAGTCGTTTGTAGTCTCCAGGTGCAGATTCGGTCGGTTCACTGTAGAAGAGGCCATCTTCCCCGTGCAACCTGTATTTCCCAGGCTCTTGCCGTTCAGCCTGAGCTTCTGCCTGGTGGCGAAGACCTTCCAGAGTTGGACATTCTCTCTGTCCCTTACTGAAGTCTGCCCTGCTGGGTCCCCCTTCTGCCAGTAAAGACTGCAGCTCAGGATGGTCAACAGGATC
Source organism: Ambystoma mexicanum (assembly GCF_040938575.1). Lineage (NCBI taxonomy): Eukaryota > Metazoa > Chordata > Amphibia > Caudata > Ambystomatidae > Ambystoma > Ambystoma mexicanum. The sequence continues at coordinate 459,761,461 of NC_090922.1, forward strand.
CAGATCGCCAATGAGTTCCTGGCCTTCCATTAGCTCTTCCTCAGAGTCTAATTCTACCACACATGGTTGTACCTCCCTCTCAGCCTCGGCTGGAGGTGGAGTTACGGGTGTAACTGTGGACGACCGCGGGGAAGTCCGGGTTGTCTGTACTGGAATGCGGGCTGCTGGTTTCGGGGTAGAAGCCTTAGGTTTCCCTTTCGCTTCTGGTTTCTTGGAGACAGCGGCCGCCAATTCCAGTGGCTCAGGAGTGATATCTTTCTTCATCATCTCCTGGAGAGTACCGCGCATGGTCCTCTCTCTTGCAGGTCTGGTTAGCTCCTGTAACCGTTTACTAGGAGGTCTGGGAGTATGCGATACAACTCCGAGGGTTTTCAAATCGTTACCCAACAGTACACGTCCTGGTACCTCACTCTGTATGCTGACAGGTATCTTCACAGTCATGTCGTTACACTGGATGAGAACTGGTAATTGGGGAAGCATCTGCACAGGCCCTCCAGCTAACTTGGTGAGGCGTTTGGGTGCCTTAGCAACATCCTCAGCCTGAAAAAACGATTTATCCACCACAGTTATGCTGGCCCAAGTGTCCCTAATGGCAGGCGTCTCCTGACCATTCACCTGGACACTGTCCTTATAATACTCTTTAGTATTATCGGGGATAGAATTATAGACATCTAAATTCTGTTGTTCCCACAACCCCAGAGATACTAAAGAAACGCTGGCTGAGACTCCAATGGGTTCGTCAGCTAGCAGTAGAAAGTTTCCACTTGCCATTTGGACTTCCTCCTCTGGAGCGAAGGCTAAGGAGACAAGCTGGACCCCTGAAGGTTTACCCTTACATCTGGGATCTCCTTTCACGTGGTCAGTCGAGCCACAAACAAAGCATTTTCCAAATGCTTTCTGGAATGGTGGCTTGTTCTGCCCTCCTTCCGGTTTGGCACCAGAAGGCACACTATTCTGCTGTGGTTTTCCCGGTGGCTTACCCTTCTGGTTTTATTTGGGGCCCTCTTTGGAATGTTAGTTATTAGAATTCTCTTTTGAGTCTTTTTTAGGCTGTTTTCCATCATCCTTTTTCTGAGTTGCCCCAGAATCCTTATGAGTAGCCCTGTTGGTAACCCACAAGTCAGCAGCCTTAGCTAGCTCCCTGGAATCCAATTCCTTCGAATCAGCCAAGTGCTGTCTGAGCTCAGGAGAACAGGCATCATAAATAGACTCCAACATAAAAAGAGTCCTCATACCCTCATAAGTGTTCACTTTGTAACCCTTAATCCACCCCTCTAAGTTTTCCAACCCTTCACTCACCCAGGTAGCCCAAGGGGTACCATCATGCTTTTTGAGGGTTCTAAACCTCTTAAGATACTGGGAAGGGGCCTTCCCGAATCTAGCTATTAAAGCTAGTTTCACACTTTCGTAATCCGTCTTATCCGCCTCCCCCAACTCCATTACCACATCAGTCGCAACAGGAGGGAGCCCAGAGAACAACCAGGGAAGCAAAGCATTCCAGGTGATGTCCTGGAGCCCATGATTGTATTCAAACAGTTTCAACCAATCCAACACATCCAATCTTGGTTCATACATACCCACTAATTCCTTTGGCATCCGGGGTCTTTTGGGACTGGAGCTCCTAGAGGAACCAGAGGCAAGAGAAGCATTTTCCATAGACAACTTTTTCATCTCTGACTCGTGATTAAGTTCTATTTCGCTGAGTCTTAACTCAGCTTGCTTCTGCTCAGCCTGGGTATTCATCCGTCTGAACTCGAGCTCTTGGTTTCGTTCCGATTGAGCCAAGAACCGTTTGTATTCTAGTTCGAGCTTCATTTTTTCCAGTTCAAAATAAGCAGGGTTACTTGTGGGACCTGGTATGGGCCCCGTAGGCACAGCTGGTAAGGCGGGTAGAGGAGCAGGGGAGACAGTTTCGTTAGCCTCGCCGTCCTCGTCAGCCTCTTCATCGCTATCATCAGAATTACGATTCAGATCAACACCATCACTGTTATCTACAGTCGCAGGAGAGATTGGTTCCTCTGAACCAGCACCCAGACTTTGGTTCGCCAGCAATCTCTCGATTAGTTCTAACTTCTTGCCTCTTACAGGAAGATTCTCTTGCCTGCAGAGAGCTCGCAAACTCTCAATATTTTCACCTGACAAGGACTCTTGACTGTAAGTTTCCATCGTAGACATGTTTTTGAAAGTTGCTTTTTGTGCAAAGTTTTGTGGTTAGTTATCCTACAGTGTCGAAAAGCACTCTAAACTGTATACTCGATACAAATCCCACCGCTGTACACCAGTGTTAGGCGGAAACCTGTGCAGTTCCCTCTGGGACCACTGCAAAAGATTTAGGACGACAGGCGTTTGGCGGTGAACCCACTTGGTAGCAGTCTGCACCACACAGATTCACTTGGTAGCTGTGGCTGAGCAGTCAGACCTCTCTCAAGAAAAGTTGAACAGTATGTAGAGTATACAAAATAGGGCAATTCTTCACAGCAAGACAAGCAAACACGCAACGAGGCTTAGTGTAAAGATATTAAGGTATTTATTTATAACAGAACATCTATGAAAAACACTATGGCACTATCACGGCAAACAAATCAAACACAATTACTCTACGAAGAAGAAAATGATCAATCCCCCTAGCAATATTTCGACAACTCTAGGTTCTACCGGTACCACTTATTTTCAGACAGAGGTGTATACCTCAACCGTGATGACACTCGAACATTAGTTAGGACGGGAGAGAAAAAGATTGGCAGGTCATGAAATCAACACAGTTCAATCCTTTGCTAATAAAATGTAAGGCAGGAAGGCAAGAATCACAATAGATCATGAAGTTCAGAGGCCAGGCCCACTCGGAGAGAGGCAAGGCGCAATGTCCCAAAAAGTCTCTTATGAAGATGCATTCAAGTCTTTGTAGCAAATTGTTACCGGCAGGTTGAACCAGTTCAGAACTATAAATGAGAAAAGCTTGGAGGCGACCCAACGGAAAGGAGAGGATTAAGACACCTCGCTCAATCCGATCGAAAGGGAAGCCAGGCGGACACGGTACCTTATTGTGGAGGGCAGCTCCGGCGGGGGCAGTTGTTCCTGGTGGTGGATGCACGTCGGGTCTTTGCCAAGAGTAGAGAGGTTCTCGTCGTCGAAGAAAGAGGAAGCCCGGTGCACCACCAGGGAAGAGACCAGCCGCGGAGTGCTCCGTCACAAGGCACCACCTTTTGGTCACGGTACAGGGGTAGTGGCTATCCGGTTGCCGGGGTGCTCTGCACGGGCAATTCGACCACTGCGTCCTGAGGCGAATAAAAAGCAAAGGGGGCTGGTTGTTCCCACCAGCCAGGGGAAGAGACTCTCCGGCAGGGAGATCTCCTCTGTCGTCGGGAAGTGGTGAGTCGGTTCCGCAGGGCTCCACCGGAGGTGTCATCGTGCAGGTCGGCTCAGCGTTACCCTCGTCGGATTCGTAGGTCCTGTGGCAACTTCTGAAGATCCAGTCCCAAAAGCCCTGCTTTTATGCAGAAGACCCCCATTCATTCAGCCTAGCTGTCAATCAACACATGCTAAGTGGTGAGCGGGGAGGCTCACCACTTGGGCCAATCACTCCAGAGTGCGACCGGAGTTGGCAAGGCAACTCGGTCCAGGGTGCCTAAACCCCCTCCCCACCCCTGTGGTAACCCAAACAGAATGGCACCACTTTGGACGGTCTCTGTACAGAGCCCCCCAAAAGTGGAACAAAGGGCTCAACCTTTGGTTTAGGAGTCACAGAGACGAACACAGACGCCATTTTACAAACCGAGTTCTGGCAGAAAATACCATCTGATAAACCTATTTACGATAAGTAGATCGGTGGTACGTTAGAGATTAACGAGAAAAGTATCAATCTCCAACAATGGGACGAATCCCATAGGGTTATGTTCGGGGTCGAACGTAACAAGTAGTTTCCACTGCCACCAGCCAAAACTCGACGAGGGGGGACGGGACAGTGCCCCCTCGAGTAACAGGTCCAGGAGTAATCGAATTACCCCTACTAGTACGTCCACAATAAGATGGTTTGTACAAGTCCTGTTAGTAAATTTAGGTCTAGTAAAGCCAATGGTGACTTTACATGCCCGGGGAGACAGTAGTCAGTCCCCGGGTATGGAGTCTATGGTGGAGGTCCGCTAGGACGCCTCAGTGTTACGGCACGTAGGGTGTGGTGTAACACACATAGAAAAACATATGAGACCCTATGGAGCAAAAGACCCCATAGCCCATAGAACACATTGACATTCAAAGGAATTACACACATACATGTCCAAGAGTGGGAGAAAAAGAGTCTCACTCTTGGCAGGATGGAAAAAACAAACTCCAGAAATCCAGCAAAGCTGCTGGGGGACTCACTAGGTTAGGAAATTCAGCCTAAACAGAGAATTCTCCCTAACACTCGCCCCCCCAGACTAAGGGACAGGAGGATTTAATCCACTCCTGGATGAATCTCATACCTCTAGTCGATGACATACATCCTAGAGAGACCATCAGCATTTTGGTGGTGACATCCTGACCTGTGCTCAATGGTGAAATCAAACCCTTGCAGGCAGATCGACCATCTCAATAGCTTTGGGTTTTCCCCTTTCATTTGCATTAACCATCTCAAGGGTTGGTGGTCAGTCTGAATGACGAAAGTAGAACCATACAAGTACGGCCTAAAGAAATCCAAAAAATTAAAAAATATAAGTGGTGCATCCCCAAAGTCCATAGAACGAAATCCAAAGATGGAAAGCATAAAAAAACATTACTACATGTGAATATGACTAAAAGAAAGTATACATGTCCTGAAAATTGAAAAAGAAAGTCTGAAGGGTCCATTATCCCAAAAGCAAATGAAACCTAACAAAAACCCTATCTAAAATACAACTATATACAAAAAGTGGAGCAAAGTCTGTGGACTCCAAATCATAATAATAAAGAAATGAAACCTAAACCTCAATAACTATATACAAAGGCTGTGTCATGATGCCCACCTCCAAGGAGCCAGGTCCGACCCAGCAACCCCAGAGGCAGGCATCATTTCCCCCAGGGGAGTACCAGCAGGCCCAAGCTGGGGCCCTTTGGACGCAGTCCTGGCGCCTTAGGCGCCAGGCTCATGTTGGACCTCTGTCCTGGCGCCTTAGGCGCCAGGCTCATAAAGCTAGACATGTGTTCAAATGTTTTAATGTGCACTTACCTGATGCAGACCATGCTGCCACATCCAGGCCCTCTTGAGGCCTGAATAGGAACTACTTTACCTGTGGGACTACTTTCCACCCGGGTGTGGTCGGGGAAGGATACATACCTGATCGGAGGAAGGATACACACTTGGAACTTCTTCCAAAGCTATTTAAACCACACCCGATCAGCAACTCACGCTTCGCGTTGTTCTGCTCCTCGCAGCTGGACGTTCACCGTGTCAGCTCCTGCATCTGGACTTCAGCCACGTTTGTCAGCATCCTGGGTCACCTGCAAAGGGAGACAAGAGACCTACCAGCTAATCTGCACCACGGAGACATCACCGACGATCCTGAAAGGGAAGACATCATTTTTAAAAGCATTTCGTTACGATTGCTGCAGCGCTGCATTTCACTCACCTTTCCTGGGTTCCTCCATCTTCAGCAGCGATCATCCGGATACACAGCCACTTCCCAGAGCCTAGAGAAAAAGACAAGAATAAGAGGTGAGAGAAGGAAGGGAATAGGAAAAGCTCAGTTTCATTCTAAGACTTACCTGTTGGGTCATTCCCATTTCATTTCGGGTCTTGCTGCTTCCAAGCATTTTCCGGACCCCGGCCCCTATTGGGAAAAAAGACAAAGGCCCTCATTACGACCCTGGCGGATTTTTTCCGCCATCGGCGGACTTTTCCGCCATGGCGCAAAGTCCCTTTACGCCATGGCGGATGGCGGACTTACCGCCCCATTCCGAGGTCGGCGGGGCGGTAAGTCCCCATTGACCCATTTACCCTTCCCCATTCCCATTTCGGCCCCATAGGGCTCAATGGGAGTGGGGAAGGTGTTAATTACGCCACCGTACACTACGGTGGCGTAATTAACACCGAGGTCCCATAGCGCCATGGATTTTTACGCCCGCAAAAAGCGGGCGGAAAAATGACCATGGCGCTATGGGAACTCGTAGTTGGCGGTAAGGGGTCGGCGCAGCTAACGCTGGCGCAAACCCCTTAGCGCCAGGGTCCTAATGAGGGCCAAAGACATTAGATGAGCGAATGCAAAAACATTACCTGAGCGCTCATCTAGGTCTTACCAGATCTTTACTGGAACTGCACGTTTCACTTCAGGTCGGCGCCATATCTCCGGCATTCCGAACCCCGGCCCCTATGGGGAAAAGACATCAACATTAGTGCTTTGTTGCAAGAAAAAAGACAATGAACATTATTATTTAAAGCTTGAACTTTTGAACTTGCAACAGAACTTTTACAGCGCCTTACCAGTATAATCAAGCTTACCTGAACTCCCATCCAACCTCAATCCAGTGAAGTAACTGGGTTCAACGCGCCCCTGCGTCAGAAGCAGGACGGAGAGCTCGTCCTTTCAGACCCTAAGGTGAGACTTCACGGGGAATCGTGGAAGGGTATCGTGGAGGGTTGGAAGAGAGTGGGAGGCTTGAGCATAACTCAGTCAGTAGGTAATACTCCCTTTTCACGCACAGGGGAATATTCCTGCGAGCCGGAGAAGCCAGAGTAGAGGGCCCTTCCTGTCCATCTTCAGAGTCCTGCGCTTCACCATTGAAGAAGCATCAGCACTCGAAGCCAGACCTGCGCCTCCGTGGGAATCAGGTGAGCGTTACAGAACGCGAAGCCTACCCACAATTTCCCACCCGGGCGCTATGGAGACTTCCGAGACTGACCAGCTGGCCCAGCTTTTGGGGGAATTAGGGGCAGAGGTGCACTCAGCCTGCCAGGAGACTAACGCTCTCAAAAGAGAACTGATCTTATCTAAGGAAAAAACTGATGACCTAGCCAAAAGGTTATTACAGGCCCAGGCAGGGCACACTCCTTTACCTAATTCCGGAGACATTTCCACATCAATGGGTTTGAGTAACCCGGTACAAATTAATCTACCTGGACACATGCCTTTGGCCCCGCCTGAACGTTTTGCGGGGGATCCCAAGAAATATGCCGTCTTTGTGAACCAATGTCGTTTACACTTTCTATGCAGACCCGGAGCCTTCCCTACTGACCAGACCAAGGTAGCCTTTATACTATCTTACCTCAGTGGCAGTGCTGCCGATTGGTCTATTCCATTGGTAAATCAGGATGATCCCATTCTCCAGAATTTTCAGGGCTTCCAGGCCAGCATGGAAAGATTGTTCGCTCGACACTCTCAAGGACAGGCCCTTGATAACGAACTGCTATCCTTACGACAAGGTAATCAGGATCTTCTGTCCTACATAGCCACCTTTAACAGACTGGTTGTGGAAACTGGATGGCCAGAAAGCAAAAAGATCACTTTGTTTCATCGAGGCCTGCGCGGAGAGCTTAAGGATGTTCTAGCTCAGATAGTAAACCCACCCCAGGTCTGCGCAGACTACATTGACTTGGTGGTTCAACTTGATCACAGACTTCAAATTAGAAAAGCAGATCGGTTCAAGTATCAAAACCGAGCACCGATCAAAACCCACGCTACCTCCAAGAGTACCGACGTATCTGAACCTATGCAAATCGGTGGTGTTAAAGGACCATTAACGCAGAAAGAACGAGAGAGAAGGCGGCAAATGCAACTTTGTCTGTGTTGCGGGACTTCCGGTCACTTTCTTCGAAATTGTCCAGTTAAACCACTTAAGAAGGTGGTTGGAGCTACTGATAACGAATTAGTGACACCTGATTCGGGAAACGACCTAGCCCGGCAAGCGTAGGGGTCCGCTTGCCGAGCTTGAAAACTAACTCTTTGACCTCGCATTTCGTCATGCCAATGGTGCTCGTGGACCCAAAACAGCCTCAGCAGTTGCATGCTATAAAAGCATACATCGACAGTGGAGCTATTGGAAATTACATAGACCGTGAATTGGCTTCCAGGATTAAGCTTCCTCTCCGCCCGAAAGTAACCCAAGATGTCATTACTACAGTAGATGGAACCGAAATAGCCTTAGGGGGCTGAATGCATTCCACTGTTGAAGTGACACTGGTGGGTCAGGATGGACATCGGGAAGCAATCGTGTTTGATGTGATCAAGGCCCCACAATTTCAAGTAATTCTTGGAATTCCTTGGTTAGAAACACATAATCCCAGAATTGACTGGCGAGCAAAGAAGATAAGTTTTCCTGATTGTGAACCAACTTGTTATCCAAGAAATCCAGCTATGGGACTAGCCACAGCAACTTCCACCCCTGTACAGCTACCGTCTGAATACCAAGAATTCCAAGACGTTTTTCCGAAAGAACAGGCTAACACCTTACCTCCCCATCGGTCTTATGATTGCCAGATCGATCTGGTACCCAATGCTCAACTACCTTGTAGTAGGATTTATGCTCTTACGGAACCTGAGATCCTGCATTTGCGTCAGTATTTAGATCAGTACCTAGCCAATGGTTTTATTCGCCCATCCAAGTCTCCTGTCTCTTCAGCTCTGTTCTTCGTGCCAAAAAAAGAAGGCGACCTTAGAACGTGTATAGACTATCGTGCCCTAAATCAAATAACGATTAAGAATCGTTATCCTCTGCCCTTGATCCCTGAGCTTATCGACCAGGTGAAAGACGCTTGTGTGTACTCCAAGTTAGATCTCTGAGGAGCTTATCACCTGGTGCACATAAAAGAAGGCGACGAATGGAAGACTGCATTCCGCACCAAATTTGGGCTCTTCGAATATCAGGTGATGCCCTTCGGTTTGTGCAATGCACCTGCCGCCTTTCAGTACTTTATGAATGATGTTCTTCGGGAACTTATCGATGTCTGTGTCATTGTTTACATTGACGACATCCTGGTGTACTCTTCTTCTGAATCTGATCACAGAAAACTTGTTAGGGCAGTTCTTGAGAAACTGCGCCAGCACAGACTATTTGCAAAACTCGGAAAATGCGTTTTTCATACCACAGAAGTTGAGTTTCTCGGATTCATCCTGACACCTCAAGGAGTCCGAATGGACTCGCGAAAGGTGGACGCCATCCTCAAATGGCCATCTCCTAGCTCGGTGAAGGGAGTTCAGAGCATGCCAATTTCTATCGAAGATTCATCCCGGAATTTTCCCGAACAGTGAACAGTCCAACCCATCACCGCTCTCCTAAAGAAAAACAAACGCTTCGAATGGACTCTTGAGGCCGAACAAGCCTTCCAGGACCTGAAAACCAAATTCCTCTCTGCACCTGTATTGAAGCACCCGCAGCCAGATCTCCCGTACATAGTGGAAACCGATGCTTCCAGTTCGGCCATGGGAGCTGTCCTGTCGCAAAGAGACCCAAAAACTAACCAACTACACCCAGTGGCCTTTTGGTCCAGAAAATGTTCTCCTCCTGAAATCAACTACGCAATTACCGATAAAGAGTTACTGGCCATTAAATCTGCTTTCAAGGCTTGACGTCACTACCTTCTCGGGGCAAGACACACCATCACCGTAATTACGGACCACAGAAACTTACAGTATTTAAAGACGGCCAAAGCTCAATCTTCACGACAACTCCGATGGGCTCTATTCTTTGCGGAATTTGATTTTTTAATTACCTATCGCCCTGGCTGCAAGAATGGAAAAGCAGACGCCTTATCCCGGATTGGCATGGAAGAACCTAATTCGAGCTTAGAACCTGTGCCCATCATACCTGAGCAAAGAATTTTAGGCTTAACTTCATTGCAATCTATTGAGGATATCCAAACGCAAGTAAAACAACTTCTAGACTCTTCAACCTTACTGGAATGGAGTCAAAAGGGTCCTCATTACACCGTTAAGGATGACTTACCCTACTTCCAGGAGTGGTTGTTTCTGCCAAGTAAAGAATTGCAAGAACTTGTTATTGCCCATCATCATGAATCTTTAATGGAAGGACACCCTGGTATCGCTAAAACGGAGGAAAAAATCAAACGCCACTTCTGGTGGCCTTCTTGGAGAAAAGACATAAAGGGCCTCATTACACGGATGGCGGTAATGGTTAACGGCCACCGTTAATGGTAACGGTGACCGTTAACCATTACCGCCTTACTACGAGGTCCCTTAGCGGGTTGGTGCTTTAACGCCTGCTTTTTGCAGGCGTTAAAAACCAACCCGCTAAGGGACCTAGGAGCTAATTACGGCACCGCAAAATTGCGGTGCCGTAATTAGCGCCTTCCCCATTCCCATAGAGCCCTATGGGGCAGAAATGGGAATGGGGAAGGGCAATGGCGGAAGGGGGATTTACCGCCCCTCCAACCTTGGAATGGGGCGGTAAATCCGCTTTCCGCCAAGGCGGTGCCGGTATTTTACCGGCATGAGCCATGGCGCTAATAGCGCCATGGCTCACCGCCTACCGTGTAATGAGGCCCAAAGTCTTTTGTACTGTCTTGTGGAATTTGCGCCCAAAACAAGGCTCAAAAGAAAAGGCCAGCCAGCCTACTTCAACCCTTGGATATTGCACCGGCACCATGGCACACCGTGTCAATGGACTTTATAACAGATCTGCCTCCTTGTGCTGGTTGCAACACAATCCTTGTAATTGTGGCCCTATTCTCCAAAATGGCCCACTTTATCCCTTTAAAGGGTTTGCCTTCAGCTTCCACCTTGGCCAAGGAATTCCTGGAGAATATAGTTCGCATACATGGTTTCCCCTCCATTTTAGTCTCGGATCGTGGAAGTCAATTTATCTCACATTTTTGGAAGAAGTGTTGCCAACTAGCACAAATAGATGTGCGGTTATCCACCAGCCACCACCCCCAGACCGACGGACAAACCGAGAGAACCAATCAGACTCTCGAGCAATATCTTTGGTGCATGTTACACCAATCCGAGTTAAATTGGAAAGACATCCTTTGGATCGCAGAATATGCATACAACAATTCAGTGCATTCTGAAACCGGACAAACGCACTCTTTATACTTTGTATGGTCACCATCCTCGGACCTCTGACCTAGATCCACCTCTGACCCTGGAAATGCCCGCAGTAAATCGTCTGCATTCCACAATAACCCGAGCCTCCAAAGAAGCTGCAACTCATTTACAGCAAGCCAAGAAAAAGTATAAAGAAAACGCTGATTTGCACCAAAGTAAAACTCCTCCTTACCAAGTAGGAGACCAGGTATGGCTAGCAACTCAACATTTACCCCTCAAGGGCCCGCGAACCTTCAATCCCAGATTCATAGGACCTTATCCCATCAAAGCTATAATCATCCCAGTGGCCTTTAAACTGGATCTACCATCCAACATGCGTATTCATCCAGATTTTCATCACTTTTGAAGCCAGTACAACCAGGAACCCGATTGTCCAAGCCTCCAGATCCAGTTCAAATTGAAGGGGAATTAGAATTCGAAGTTAAAGACATTTTAGACTCCAAGGTGGTAAAGTCGAAACTCTTCTATCTTGTTGACTGGAAGGGATATGGACCTCAGGAGAGATCGTGGGAGCCTAGTAACCATGTCCACGCACCTCGATTAGTACAAAGGTTTCACCGGAGATTTCCGAACAAGCCCAAATCCCCGGAAGGAAGAACCTTGGGAGGGGCCTTGAGGGGGGGTACTGTCATGATGCCTACCTCCAAGGAGCCAGGTCCGACCCAGCAACCCCAGAGGCAGGCATCATTTCCCCCAGGGGAGTGCCAGCAGGCCCAAGCTGGGGCCCTTTGGACGCAGTCCTGGCGCCTTAGGCGCCAGGCTCATGTTGGACCTCTGTCCTGGCGCCTTAGGTGCCAGGCTCATAAAGCTAGACATGTGTTCAAGTGTTTTAATGTGCACTTACCTGATGCAGACCATGCTGCCACATCCAGGCCCTCTTGAGGCCTGAATAGGAACTACTTTACCTGTGGGACTACTTTCCACCCGGGTGTGGTCGGGGAAGGATACATACCTGATCGGAGGAAGGATACACACTTGGAACTTCTTCCAAAGCTATTTAAACCACACCCGATCAGCAACTCACGCTTCGCGTTGTCCTGCTCCTCGCAGCTGGACGCTCACCGTGTCAGCTCCTGCATCTGGACTTCAGCCACGCCTGTCAGCATCCTGGGTCACCTGTAAAGGGAGACAAGAGACCTACCAGCTAATCTGCACCACGGAGACATCACCGACGATCCTGAAAGGGAAGACATCTTTTTTTTTTTTTTTTTTTTTCATTTCTTTTTATTTTCAATTAACAACGTAAATACATACACCATACAAACATACGAACATTCAACTGGCATTTTGGCTTTTTCGGTGGATCCTGCCGTGGGGTCATCGTCTTAGAGTGTCCAACAGCTTATCTGCCCAGTCTGTGGCTGCTTCCGCTAGCTGCCTCCGTGTCCATAAACGGTGTCTATTCTTCCATTCCTTGTGTCTCCCTGTCCTGGGCGCTCTGGTATCCCCCAGCCTCCTCCGGATCCTCCTCGTCGGTTTCCTCTTCTTCTCGTCCAAATAGATTCTGCACTAGGGAATTCCATGCCGCTATTTTCCCAGCCGTTTCCCCCTCCCCTCTTTGCACTGCTCTGATCCACACCGCAGTCTCCGCTAGTGTCCACTTTCGGAGGTCTGCCCACCATGCTTCTATGGTCGGGCCTCCTCTAGATTTCCAGGACATGGCTATCCTTCTGTTAGCTAGTATGCAAATCAGGTCTTTCATTTTTGCTAGGTGCACCCTGTCTCTGCCTCCTCGGGGGAAGAGGCCCAGTAGGTACTATTCGGGGTGCTCCATCTGTATCTGGAGGCCACTTTTCGCTATTTTGGTCCTGATGCCTCCCCAAAACGTCTGTATCACCGGGCATTCCCAAAACATGTGCACCATGTCTGCCTCCTCGGTCGAGCACCGTGGGCACCCGCTGGGGTCACCTCCGCGTATCACTTTCATCCTCTTAGGTGTGAGGTACGCCCTGTGTGTCACGTACAACTGGGCCTGTTTGAACCTTGCGTTCCTGGACACTGTTTTGGGGTATCTCAGCACCCTGTTCCATTCATGGTCGCTGAGCGGCCTTTGGAGTTCTTCTTCCCAACTTTGTTTTATGTGTAGTTTTTGGTCTGTGTGGGGTCTCAGCATCTGCTCGTATAGTCTGGAGGTCGTGTGTGTCCCCTCTGAAATGTCGTACCACATATCTAATGCTCCTGCCGGTTCTTCTTGGTCTTCCCATTCTGGCCATCTATCCTTGATTCTGAGGATCAGTCTATTATACAGGATGAATTGGCCCTCGTGTATTTCGTATTCTTCCCTCATCTCCTGGAAGTCTGCCCATCTCCCCTCTCTTCTCATGTCTCCGATTTGCGCTACCCCTTTGGCCTCCCATTGTGTTCGGAACGCTGCCAACAAGCTCATGTCTGTGCCCACCAGGCCCGCCAGGGGTATTTGCGCTGAGTAGGGGTCCTTCGTCCCTTGCAGCTTCCATGCTCTCCACCACAATCTCACTGCGAGATTTAGCATGTACGGTAAAGTCCTGAGCAGGGGTTTGTCCAGCCACAGTATTTCCCTCAGGTAATGTGTTTTCAGTGCGGGCTGGAAGTTGGTTTTGTCCATTGTTTCATCCTCCCCTAACCATTTGACCACAAATTGTAACTGTCCAGCCAGATAATACTTTTCAAAGTCCGGCAAACGAATGCCTCCTCCCTCATAGTCTCTCTGTAGAGTGCTCATTGCAACCCTGTTTCTCCCCCCTGCCCATAGGTAGTTTCTTGCTATTGTGTTTAGGTTCGTGAAGAATGTCCTGGGAATGTTATATGGGATGTTGGTGAAAAAGTACAACAGGCGTGGGAGTACTACCATTTTCAGGAGGGCGGCCCTACCTATCATCCCCAGTGGGAGTGTTCTCCAGAAGGCCATGCATTTTCGTGTTGTGTCCAGGGGTGCTTGCGTGTTGTGTCGGTGGGTGTCTGCAATGTCGTGATGGACCTCTATCCCCAAATATTTGAAGGACTGTGGCGCCCATGTAAGGCCCACTTCTGGGAGTCCCTCCGGGGGGGCCCGTCTCAGATCTGCTAGGGGGAAGATCAGGGACTTCTCTTTATTTATTGCTATGCCTCAGAGTCTGGTGTATGGTCCTATTGCTTCTAAGAGGCAGGGCAGGTTAATGCGGGGGTTTTCCACAAACAATAACATGTCGTCCGCGTACAGCGAGACTTGATGGAGCACCCCGTCCACCTCGATCCCCGTGTCTCCATATTCTGCTCTAAGGAAGACCGCCAGTGGCTCCAGGGCCAGGATATATAACATTGGCGATAGTGGGCACCCTTGTTTTGTTCCTCTATGGATCCTCCATTCCTTTGAAATATATCTCCCTGTCTTAACCCTGGCTCTGGGCTCACTATACAGTACTTTGATCCACCTGAGGAACCCTTCGCCAATGCCGAAGTGGGCGAGGACCCGCACCATCCACCCCCAATTCACCGAATCGAATGCTTTGACAGCATCAAGAGACACTATCGCACGTTCTCCCCGTCCCTGGTTCGTTCTATCTATCACGTGGTGTAGTCTACGGAGGTTCCATGATGTGTTCCGCCCAGGAACGTACCCTGTTTGATCAGGGTGTATCAATGTGGGGATCACCTGCTTCAGACGGTTGGCTAGAGCCGCCGTTAATATCTTAACGTCCTGGTTTATAAGGGAAATTGGCCTGTATGCCGTGCACCTTGTGGGCAGCTTCCCTGGCTTAAGGATCGGGACGATGATTGTCTCCGACATACTAGCGGGTAATCGTGCACTTTCGTATGCATCTAGATATGTCTCCAGTAACCTTGGGGTGATAGTGTCTTTGAACTTTTTATAGAACTCTCCTGGGAGTCCGTCCGGGCCCGGGGACTTTCCTGTAGGAAGCTCTGCTATTATACCCGCTATCTCTTCCTCTGTGAGTGGAGCATCAAGCATTTGGGCCTGCTTTTCTGTTAACTTTGGCAACCTTATTTCTGCCAATGCATCGGTTATGTCCTCAGGGTCTATCTCCGGGTTGGGGGCATATAGTTCCTCGTAGAACTCCGCGAATAACTGATTGATGTGCACTTGGCCCCTCACCTCCTCCCCTGTCTCGTCTTCTATCACCGTTATGGGTTCCCTCTTATTTTCTTGCCTAGTGAGCCAGGCCAGGAGCCTACTGGGTTTGTCCCCTTCCGCATGTAACCTTTGTAAATACCTCCCATAATTCAACCGTCCCAGCTTCTCCCAGAGTCCTATGCACCCCATTCTCAGCTCCATCAGTTCCTCTGACTCCACCCCCACTGCCTGCGCCCTCAGTTCCTCTATTTCTATCCGCTTTTCTAGGTCGTTGAGTTCTGCTATGGCCGCTCCCTTTAATCCGCCCATTTTACCGATCGCTGCCCCCCTTAATACCACCTTGAACGCATCCCAAAGCGTGGCATTACACTCCACACTCCCTGTGTTGTGTTCAAAGTAATCATCTATTGCCCCCTGTAGGTGTTCTTGGAGTTCGCCCTCGTCCAGAGCTTCTGCCCGGAGTCGCCACGTGGGTATCGGGGCTCTCCCTTGTGTGTGTGCCCATGATGTCAGTATTGGAGCGTGGTCTGAGAGCGTTCGGGCTTTAATGCTAATACCTGTGAATTCGTGTAGTGATTCAGTGCCCGTGAGTATGTAATCTATCCGTGTAAATGTTCCGTGTGGTGCACTGTAGTGTGTGTACCCTCTCCTTGTCCCGTGTACCTGTCTCCAGACGTCCGCCAGCTTCAGGTGATCTAGTGCCCTCTGTAGTTCCTTGGCTGGTGGTGCTGGCCTCCTGAGCTTGTCATCCGATCGATCCAGGAGCGGGTTCAGGGCGCAGTTGAAATCCCCGGCCCAGATGAACATTGTGTCTCTGTACTGGGCCAATTTGGGTGTTAGTTTTCTGAAGTACTCTCTCGTGTCGTGATTTGGAGCATAAGTGTTCACTAGGCACACTTCCCTATTCTCCAACTTGCCATGCACTATCACCGTTCTTCCTTCTTGGTCGATCTCCTTTTTGATGAGTTGGAATGGTACTCCCGGGGCGATCCAAATCATTGCCCCTCTTGCATAGTTGGAATATGTAGCACTAAACACCTGCCCTCCCCATTTTTTGTCGATCTTGGACTGCTTTTCTCTTGTCAGGTGCGTTTCTTGGAGCATTGCTATCTTGACCTTCATTTTATTCAGCCAGGCGTAAACTCGCAGCCTCTTGACGTACGCGTTAAGGCCTCTCACGTTCCATGTCGCTATCGTTAGCTCATCCCGGCTCATGGGTGTTTGCAGTCCTGGCCTCGTCGTCCCATGGCCCTATTTGTTTGTCCATTTCCCTGCTTCCCTGTTCACTGCTGTTGACCGGTGTCGCCCGCGTGGGGCTCAGTCTCTTCTCCTCTCGTAGGCCCCGTCTCCTGGGTCCCTGTTGTGGTTCGCTCCAGTCACGGTGTGCTGGCGTCTCCCCATCATAGTCTTTAACCATTCCTTCAACGCCAATGCCTTCTTCCGATTCTTCCTGTCTATCGATAACCTGAACTGTAACTAAACAACAACAACAAACGCCCAGCCACCCTCCCCCTGCTCGGGCCTCGCCGCTTCTCCTGCCTTGCTCCTCTTGGTGAGGCCGGCTTGCTGCAGCGTGATGCCTTAAAACTGGCATCTGAACTCTCGGTCGCACTTCTTGGGGGTGCGTCGTACTAGGCTAGTGCGGTTTGTTAGGGTTGGTTGCTCCCTTCATATTTATCGTCCTGTTCCCAACTTCTCGTCCGTTTGATACTCTGCACCCTTGATTCTAATTATCTGCGGATTTCACGCCCGGGCTGGGCTCTGCCTCTGTTAGCGTTTCGCTGCTCCAGTTGGGGGATTCCTTGGGTATCCATCCACGCATTTGCCTCTTCCGTGGACTCGAAGAAGTGTGTCTTCCCCTTGTGTATCACCTTCAATTTGGCCGGAAACAGGAGCATGTATCGTATCTCTGCTTTTCTGAGGCGTTCCTTTGTGGGGCCGAACTGTGCCCTTTGTTTTTGGACTGTCATTGTGTAGTCCGGATATATGGCAATCTTGGATGAATTTCTGATAATCTCTCCTCCCCCCCTCGAGAACTCCAGTATCTTTTCTCTATCCTTAAAGTTCATGATTTTAGCGATCATGGCTCTGGGAGGGGCCCCCGGCCGGGGTCTTCGCATCAGTGCTCTGTGTGCCAGTTCCACCACAAAGCCTTGGGACAGGGTTCCAGCTCCGACCTCCTGTAGGAGCATATTTTCGATATATTCCGTGGGGTCGTTCCCTTCCTCCCCTTCCGGAACCCCGATTATGCGGATATTATTTCTCCTTGCCCTCCCTTCTGCGTCTTCTGCTCTCCTTTCCAAGATCTTGACTCTCTGGAGCACCTCCGTCAACTGGGTCCTCGTGGTGGCGGAGTCCGCTGTGTTCTGCTGTACCTGCTGCTCCGCTGTTGTCACTCTGTCCGCCAGGTTTCTCGCGTCCTGGCGAAGGAGGCCTACGTCCACCATGACTGTGTCCAATTTTTGTTCCAGAGATGCCTTCAGGGCCCCTATGGCCGTGTCCATTTTCTTCTCGAGCGTCGCCTGTAGGGTGGCGATTGCCTCTAGGATTTGCCCCTCTTTACCTGGTGGGTGTGGGGTGTTGGCCTCCGCCAATGCTGTCTCCGATGAATTCGGCTGCCTATTGTCTGGTGCTTTGGCAAAGTGATCCATGCTAACTTGTTTCGTTTTCCCCTCCACCTTCTTGTTGGGCATACTCGCCGTGCGGGCCTCGGGTACTGCACTGCAGTGCTTCTTGTCCGCTATCTGTGGCTTGTACACCTAGTCCGTGTGGGGTCCGGTTCTAGTTGGATGGGGACTGCCCGTTGTGCTATTCTCCTCCCGCCAGCGGTTCCCTGTGTCGTCGGGTGTTTCCACACGCCTCCCCGGGTGCCGTGCGGGCCTGCAGGCGCTCTCCTCACCTGCTAGCCATTGGATCTCTCCGGTGCCCTGAGTTGGTCCGGCGGAGAGCCGTCTCGCCCCTCTGCTCTCCCTCGGGACCCCTGTTCTCGTGCTAGCGAGGCCGGCAGGGGCTGGAGGTGACGCTGTCCTCGGCACGGATCTCCCTCGGCTTGCGGAGCTTGCTGCGTTCCCTCGGCGCCGCCTTCTCGCGGCCGCGACCGCGCCCTGTCGCCGCTGTTCTCCTCTCGCCAGGCGCTCGCTATTGTCGTTCCGCTGCCTGGGGAGCGTATCCTGCTCCGCCGTGGCCTCTCTTCCTTCCTTCCCGGGTTCGCAGCGCCAGACTACAGCCTTTCGTAGCCTCCCGCTCTGGGTCTCTGGGCCGTTGGCCATGTGTTAGGGGGCCGCCATCTTGCTTTCGATGCTCTGCGTGTTCGCTGCCGTTTTTCGCCTCGTTCCCCAGTCCGGTTCTTCTCAGGGCTTAGATCGGGTGGTCGGTGGATCTTCCTACACCCGTCGGTAAACTTTCCAGCCGAGTAAGTTAGTTTTAAAAGCGGATTAAATCAGGATCGTACGGGAGCTTCCCTTTCGTGCTCCTCACCGCATGGCCGCCTAGCCACGCCCCCGGAAGACATCATTTTTAAAAGCATTTTGTTACGATTGCTGCAGCGCTGCATTTCACTCACCTTTCCTGGGTTCCTCCATCTTCAGCAGCGATCATCCAGATACACAGCCACTTCCCAGAGCCTAGAGAAAAAGACAAGAATAAGAGGTGAGAGAAGGAAAGGAATAGGAAAAGCTCAGTTTCCTTCTAAGACTTACCTGTTGGGTCATTCCCATTTCATTTCGGGTCTTGCTGCTTCCAAGCATTTTCCGGACCCCGGCCCCTATGGGGAAAAAAGACAAAGACATTAGATGAGCGAATGCAAAAACATTACCTGAGCGCTCATCTAGGACTTACCGGATCTTTACTGGAACTGCACGTTTCACTTCAGGTCGGCGCCATATCTCTGGCATTCCGAACCCCGGCCCCTATGGGGAAAAGACATCAACATTAGCGCTTTGTTGCAAGAAGTCTCCAAAGGAATCTTCATTCATCACCTGAAAAAAGACAATGAACATTATTATTTAAAGCTTGAACTTTTGAACTTGCAACAGAACTTTTACAGCGCCTTACCAGTATAATCAAGCTTACCTGAACTCCCATCCAACCTCAATCCAGTGAAGTAACTGGGTTCAACGTGCCCCTGCGTCAGAAGCAGGATGGAGAGCTCGTCCTTTCAGACCCTAAGGTGAGACTTCACGGGGAATCGTGGAAGGGTATCGTGGAGGGTTGGAAGAGAGTGGGAGGCTGGAGCATAACTCAGTCAGTAGGTAATACTCCCTTTTCACACACAGGGGAATATTCCTGCGAGCCGGGGAAAGCCAGAGTAGAGGGCCCTTCCTGTCCATCTTCAGAGTCCTGCGCTTCACCATTGAAGAAGCATCAGCACTCGAAGCCAGACCTGCGCCTCCGTGGGAATCAGGTGAGCGTTACAGAACGCGAAGCCTACCCACAATTTCCCACCCGGGCGCTATGGAGACTTCCGAGACTGACCAGCTGGCCCAGCTTTTGGGGGAATTACGGGCAGAGGTGCACTCAGCCCGCCAGGAGACTAACGCTCTCAAAAGAGAACTGATCTTATCTAAGGAAAGAACTGATGACCTAGCAAAAAGGTTATTGCAGGCCCAGGCAGGGCACACTCCTTTACCTAATTCCGGAGACATTTCCACATCAATGGGTTTGAGTAACCCGGTACAAATTAATCTACCTGGACACATGCCTTTGGCCCCGCCTGAACGTTTTGCGGGGGATCCCAAGAAATATGCCGTCTTTGTGAACCAATGTCGTTTACACTTTCTATGCAGACCCAGAGCCTTCCCTACTGACCAGACCAAGGTAGCCTTTATACTATCTTACCTCAGTGGCAGTGCTGCCGATTGGTCTATTCCATTGGTAAATCAGGATGATCCCATTCTCCAGAATTTTCAAGGCTTCCAGGCCAGCATGGAAAGATTGTTCGCTCGACACTCTCAATGACAGGCCCTTGATAACGAACTGCTATCCTTACGACAAGGTAATCAGGATCTTCTGTCCTACATAGCCACCTTTAACAGACTGGTTGTGGAAACTGGATGGCCAGAAAGCAAAAGGATCACTTTGTTTCATCGAGGCCTGCGCGGAGAGCTTAAGGATGTTCTAGCTCAGATAGTAAACCCACCCCAGGTCTGCGCAGACTACATTGACTTGGTGGTTCAACTTGATCACAGACTTCAAATTAGAAAAGCAGATCGGTTCAAGTATCAAAACCGAGCACCGATCAAAACCCACGCTACCTCCAAGAGTACCGACGTATCTGAACCTATGCAAATCGGTGGTGTTAAAGGACCATTAACGCAGAAAGAACGAGAGAGAAGGCGGCAAATGCAACTTTGTCTGTGTTGCGGGACTTCCGGTCACTTTCTTTGAAATTGTCCAGTTAAACCACTTAAGAAGGTGGTTGGAGCTACTGATAACGAATTAGTGACACCTGATTCGGGAAACGACCTAGCCCGGCAAGCGTAGGGGTCCGCTTGCCGAGCTTGAAAACGAACTCTTTGACCTCGCATTTCGTCATGCCAATGGTGCTCGTGGACCCAAAACAGCCTCAGCAGTTGCATGCTATAAAAGCATACATCGACAGTGGAGCTATTGGAAATTACATAGACCGTGAATTGGCTTCCAGGATTAAGCTTCCTCTCCGCCCGAAAGTAACCCAAGATGTCATTACTACAGTAGATGGAACCGAAATAGCCTTAGGGGGCTGAATGCATTCCACTGTTGAAGTGACACTGGTGGGTCAGGATGGACATCGGGAAGCAATCGTGTTTGATGTGATCAAGGCCCCACAATTTCAAGTAATTCTTGGAATTCCTTGGTTAGAAACACATAATCCCAGAATTGACTGGCGAGCAAAGAAGATAAGTTTTCCTGATTATGAACCAACTTGTTATCCAAGAAATCCAGCTATGGGACTAGCCACAGCAACTTCCACCCCTGTACAGCTACCATCTGAATACCAAGAATTCCAAGACGTTTTTCCGAAAGAACAGGCTAACACGTTACCTCCCCATCGGTCTTATGATTGCCAGATCGATCTGGTACCCAATGCTCAACTACCTTGTAGTAGGATTTATGCTCTTACGGAACCTGAGATCCTGCATTTGCGTCAGTATTTAGATCAGTACCTAGCCAATGGTTTTATTCGCCCATCCAAGTCTCCTGTCTCTTCAGCTCTGTTCTTCGTGCCAAAAAAAGAAGGCGACCTTAGAACGTGTATAGACTATCGTGCCCTAAATCAAATAACGATTAAGAATCGTTATCCTCTGCCCTTGATCCCTGAGCTTATCGACCAGGTGAAAGACGCTTGTGTGTACACCAAGTTAGATCTCTGAGGAGCTTATCACCTGGTGCACATAAAAGAAGGCGACGAATGGAAGACTGCATTCCGCACCAAATTTGGGCTCTTCGAATATCAGGTGATGCCCTTCGGTTTGTGCAATGCACCTGCCGCCTTTCAGTACTTTATGAATGATGTTCTTCGGGAACTTATCGATGTCTGTGTCATTGTTTACATTGACGACATCCTGGTTTACTCTTCTTCTGAATCTGATCACAGAAAACTTGTTAGGGCAGTTCTTGAGAAACTGCGCCAGCACAGACTATTCGCAAAATTCGAAAAATGCGTTTTTCATACCACAGAAGTTGAGTTTCTCGGATTCATCCTGACACCTCAAGGAGTCCGAATGGACTCGCGAAAGGTGGACGCCATCCTCAAATGGCCATCTCCTAGCTCGGTGAAGTCAGTTCAGAGCATGCCAATTTCTATCGAAGATTCATCCCGGAATTTTCCCGAACAGTCCAACCCATCACCGCTCTCCTAAAGAAAAACAAACGCTTCGAATGGACTCTTGAGGCCGAACAAGCCTTCCAGGACCTGAAAACCAAATTCATCTCTGCACCTGTATTGAAGCACCCGCACCCAGATCCCCCGTACATAGTGGAAACCGATGCTTCCAGTTCGGCCATGGGAGCTGTCCTGTCGCAAAGAGACCCAAAAACTAACCAACTACACCCAGTGGCCTTTTGGTCCAGAAAATGTTCTCCTCCTGAAATCAACTACGCAATTACCGATAAAGAGTTACTGGCCATCAAATCTGCTTTCAAGGCTTGGCGTCACTACCTTCTCGGGGCAAGACACACCATCACCGTAATTACGGACCACAGAAACTTACAGTATTTAAAGACGGCCAAAGCTCAATCTTCACGACAACTCCGATGAGCTCTATTCTTTGCGGAATTTGATTTTTTAATTACCTATCGCCCTGGCTGCAAGAATGGAAAAGCAGACGCCTTATCCCGGATTGGCATGGAAGAACCTAATTCGAGCTTAGAACCTTTTCCCATCATACCTGAGCAAAGAATTTTAGGCTTAACTTCATTGCAATCTATTGAGGATATCCAAACGCAAGTAAAACAACTTCTAGACTCTTCAACCTTACTGGAATGGAGTCAAAAGGGTCCTCATTACACCGTTAAGGATGACTTACCCTACTTCCAGGAGCGGTTGTTTCTGCCAAGTAAAGAATTGCAAGAACTTGTTATTGCCCATCATCATGAATCTTTAATGGAAGGACACCCTGGTATCGCTAAAACGGAGGAAAAAATCAAACGCCACTTCTGGTGGCCTTCTTGGAGAAAAGACATAAAGGGCCTCATTACACGGATGGCGGTAATGGTTAACGGCCACCGTTAATGGTAACGGTGACCGTTAACCATTACCGCCTTACTACGAGGTCCCTTAGCGGGTTGGTGCTTTAACGCCTGCTTTTTGCAGGCGTTAAAAACCAACCCGCTAAGGGACCTCGGAGCTAATTACGGCACCGCAAAATTGCGGTGCCGTAATTAGCGCCTTCCCCATTCCCATAGAGCCCTATGGGGCAGAAATGGGAATGGGGAAGGGCAATGGCGGAAGGGGGATTTACCACCCCTCCAACCTTGGAATGGGGCGGTAAATCCCCTTTCCGCCAAGGCGGTGCCAGTATTTTACCGGCATGAGCCATGGCGCTAATAGCCGCCTACCGTGTAATGAGGCCCAAAGTCTTTTGTACTGTCTTGTGGAATTTGCGCCCAAAACAAGGCTCAAAAGAAAAGGCCAGCCAGCCTACTTCAACCCTTGGATATTGCACCGGCACCATGGCACACCGTGTCAATGGACTTTATAACAGATCTGCCTCCTTGTGCTGGTTACAACACAATCCTTGTAATTGTGGACCTATTCTCCAAAATGGCCCACTTTATCCCTTTAAAGGGTTTGCCTTCAGCTTCCACCTTGGCCAAGGAATTCCTGGAGAATAAAGTTCGCATACATGGTTTCCCCTCCATTTTAGTCTCGGATCGTGGAAGTCAATTTATCTCACATTTTTGGAAGAAGTGTTGCCAACTAGCACAAATAGATGTGCGGTTATCCACCAGCCACCACCCCCAGACGGACGGACAAACCGAGAGAACCAATCAGACTCTCGAGCAATATCTTTGGTGCATGTTACACCAATCCGAGTTAAATTGGAAAGACATCCTTTGGATCGCAGAATATGCATACAACAATTCAGTGCATTCTGAAACCGGACAAACCCACTTTTTATACTTTGTATGGTCACCATCCTCGGACCTCTGAGCTAGATCCACCTCTGACCCTGGAAATGCCCGCAGTAAATCGTCTGCATTCCACAATAACCCGAGCCTCCAAAGAAGCTGCAACTCATTTACAGCAAGCCAAGAAAAAGTATAAAGAAAACGCTGATTTGCACCGAAGTAAAACTCCTCCTTACCAAGTAGGAGACCAGGTATGGCTAGCAACTAAACATTTACCCCTCAAGGGCCCGCAAACCTTCAATCCCAGATTCATAGGACCTTATCCCATCAAAGCTATAATCAGCCCAGTGGCCTTTAAACTGGATCTACCATCCAACATGCGTATTCATCCAGATTTTCATGCATCACTTTTGAAGCCAGTACAACCAGGAACCCGATTGTCCAAGCCTCCAGATCCAGTTCAAATTGAAGGGGAATTAGAATTCGAAGTTAAAGACATTTTAGACTCCAAGGTGGTAAAGTCGAAACTCTTCTATCTTGTTGACTGGAAGGGATATGGACCTCAGGAGAGATCGTGGGACCTAGTAACCATGTCCACGCACCTCGATTAGTACAAAGGTTTCACCGGAGATTTCCGAACAAGCCCAAACCCCCGGAGGGAAGAACCTTGGGAGGGGCCTTGAGGGGGGGTACTGTCATGATGCCTACCTCCAAGGAGCCAGGTCCGACCCAGCAACCCCAGAGGCAGGCATCATTTCCCCCAGGGGAGTGCCAGCAGGCCCAAGCTGGGGCCCTTTGGGGCGCAGTCCTGGCGCCTTAGGCGCCAGGCTCATGTTGGACCTCTGTCCTGGCGCCTTAGGCGCCAGGCTCATAAAGCTAGACATGTGTTCAAGTGTTTTAATGTGCACTTACCTGATGCAGACCATGCTGCCACATCCAGGCCCTCTTGAGGCCTGAATAGGAACTACTTTACCTGTGGGACTACTTTCCACCCGGGTGTGGTCGGGGAAGGATACATACCTGATCGGAGGAAGGATACACACTTGGAACTTCTTCCAAAGCTATTTAAACCACACCCGATCAGCAACTCACGCTTCGCGTTGTTCTGCTCCTCGCAGCTGGACGCTCACCGTGTCAGCTCCTGCATCTGGACTTCAGCCACGCCTGTCAGCATCCTGGGTCACCTGTAAAGGGAGACAAGAGACCTACCAACTAATCTGCACCACAGAGACATCACCGACGATCCTGAAAGGGAAGACATCATTTTTAAAAGCATTTCGTTACGATTGCTGCAGCGCTGCATTTCACTCACCTTTCCTGGGTTCCTCCATCTTCAGCAGCGATCATCCAGATACACAGCCACTTCCCAGAGCCTAGAGAAAAAGACAAGAATAAGAGGTGAGAGAAGGAAGGGAATAGGAAAAGCTCAGTTTCCTTCTAAGACTTACCTGTTGGGTCATAACCATTTCATTTCGGGTCTTGCTGCTTCCAAGCATTTTCCGGACCCCGGCCCCTATGGGGAAAAAAGACAAAGGCCCTCATTACGACCCTGGCAGAAAGTGACTGACCGGACCGCCACAGCGTAAATAGCGTTTCCGCCATTGCACGATGGAGCAAAGTGCGGCCCATTCCGACCCATCGGGCACGAGCACCACGCCATGGCGGAAGTGCAAAGTCCGCGATGGCGGAAATGACCCCAAAACGGCCCACACCGCCGCCGTACGGCGCCCTAGGTGCAATACCGCCACCCATCACAGCGGACACCGCAGTGTGCGCCTACCGGAAAGTACGGTGACCGTAAATATACGGAAACGGAAGTAAAAACATGGGCCCGGAACGGGAAACATCCCGCCGTACACCTATAAAACCACAAAAACCACACAACCACTAAAAACACTACCCTGAGACACACCCCAACCCGTCATCCACCCTAGCGAAACCAAGAAAAATGGGAAAAGTAGCGAAGAAAGCGTGCGACCGCAAGCGGCAGGTCCACTTCTCCCGTGAGGAACTCACCGTGCTAACAGAGACCCTCCAGGAGAATGCTGCCGTCGTCTTCTCCACGCAAATGACCAGGACGGCACTTGCGAACAAGAAGGCCATATGGGCTCTGGTGGCACAGCGGCTAAGTGCGGTGGGGACCGCACCCCGCAACCCACAGCAATGCAGAAAGCGATGGGACGACCTGCGGATACGCGTCCGCAGCATACTCTCTGCCAACCGCAACATTGCCACAGCCACCGGGGGAGGTCCTGAATCACCCATCAAGTTGACCCCCTGGGAAGAAATCTGTGCCTCCACCATCGGAATGGAGAGCATAGAGGGAGTCGGAGGGATGGAGAAAGGAGTGCAGACATCCGAAGATTCAGGTAGGTGGGCCAGATAAAACAATGCTAAATCCACAATGTCCAATCATGTGAAGTACCATGTGTCCACATAGTGCAACAGAAACACATGTCCAGGAGAACGTCCACACACATCGGCCTGATAGCGCACTTTAAAACTCACAATAAATACATAAATAATTAAAAACCCCTAAAACACCCACTACACGTGCAGCAGGCACACCCTAACTGCAGGCTGCCAAACAACTGCACCCTCACTCCACACACAAATGAAAGCACCTCCAAGGCCCCGACCCAAATCACCCTCAGGTACCACCCCAATGCATGTGATACAATGCCATTCCAATACCCACAGACCCATTAATAACCCTCGCCCTCCTTTACTCCACCACAGGGTCCGATCCAAACGACGAGCATCAGGACACCCCTACCATCACACCTGCAAAGAGGGCCAAGACCAACGGCCAAAGACCCTCCACCTCAGCTGCACGCATCAAGACACGGCAGCAGCACAAATCAGGTGGCAGCACAGAGGAGGGAACATCAACAGGCACCCCAGCAGCCAGCATGCCCACAACACCACCACCACAGGTCCCCCCAACGGATGCCACAGAAGGCACTGCCTCTGGTGGCAGCAGCACCATAGGTGACACCCCATTGATGGCAGCATGCTCCGACACAGAAGACGGGGATGTCGAAGTCAGATCCATCCATGACCTGTCCCAATCCCCCTGTCTGTCCCATCCCGTACAACATGAGGATACCACGCAGGGGCACCCACAAGACGACGACTGGCCATCCCCCACAAGCCCTGTGGCAAGGCAACATGAGGTCAACAGCCCCTCTGTGACACCCCCGCAAATGGCCATGGCCCAGCAGAGGCAACAGTCCCTCGACCAGTTAATCGTGCAACAGCAGCAACTGGCCACGCTCCTCAAGGACCATGCCGATGAATGTGGGGGCACTAAGGCAGACATAGAAACATCAACTGAGACACTTAGGGCAGAAATGGAGAGAAGTACAGAGACACTAAGGGCACAAATGGAGAGTGGCACCGAGAGCCTGAGAGTCCAAATGGAGAGAAGCACCGAGAGCCTGAGGGGGGAACTGCATGCGACGTCCAAAGACGTATGTGCCGAACTTGCCGCAGTGCGCCGTGTGCTCACTGAGCTCTCACAAACCCTTAGGGACATGCATGGACGTGAGCAGGCAGAGACATCATCCGTTGCAAGTTCCGTCCAGGGCAGCCCCCAACGTAGATCTGGGAGGAACCTGCGCTCCACAGGCAGGGGTTCCCCTGATACCCGCAGAGGGGGCTTGCAATAGCGACAGCCCACTGACAATGAGCATCTTTGGACACTGGTGTTCGGGGGGGAGGTAGGAGGGTGGAGGGGGTGTGTTGGGCTCACTTGGGTGGCGGGTCGATAGGGTGTTCAACATGATATCACATATGCCATAAACAGTGCACGATCAACCAATGAGATGTGTGGACAATGATCTTTGTGTACTAGGCCATCATAGGCGTACAGTCCATATTGTGCATGTACCAGACACACACAGTGCCACGAGTCCCGTGTCCATGTATCAGCCACCAGGCGTGAGTGCTAGAAGCATGCATCAATGAGATGCTGCTGAATGTCACGGCCCTCCGGTGCCTCGCAGACTCCTTGAGGTGCAGCCACATCCCCACCCTCATCATGACCATCATCAGGTGCTTGCAGTTCTGCGTCAGGGGGCATGGGCACATTTCTACGTACGCACATGTTGTGGAGCATGACACATGCCATGACCATCTTTGCAACCTTCTCATGGCGGTACAGGAGTGCCCCGCCAGACCTGCTGAGGCAGCGGAAACGAGTCTTCAGTAGGCCGAATGCCTGTTCAATGACTACACGGGTACGTGAGTGGGCATGGTTGTAGTCCTCCTCATGCTGGTCCCGTGGGTTCCGGACTGGTGTGAGGAGCCATCTCTTCAGTGGATACCCAGCATCACCTGTATGTGGACGAGAAACGTATGATGTGGAATGCCATTGCTACGTACGCACACCCCCCCCCCTTCCTGCCAGGTCATTGCCGCATCACATACCCCACATCATCATGCATGAAATGAGACTCACCGAGTAGCCAGGATCTGTTCCCTGCGTGTCGCTCCATGTAGCGTGGTATAGTAGAGTTCCTCAAGACCATAGAATCATGGGTTGATCCAGGGAATCTGGCACAACAATGTGTAATGATCCTGTTGGAGTCACACACCATTTGTACATTCAGGGAATGAAATTGTTTTCGGTTGCGGTACTGGGCCTCCATGGCATGTGGGACAACCAATTCCACATGGGTGCAGTCGATGGCACCAATGCAACCCGGTATGCCGGCAAGTGCATGGAATCCCACTTTTGTGTTGGTAATATCCTGCTCCGAGCGTGGTAGAGAGATGTAGTCGTCTGCGTGCTGCAGGAGGGCATCGAGCACTTGCAATAGTGTCCGTGAGAACAGTGGCTGAGAAATGCCATGCAACTGTCCGACTGTGTGCTGGTAGGTGCCTGTGGCCAGGAAGTGGAGTACAGACACCACCTTCAGTAGGGGTGGGATGGCGGTTGGGCTATCTATCATGCTGACAAGGTCAGCCTGTGTCATGTCCACAATGGCGGCTATGGTGTCCCGGTCCAAACGGTAGAGGGTGTGGATCTGCTCATCAGTGAGGTTGAACGGATGTGCTCGGAGGCGTGGGATTGCGGGCTGCCTGCGTGGTGGTAGTGGCTGTGCTGGCGGCCCTTGCTGGCCCTGCCTTGGCCTCCTCCTCCTCCTGCGTCTCCTCCGTGCGGCCGGTTGTAGTTGGTGTTCGTCTTCTTCTTGGAGTTGGAGTACTTGCAGTGCTATCAGGTCCCCCAGGGCCAACATCGCGAGTCCTGCCGGTAGCATTTCGGAGTGGGTGTGGTTGTGGGAGGAGACTGGGTGTGCAATTTATGTGTTTTCAGGCTGTATGGCCTCCACCTGTGGTGATTCATTCCACCTGTGCAAGCTGCTCTCCCCTTTGGCCGAGCACGTCCCGCACACAACGCTGCAATTCGAGTAATGGCATCTTGCTATTGCAATCATGTATTTGTACCCGATGGCCGTGTAACATTGGTTGATATGTACATTCGGCTATGGTCCCATTGTTTCACATACAATCTTTGCAGTCGCGAACAGACTTGTGATGGGTCAGTGGAACGTAGTACTCGAGTAACGGTGGGCCCTCATGCATCACTGTACCGAGTTGCACCGACGGGCGGGGCGTCCCATTTGTGGGTGAAGGCAGTTGCCATTTTCACACACAGCCGCACTAGATGGATTAATTTGTGATTTCAAACGGCCACAGATGCCTTTTCGACGTGATGTTGCAAATGAGGAATTCGAAGGGCGGCGCTTTCGGTTTCCAGCTAGCGGCGAGGAGATGCCCACAGGTCTGACTGCAAATATAACGTTCTATTGTTCAATGTCCTTGAGACAGGGGCCATGGCGAGGATGCAATGATTGATATGAATAGTTCGGGATGCGCAATAGCGACGTGGGCGATGAGGCCGGACGTTCCCAAATACATGTTACTTCACAACACTGGAATTACGGGCTGGGGCACTGTGGATTTTGCAGGCTGCATAACGCACAGACTCAATGGATATTTCTAATGTTATGTGAGTAAATATTCAGGCGTTTTTATACCGGGATGAGGGAATGATGAATGGATGCATGGGCAGGTGATTTGATACAGAGTTTGCCATGTACAGGGCTTCTTGGAATCTATCCGCCTCCCCTGCGCTATGTGATGCAGGGCTGCCATAGTGGGACCATCGTCTATCTGGCCTTGTTGAGCCCTCCCTGTCTCGACGCGCCTTCAGACACTTGTGTCCATGCACGTTAACATTCCCATCTGATGGATTCTGTGTTGACAGACGCATGCACAGGTACACTCGTTTGTGATGGTGTTTACACCTCGATATAGATGGTTATGAGTCGCAAGTGGTTTTGGGGTGGTGATGATCCTTTGGAGTGGGCTAGCATGCATATGGCTGTGGATTTAGTGTGATCATTGAAGTGAGTAGTTCGAATGTAGTTCTGATGGCCATTCTGTTCTTTTTCTTTTCTTTTGTTTGACAGGTATCTCCTCCCCTTTTGCCACTGCCATCTGTATGCCACTCCTGCAGATGGCTTTTACTCCCGACACCTGCTGCTTCGTGTTAATCAGTGGAGCAGCATTACGATCTTATGGGACGATCGCCAATGGGCCACATGCCCTTACGCAGTACTAGTGGCTCGGAGCAACATTTCGGCCTTTCAGCTGGACTAGTGCCTCCCCATTGGGACGGCCCTGCGGTTCTGTGCGCTTCCATGTTGCCTTTTCGTACGTGAATGTGGCTCTGTGTACCATGATGGAACAGGGCGTCACACAAGTAGTAGCTGGTCATTTCTTGCGGATGCAGCCCACAATGGTGATATGTGTTTTGGAGTTCATGGCCTAATGGCTGTATGGGCTTGGTGATTTTGTTGTGCATTAAATTTCTATTCTGATATGGGCCGTGTAGCGTTCTTCTTTGCGAGTGATGTGGCATATTCCTATTTGGGGAGCGATGTATTGTGAGGAGATCTGCATTGGGTTCCAGCTTCGGAGTTTAGTTGCGTGGTACTGTGCTGGGCGCGTTTGCCTACGAAGCCCAGTGAGGTCAGGGATGGGGGCTGCCAATATGACTGTTTGAATGTTGTCATGCTCAGGGGCGGGGGATTGGGTTTTGTGTAACAGATGCCGGTCAGCCAGGTGGACTGGTGGAATGATGTGATTTTCGGAATATTGCTGGTCACAGGTGCCTGTGTTTGCGTGCGTTTCTGGGGGGGGGGACTGTGGTCATGTCCATTGGGATGGCTTCTGTATTCGTGCCATCTGTGCCCTGCAGCTCCCATTGGCCCCTCTTGTGATTCTTTTGTTCGTTGGCATGCATGGGTGACTTGTACATTTCACTGGTTGCATTGTGACTTCATTGCACCTACGGGGAGTTGTACTTTGTGGGCAGGGAGCGGTGTACAGGCACTCAGTGGGGCCGTTTACGGTTGATTCGCGATGCCGTACTTCTCACCATGGCGGAATGGTACTTTCCGCCATGCTTGATGGCGTTAGGTACATGTCCGCTCGGGTCGGAATTCGCGTACCCTTGCGCCATGGTGGTATTTACGGTTTGGCATGGCGCGCGTGCGTACTTGGTGCAGTTAGCGTTGGCGTTCACTACGGTGTCGCTAATGGCTTCGTACTTTGCGGTGACGGGTCATAGTCGCACCGAGCGCTATTCGATGGCGGTATTGCATTTCCGCCATCGTTTTTCGATTTCCGCCAGGGTCGTAATGAGGCCCAAAGACATTAGATGAGCGAATGCAAAAACATTATCTGAGCGCTCATCTAGGACTTACCAGATCTTTACTGGAACTGCACGTTTCACTTCAGGTCGGCGCCATATCTCCGGCATTCCGAACCCCGGCCCCTATGGGGAAAAGACATCAACATTAGCGCTTTGTTGCAAGAAGTCTCCAAAGGAATCTTCATTCATCACCTGAAAAAAGACAATGAACATTATTATTTAAAGCTTGAACTTTTGAACTTGCAACAGAACTTTTACAGCGCCTTACCAGTATAATCAAGCTTACCTGAACTCCCATCCAACCTCAATCCAGTGAAGTAACTGGGTTCAACGCGCCCCTGCGTCAGAAGCAGGATGGAGAGCTCGTCCTTTCAGACCCTAAGGTGAGACTTCACGGGGAATCGTGGAAGGGTATCGTGGAGGGTTGGAAGAGAGTGGGAGGCTTGAGCATAACTCAGTCAGTAGGTAATACTCCCTTTTCACGCACAGGGGAATATTCCTGCGAGCCGGAGAAGCCAGAGTAGAGGGCCCTTCCTGTCCATCTTCAGAGTCCTGCGCTTCACCATTGAAGAAGCATCAGCACTCGAAGCCAGACCTGCGCCTCCGTGGGAATCAGGTGAGCGTTACAGAACGCGAAGCCTACCCACAATTTCCCACCCGGGCGCTATGGAGACTTCCGAGACTGACCAGCTGGCCCAGCTTTTGGGGGAATTACGGGCAGAGGTGCACTCAGCCCGCCAGGAGACTAACGCTCTCAAAAGAGAACTGATCTTATCTAAGGAAAGAACTGATGACCTAGCCAAAAGGTTATTACAGGCCCAGACAGGGCACACTCCTTTACCTAATTCCGGAGACATTTCCACATCAATGGGTTTGAGTAACCCGGTACAAATTAATCTACCTGGACACATGCCTTTGGCCCCGCCTGAACGTTTTGCGGGGGATCCCAAGAAATATGCCGTCTTTGTGAACCAATGTTGTTTACACTTTCTATGCAGACCCGGAGCCTTCCCTACTGACCAGACCAAGGTAGCCTTTATACTATCTTACCTCAGTGGCAGTGCTGCCGATTGGTCTATTCCATTGGTAAATCAGGATGATCCCATTCTCCAGAATTTTCAGGGCTTCCAGGCCAGCATGGAAAGATTGTTCGCTCGACACTCTCAAGGACAGGCCCTTGATAACGAACTGCTATCCTTACGACAAGGTAATCAGGATCTTCTGTCCTACATAGCCACCTTTAACAGACTGGTTGTGGAAACTGGATGGCCAGAAAGCAAAAGGATCACTTTGTTTCATCGAGGCCTGCGCGGAGAGCTTAAGGATGTTCTAGCTCAGATAGTAAACCCACCCCAGGTATGCGCAGACTACATTGACTTGGTGGTTCAACTTGATCACAGACTTCAAATTAGAAAAGCAGATCGGTTCAAGTATCAAAACCGAGCACTGATCAAAACCCACGCTACCTCCAAGAGTACCGACGTATCTGAACCTATGCAAATCGGTGGTGTTAAAGGACCATTAACGCAGAAAGAACGAGAGAGAAGGCGGCAAATGCAACTTTGTCTGTGTTGCGGGACTTCCGGTCACTTTCTTCGAAATTGTCCAGTTAAACCACTTAAGAAGGTGGTTGGAGCTACTGATAACGAATTAGTGACACCTTATTCGGGAAACGACCTAGCCCGGCAAGCGTAGGGGTCCGCTTGCCGAGCTTCAAAACAAACTCTTTGACCTCGCATTTCGTCATGCCAATGGTGCTCGTGGACCCAAAACAGCCTCAGCAGTTGCATGCTATAAAAGCATACATCGACAGTGGAGCTATTGGAAATTACATAGACCGTGAATTGGCTTCCAGGATTAAGCTTCCTCTCCGCCCGAAAGTAACCCAAGATGTCATTACTACAGTAGATGGAACCGAAATAGCCTTAGGGGGCTGAATGCATTCCACTGTTGAAGTGACACTGGTGGGTCATGATGGACATCGGGAAGCAATCGTGTTTGCTGTGATCAAGGCCCCACAATTTCAAGTAATTCTTGGAATTTCTTGGTTAGAAACACATAATCCCAGAATTGACTGGCGAGCAAAGAAGATAAGTTTTCCTGATTGTGAACCAACTTGTTATCCAAGAAATCCAGCTATGGGACTAGCCACAGCAACTTCCACCCCTGTACAGCTACCGTCTGAATACCAAGAATTCCAAGACGTTTTTCCGAAAGAACAGGCTAACACGTTACCTCCCCATCGGTCTTATGATTGCCAGATCGATCTGGTACCCAATGCTCAACTACCTTGTAGTAGGATTTATGCTCTTACGGAACCTGAGATCCTGCATTTGCGTCAGTATTTAGATCAGTACCTAGCCAATGGTTTTATTCGCCCATCCAAGTCTCCTGTCTCTTCAGCTCTGTTCTTCGTGCCAAAAAAAGAAGGCGACCTTAGAACGTGTATAGACTATCGTGCCCTAAATCAAATAACGATTAAGAATCGTTATCCTCTGCCCTTGATCCCTGAGCTTATCGACCAGGTGAAAGACGCTTGTGTGTACACCAAGTTAGATCTCTGAGGAGCTTATCACCTGGTGCACATAAAAGAAGGCGACGAATGGAAGACTGCATTCCGCACCAAATTTGGGCTCTTCGAATATCAGGTGATGCCCTTCGGTTTGTGCAATGCACCTGCCGCCTTTCAGTACTTTATGAATGATGTTCTTCGGGAACTTATCGATGTCTGTGTCATTGTTTACATTGACGACATCCTGGTGTACTCTTCTTCTGAATCTGATCACAGAAAACTTGTTAGGGCAGTTCTTGAGAAACTGCGCCAGCACAGACTATTTGCAAAACTCGAAAAATGCGTTTTTCATACCACAGAAGTTGAGTTTCTCGGATTCATCCTGACACCTCAAGGAGTCCGAATGGACTTGCGAAAGGTGGACGCCATCCTCAAATGGCCATCTCCTAGCTCGGTGAAGGGAGTTCAGAGCATGCCAATTTCTATCGAAGATTCATCCCGGAATTTTCCCGAACAGTCCAATCCATCACCGCTCTCCTAAAGAAAAACAAACGCTTCGAATGGACTCTTGAGGCCGAACAAGCCTTCCAGGACCTGAAAACCAAATTCATCTCTGCACCTGTATTGAAGCACCTGCACCCAGATCTCCCGTACATAGTGGAAACCGATGCTTCCAGTTCGGCCATGGGAGCTGTCCTGTCGCAAAGAGACCCAAAAACTAACCAACTACACCCAGTGGCCTTTTGGTCCAGAAAATGTTCTCCTCCTGAAATCAACTACGCAATTACCGATAAAGAGTTACTGGCCATCAAATCTGCTTTCAAGGCTTGGCATCACTACCTTCTCGGGGCAAGACACACCATCACCGTAATTACGGACCACAGAAACTTACAGTATTTAAAGACGGCCAAAGCTCAATCTTCACGACAACTCCGATGGGCTCTATTCTTTGCGGAATTTGATTTTTTAATTACCTATCGCCCTGGCTGCAAGAATGGAAAAGCAGACGCCTTATCCCGGATTGGCATGGAAGAACCTAATTCGAGCTTAGAACCTGTGCCCATCATACCTGAGCAAAGAATTTTAGGCTTAACTTCATTGCAATCTATTGAGGATATCCAAACGCAAGTAAAACAACTTCTAGACTCTTCAACCTTACTGGAATGGAGTCAAAAGGGTCCTCATTACACCGTTAAGGATGACTTACCCTACTTCCAGGAGCGGTTGTTTCTGCCAAGTAAAGAATTGCAAGAACTTGTTATTGCCCATCATCATGAATCTTTAATGGAAGGACACCCTGGTATCGCTAAAACGGAGGAAAAAATCAAACGCCAATTCTGGTGGCCTTCTTGGAGAAAAGACATAAAGGGCCTCATTACACGGATGGCGGTAATGGTTAACGGCCACCGTTAATGGTAACGGTGACCGTTAACCATTACCGCCTTACTACGAGGTCCCTTAGCGGGTTGGTGCTTTAACGCCTGCTTTTTGCAGGCGTTAAAAACCAACCCACTAAGGGACCTCGGAGCTAATTACGGCACCGCAAAATTGCGGTGCCGTAATTAGCGCCTTCCCCATTCCCATAGAGGCCTATGGGGCAGAAATGGGAATGGGGAAGGGCAATGGCGGAAGGGGGATTTACCGCCCCTCCAACCTTGGAATGGGGCGGTAAATCCCCTTTCCGCCAAGGCGGTGCCAGTATTTTACCGGCATAAGCCATGGCGCTAATAGCGCCATGGCTCACCGCCTACCGTGTAATGAGGCCCAAAGTCTTTTGTACTGTCTTGTGGAATTTGCGCCCAAAACAAGGCTCAAAAGAAAAGGCCAGCCAGCCTACTTCAACCCTTGGATATTGCACCGGCACCATGGCACACCGTGTCAATGGACTTTATAACAGATCTGCCTCCTTGTGCTGGTTACAACACAATCCTTGTAATTGTGGACCTATTCTCCAAAATGGCCCACTTTATCCCTTTAAAGGGTTTGCCTTCAGCTTCCACCTTGGCCAAGGAATTCCTGGAGAATATAGTTCGCATACATGGTTTCCCCTCCATTTTAGTCTCGGATCGTGGAAGTCAATTTATCTCACATTTTTGGAAGAAGTGTTGCCAACTAGCACAAATAGATGTGCGGTTATCCACCAGCCACCACCCCCAGACGGACGGACAAACCGAGAGAACCAATCAGACTCTCGAGCAATATCTTTGGTGCATGTTACACCAATCCGAGTTAAATTGGAAAGACATCCTTTGGATCGCAGAATATGCATACAACAATTCAGTGCATTCTGAAACCGGACAAACCCACTTTTTATACTTTGTATGGTCACCATCCTCGGACCTCTGACCTAGATCCACCTCTGACCCTGGAAATGCCCGCAGTAAATCGTCTGCATTCCACAATAACCCGAGCCTCCAAAGAAGCTGCAACTCATTTACAGCAAGCCAAGAAAAAGTATAAAGAAAACGCTGATTTGCACCGAAGTAAAACTCCTCCTTACCAAGTAGGAGACCAGGTATGGCTAGCAACTAAACATTTACCCCTCAAGGGCCCGCGAACCTTCAATCCCAGATTCATAGGACCTTATCCCATCAAAGCTATAATCAGCCCAGTGGCCTTTAAACTGGATCTACCATCCAACATGCGTATTCATCCAGATTTTCATGCATCACTTTTGAAGCCAGTACAACCAGGAACCCGATTGTCCAAGCCTCCAGATCCAGTTCAAATTGAAGGGGAATTAGAATTCGAAGTTAAAGACATTTTAGACTCCAAGGTGGTAAAGTCGAAACTCTTCTATCTTGTTGACTGGAAGGGATATGGACCTCAGGAGAGATCGTGGGAGCCTAGTAACCATGTCCACGCACCTCGATTAGTACAAAGGTTTCACCGGAGATTTCCGAACAAGCCCAAACCCCCGGAGGGAAGAACCTTGGGAGGGGCCTTGAGGGGGGGTACTGTCATGATGCCTACCTCCAAGGAGCCAGGTCCGACCCAGCAACCCCAGAGGCAGGCATCATTTCCCCCAGGGGAGTGCCAGCAGGCCCAAGCTGGGGCCCTTTGGACGTAGTCCTGGCGCCTTAGGCGCCAGGCTCATGTTGGACCTCTGTCCCTGCGCCTTAGGCGCCAGGCTCATAAAGCTAGACATGTGTTCAAGTGTTTTAATGTGCACTTACCTGATGCAGACCATGCTGCCACATCCAGGCCCTCTTGAGGCCTGAATAGGAACTACTTTACCTGTGGGACTACTTTCCACCCGGGTGTGGTCGGGGAAGGATACATACCTGATCGGAGGAAGGATACACACTTGGAACTTCTTCCAAAGCTATTTAAACCACACCCGATCAGCAACTCACGCTTCGCGTTGTTCTGCTCCTCGCAGCTGGACGCTCACCGTGTCAGCTCCTGCATCTGGACTTCAGCCACGCCTGTCAGCATCCTGGGTCACCTGTAAAGGGAGACAAGAGACCTACCAGCTAATCTGCACCACGGAGACATCACTGACGATCCTGAAAGGGAAGACATCATTTTTAAAAGCATTTCGTTACGATTGCTGCAGCGCTGCATTTCACTCACCTTTCCTGGGTTCCTCCATCTTCAGCAGCGATCATCCAGATACACAGCCACTTCCCAGAGCCTAGAGAAAAAGACAAGAATAAGAGGTGAGAGAAGGAAGGGAATAGGAAAAGCTCAGTTTCCTTCTAAGACTTACCTGTTGGGTCATTCCCATTTCATTTCGGGTCTTGCTGCTTCCAAGCATTTTCCGGACCCCGGCCCCTATGGGGAAAAAAGACAAAGACATTAGATGAGCGAATGCAAAAACATTACCTGAGCGCTCATCTAGGACTTACCAGATCTTTACTGGAACTGCACGTTTCACTTCAGGTCGGCGCCATATCTCTGGCATTCCGAACCCCGGCCCCTATGGGGAAAAGACATCAACATTAGCGCTTTGTTGCAAGAAGTCTCCAAAGGAATCTTCATTCATCACCTGAAAAAAGACAATGAACATTATTATTTAAAGCTTGAACTTTTGAACTTGCAACAGAACTTTTACAGCGCCTTACCAGTATAATCAAGCTTACCTGAACTCCCATCCAACCTCAATCCAGTGAAGTAACTGGGTTCAACGTGCCCCTGCGTCAGAAGCAGGATGGAGAGCTCGTCCTTTCAGACCCTAAGGTGAGACTTCACGGGGAATCGTGGAAGGGTATCGTGGAGGGTTGGAAGAGAGTGGGAGGCTTGAGCATAACTCAGTCAGTAGGTAATACTCCCTTTTCACACACAGGGGAATATTCCTGCGAGCCGGAGAAGCCAGAGTAGAGGGCCCTTCCTGTCCATCTTCAGAGTCCTGCGCTTCACCATTGAAGAAGCATCAGCACTCGAAGCCAGACCTGCGCCTCCGTGGGAATCAGGTGAGCGTTACAGAACGCGAAGCCTACCCACAATTTCCCACCCGGGCGCTATGGAGACTTCCGAGACTGACCAGCTGGCCCAGCTTTTGGGGGAATTACGGGCAGAGGTGCACTCAGCCCGCCAGGAGACTAACGCTCTCAAAAGAGAACTGATCTTATCTAAGGAAAGAACTGATGACCTAGCAAAAAGGTTATTGCAGGCCCAGGCAGGGCACACTCCTTTACCTAATTCCGGAGACATTTCCACATCAATGGGTTTGAGTAACCCGGTACAAATTAATCTACCTGGACACATGCCTTTGGCCCCGCCTGAACGTTTTGCGGGGGATCCCAAGAAATATGCCGTCTTTGTGAACCAATGTCGTTTACACTTTCTATGCAGACCCAGAGCCTTCCCTACTGACCAGACCAAGGTAGCCTTTATACTATCTTACCTCAGTGGCAGTGCTGCCGATTGGTCTATTCCATTGGTAAATCAGGATGATCCCATTCTCCAGAATTTTCAAGGCTTCCAGGCCAGCATGGAAAGATTGTTCGCTCGACACTCTCAAGGACAGGCCCTTGATAACGAACTGCTATCCTTACGACAAGGTAATCAGGATCTTCTGTCCTACATAGCCACCTTTAACAGACTGGTTGTGGAAACTGGATGGCCAGAAAGCAAAAGGATCACTTTGTTTCATCGAGGCCTGCGCGGAGAGCTTAAGGATGTTCTAGCTCAGATAGTAAACCCACCCCAGGTCTGCGCAGACTACATTGACTTGGTGGTTCAACTTGATCACAGACTTCAAATTAGAAAAGCAGATCGGTTCAAGTATCAAAACCGAGCACCGATCAAAACCCACCCTACCTCCAAGAGTACCGACGTATCTGAACCTATGCAAATCGGTGGTGTTAAAGGACCATTAACGCAGAAAGAACGAGAGAGAAGGCGGCAAATGCAACTTTGTCTGTGTTGCGGGACTTCCGGTCACTTTCTTCGAAATTGTCCAGTTAAACCACTTAAGAAGGTGGTTGGAGCTACTGATAACGAATTAGTGACACCTGATTCGGGAAACGACCTAGCCCGGCAAGCGTAGGGGTCCGCTTGCCGAGCTTGAAAACTAACTCTTTGACCTCGCATTTCGTCATGCCAATGGTGCTCGTGGACCCAAAACAGCCTCAGCAGTTGCATGCTATAAAAGCATACATCGACAGTGGAGCTATTGGAAATTACATAGACCGTGAATTGGCTTCCAGGATTAAGCTTCCTCGCCGCCCGAAAGTAACCCAAGATGTCATTACTACAGTAGATGGAACCGAAATAGCCTTAGGGGGCTGAATGCATTCCACTGTTGAAGTGACACTGGTGGGTCAGGATGGACATCGGGAAGCAATCGTGTTTGATGTGATCAAGGCCCCACAATTTCAAGTAATTCTTGGAATTCCTTGGTTAGAAACACATAATCCCAGAATTGACTGGCGAGCAAAGAAGATAAGTTTTCCTGATTGTGAACCAACTTGTTATCCAAGAAATCCAGCTATGGGACTAGCCACAGCAACTTCCACCCCTGTACAGCTACCGTCTGAATACCAAGAATTCCA
This sequence comes from Ambystoma mexicanum, assembly GCF_040938575.1. Classification (NCBI taxonomy): domain Eukaryota; kingdom Metazoa; phylum Chordata; class Amphibia; order Caudata; family Ambystomatidae; genus Ambystoma; species Ambystoma mexicanum. Next base: position 459,801,311 of record NC_090922.1, read on the forward strand.
AGACGTTTTTCCGAAAGAACAGGTTAACACGTTACCTCCCCATCGGTCTTATGATTGCCAGATCGATCTGGTACCCAATGCTCAACTACCTTGTAGTAGGATTTATGCTCTTACGGAACCTGAGATCCTGCATTTGCGTCAGTATTTAGATCAGTACCTAGCCAATGGTTTTATTCGCCCATCCAAGTCTCCTGTCTCTTCAGCTCTGTTCTTCGTGCCAAAAAAAGAAGGCGACCTTAGAACGTGTATAGACTATCGTGCCCTAAATCAAATAACGATTAAGAATCGTTATCCTCTGCCCTTGATCCCTGAGCTTATCGACCAGGTGAAAGACGCTGTGTGTACACCAAGTTAGATCTCTGAGGAGCTTATCACCTGGTGCACATAAAAGAAGGCGACGGATGGAAGACTGCATTCCGCACCAAATTTGGGCTCTTCGAATATCAGGTGATGCCCTTCGGTTTGTGCAATGCACCTGCCGCCTTTCAGTACTTTATGAATGATGTTCTTCGGGAACTTATCGATGTCTGTGTCATTGTTTACATTGACGACATCCTGGTGTACTCTTCTTCTGAATCTGATCACAGAAAACTTGTTAGGGCAGTTCTTGAGAAACTGCGCCAGCACAGACTATTTGCAAAACTCGAAAAATGCGTTTTTCATACCACAGAAGTTGAGTTTCTCGGATTCATCCTGACACCTCAAGGAGTCCGAATGGACTCGCGAAAGGTGGACGCCATCCTCAAATGGCCATCTCCTAGCTCGGTGAAGGGAGTTCAGAGCATGCCAATTTCTATCGAAGATTCATCCCGGAATTTTCCCGAACAGTCCAACCCATCACCGCTCTCCTAAAGAAAAACAAACGCTTCGAATGGACTCTTGAGGCCGAACAAGCCTTCCAGGACCTGAAAACCAAATTCATCTCTGCACCTGTATTGAAGCACCCGCACCCAGATCTCCCGTACATAGTGGAAACCGATGCTTCCAGTTCGGCCAAGGGAGCTGTCCTGTCGCAAAGAGACCCAAAAACTAACCAACTACACCCAGTGGCATTTTGGTCCAGAAAATGTTCTCCTCCTGAAATCAACTACGCAATTACCGATAAAGAGTTACTGGCCATCAAATCTGCTTTCAAGGATTGGCGTCACTACCTTCTCGGGGCAAGACACACCATCACCGTAATTACGGACCACAGAAACTTACAGTATTTAAAGACGGCCAAAGCTCAATCTTCACGACAACTCCGATGGGCTCTATTCTTTGCGGAATTTGATTTTTTAATTACCTATCGCCCTGGCTGCAAGAATGGAAAAGCAGACGCCTTATCCCGGATTGGCATGGAAGAACCTAATTCGAGCTTAGAACCTGTGCCCATCATACCTGAGCAAAGAATCTTAGGCTTAACTTCATTGGAATCTATTGAGGATATCCAAACGCAAGTAAAACAACTTCTAGACTCTTCAACCTTACTGGAATGGAGTCAAAAGGGTCCTCATTACACCGTTAAGGATGACTTACCCTACTTCCAGGAGCGGTTGTTTCTGCCAAGTAAAGAATTGCAAGAACTTGTTATTGCCCATCATCATGAATCTTTAATGGAAGGACACCCTGGTATTGCTAAAACGGAGGAAAAAATCAAACGCCACTTCTGGTGGCCTTCTTGGAGAAAAGACATAAAGGGCCTCATTACACGGATGGCGGTAATGGTTAACGGCCACCGTTAATGGTAACGGTGACCGTTAACCATTACCGCCTTACTACGAGGTCCCTTAGCGGGTTGGTGCTTTAACGCCTGCTTTTTGCAGGCGTTAAAAACCAACTCGCTAAGGGACCTCGGAGCTAATTACGGCACCGCAAAATTGCGGTGCCGTAATTAGCGCCTTCCCCATTCCCATAGAGCCCTATGGGGCAGAAATGGGAATGGTGAAGGGCAATGGCGGAAGGGGGATTTACCGCCCCTCCAACCTTGGAATGGGGCGGTAAATCCCCTTTCCGCCAAGGCGGTGCCGGTATTTTACCGGCATGAGCCATGGCGCTAATAGCGCCATGGCTCACCGCCTACCGTGTAATGAGGCCCAAAGTCTTTTGTACTGTCTTGTGGAATTTGCGCCCAAAACAAGGCTCAAAAGAAAAGGCCAGCCAGCCTACTTCAACCCTTGGATATTGCACCGGCACCATGGCACACCGTGTCAATGGACTTTATAACAGATCTGCCTCCTTGTGCTGGTTACAACACAATCCTTGTAATTGTGGACCTATTCTCCAAAATGGCCCACTTTATCCCTTTAAAGGGTTTGCCTTCAGCTTCCACCTTGGCCAAGGAATTCCTGGAGAATATAGTTCGCATACATGGTTTCCCCTCCATTTTAGTCTCGGATCGTGGAAGTCAATTTATCTCACATTTTTGGAAGAAGTGTTGCCAACTAGCACAAATAGATGTGCGGTTATCCACCAGCCACCACCCCCAGACCGACGGACAAACCGAGAGAACCAATCAGACTCTCGAGCAATATCTTTGGTGCATGTTACACCAATCCGAGTTAAATTGGAAAGACATCCTTTGGATTGCAGAATATGCATACAACAATTCAGTGCATTCTGAAACCGGACAAACCCACTTTTTATACTTTGTATGGTCACCATCCTCGGACCCCTGACCTAGATCCACCTCTGACCCTGGAAATGCCCGCAGTAAATCGTCTGCATTCCACAATAACCCGAGGCTCCAAAGAAGCTGCAACTCATTTACAGCAAGCCAAGAAAAAGTATAAAGAAAACGCTGATTTACACCGAAGTAAAACTCCTCCTTACCAAGTAGGAGACCAGGTATGGCTAGCAACTAAATATTTACCCCTCAAGGGCCCGCGAACCTTCAATCCCAGATTCATAGGACCTTATCCCATCAAAGCAATAATCAGCCCAGTGGCCTTTAAACTGGATCTACCATCCAACATGCGTATTCATCCAGATTTTCATGCATCACTTTTGAAGCCAGTACAACCAGGAACCCGATTGTCCAAGCCTCCAGATCCAGTTCAAATTCAAGGGGAATTAGAATTCGAAGTTAAAGACATTTTAGACTCCAAGGTGGTAAAGTCGAAACTCTTCTATCTTGTTTACTGGAAGGGATATGGACCTCAGGAGAGATGGTGGGAGCCTAGTAACCATGTCCACGCACCTCGATTAGTACAAAGGTTTCACTGGAGATTTCCGAACAAGCCCAAACCCCCGGAGGGAAGAACCTTGGGAGGGGCCTTGAGGGGGGGTACTGTCATGATGCCTACCTCCAAGGAGCCAGGTCCGACCCAGCAACCCCAGAGGCAGGCATCATTTCCCCCCAGGGGAGTGCCAGCAGGCCCAAGCTGGGGCCCTTTGGATGCAGTCCTGGCGCCTTAGGCGCCAGGCTCATGTTGGACCTCTGTCCTGGCGCCTTAGGCGCCAGGCTCATAAAGCTAGACATGTGTTCAAGTGTTTTAATGTGCACTTACCTGATGCAGACCATGCTGCCACATCCAGGCCCTCTTGAGGCCTGAATAGGAACTACTTTACCTGTGGGACTACTTTCCACCCGGGTGTGGTCGGGGAAGGATACATACCTGATCGGAGGAAGGATACACACTTGGAACTTCTTCCAAAGCTATTTAAATCACACCCGATCAGCAACTCACGCTTCGCGTTGTTCTGCTCCTCGCAGCTGGACGCTCACCGTGTCAGCTCCTGCATCTGGACTTCAGCCACGCCTGTCAGCATCCTGGGTCACCTGTAAAGGGAGCAAAGAGACCTACCAGCTAATCTGCACCACGGAGACATCACCGACGATCCTGAAAGGGAAGACATCATTTTTAAAAGCATTTCGTTACGATCGCTGCAGCGCTGCATTTCACTCACCTTTCCTGGGTTCCTCCATCTTCAGCAGCGATCATCCGGATACGCAGCCACTTCCCAGAGCCTAGAGAAAAAGACAAGAATAAGAGGTGAGAGAAGGAAGGGAATAGGAAAAGCTCAGTTTCCTTCTAAGACTTACCTGTTGGGTCATTCCCATTTCATTTCAGGTCTTGCTGCTTCCAAGCATTTTCCGGACCCCAGCCCCTATGGGGAAAAAAGACAAAGGCCCTCATTACGACCCTGGCGGAAAGTGACTGACCGGACCGCCACAGCGTAAATAGCGTTTCCGCCATTGCACGATGGAGCAAAGTGCGGCCCATTCCGACCCATCGGGCACGAGCACCACGGCATGGCGGAAGTGCAAAGTCCGCGATGGCGGAAATGACCCCAAAACGGCCCACACCGCCGCCGTACGGCGCCCTAGGTGCAATACCGCCACCCATCTTAGCGGACACAGCAGTGAGCGCCAACCGGAAAGTACGGTGACCGTAAATATACGGAAACGGAAGTAAAAACATGGGCCCGGAACGGGAAACATCCCGCCGTGCACCTATAAAACCACAAAATCCACACAACCACTAAAAACACTACCCTGAGACACACCCCAACCCGTCATCCACCCTAGCGAAACCAATAAAAATGGGAAAAGTAGCGAAGAAAGCGTGCGACCGCAAGCGGCAGGTCCACTTCTCCCGTGAGGAACTCACCGTGCTAACAGAGACCCTCCAGGAGAATGCCGCCGCCGTCTTCTCCACGCAAATGACCAGGACGGCACTTGCGAACAAGAAGGCCATATGGGCTCTGGTGGCACAGCGGGTAAGTGCGGTGGGGACCGCACCCCGCACCCCACAGCAATGCAGAAAGCGATGGGACGACCTGCGGATACGCGTCCGTAGCATACTCTCTGCCAACCGCAACATTGCCACAGCTACCGAGGGAGGATCGGAATCACCCATCAAGTTGACCCCCTGGGAAGAAATCTGTGCCTCCACCATTGGAATGGAGAGCATAGAGGGAGTCGGAGGGATGGAGAAAGGAGTGCAGACATCCGAAGAATCAGGTAGGTGGCCCAAATAAAACAATGCCAAATCCACAATGTCCAATCATGTGAAGTACCATGTGTCCACATAGTGCAACAGAAACACATGGCCAGGAGGACGTCCACACACATTGGCCTGATAGCGCACTTTAAAACACACAATAAATACATAAATAATTAAAAACCCCAAAAACACCCACTACACGCGCAGCAGGCACACCCTAACTGCAGGCTGCCAAACAACTGCACCCTCACTCCACACACAAATGAAAGCACCTCCAAGGCCCCGACCCAAATCACCCTCAGGTACCACCCCAATGCATGTGATACAATGCCATTCCAATTCCCACAGACCCATTAATAACCCTCGCCCTCCTTTACTCCACCACAGGGTCCGATCCAAACGACGAGCTTCAGGACACCCCTACCAGCACACCTGCAAAGAGGGCCAAGACCAACGGCCAAAGACCCTCCACCTCAGCTGCACGCATCAAGACACGGCAGCAGCACAAATCAGGTGGCAGCACAGAGGAGGGAACATCAACAGGCACCCCAGCAGCCAGCATGCCCACAACAGCAGCACCACAGGTCCCCCCAATGGATGCCACAGAAGGCACTGCCTCTGGTGGCAGCAGCACCATAGGTGACACCCCATTGATGGCAGCATGCTCCGACACAGAAGACGGGGATGTCGAAGTCAGATCCATCCATGACCTGTCCCAATCCCCCTGTCTGTCCCATCCCGTACAACATGAGGATACCACGCAGGGGCACCCACAAGACGACGACTGGCCATCCCCCACAAGCCCTGTGGCAGGGCAACATGAGGCGAACAGCCACTCTGTGACACCACCGCAAATGGCCATGGCCCAGCAGAGGCAACAGTCCCTCGACCAGTTAATCGTGCAACAGCAGCAACTGGCCACGCTCCTCAAGGACCATGCCGATGAATGTGGGGGCACTAAGGCAGACATAGAAACATCAACTGAGACACTTAGGGCAGAAATGGAGAAAAGTACAGAGACACTAAGGGCACAAATGGAGAGTAGCACCGAGTGCCTGAGAGTACAAATGGAGAGTAGCACCGAGAGCCTGAGAGTCCAAATGGAGAGAAGCACCGAGAGCCTGAGAGTCCAAATGGAGAGAAGCACCGAGAGCCTGAGGGGGGAACTGCATGCGACGTCCAAAGACGTATGTGCCGAACTTGCCGCAGTGCGCCGTGTGCTCACTGAGCTCTCACAAACCCTTAGGGACATGCATGGACGTGAGCAGGCAGAGACATCATCCGTTGCAAGTTCCGTCCAGGGCAGCCCCCAACGTAGATCTGGGAGGAACCTGCGCTCCACAGGCAGGGGTGCCCCTGATACCCGCAGAGGGGGCTTGCAATAGCGACTGCCCACTGACAATGAGCATCTTTGGACACTGGTGTTCGGGGGGGAGGTAGGAGGGTGGAGGGGGTGTGTTGGGCTCACTTGGGTGGCGGGTCGATAGGGTGTTCAACATGATATCACATATGCCATAAACAATGCACGATCAACCAATGAGATGTGTGGACATTGATCTTTGTGTACTAGGCCATCATAGGCGTACAGTCCATATTGTGCATGTACCAGACACACACAGTGCCACGAGTACCGTGTCCATGTATCAGCCACCAGGCGTGAGTGCTAGAAGCATGCATCAATGAGATGCTGACGAATGTCACGGCCCTCCTGTGCCTCGCAGACTCCTTGAGGTGCTGCCACATCCCCACCCTCATCATGACCATCCTCAGGTGCTTGCAGTTCTGCGTCAGGGGGCATGGGCACATTTCTACGTACGCACATGTTGTGGAGCATGACACATGCCATCACCATCTTTGCAACCTTCTCATGGCGGTACAGGAGTGCCCCGCCAGACTTGCTGAGGCAGCGGAAACGAGTCTTCAGTAGGCCGAATGCCTGTTCTATGACTACACGGGTACGTGAGTGGGCATGGTTGTAGTCCTCCTCATGCTGGTCCCGTGGGTTCCGGACTGGTGTGAGGAGCCATCTCTTCAGTGGATATCCAGCATCACCTGTATGTGGACGATAAACGTATAATGTGGAATGCCATTGCTACGTACGCACACACCCCCCCCTTCCTGCCAGGTCATTGCCGAATCACATACCCCACATCATCATGCATGAAATGAGACTCACCGAGTAGCCAGGATCTGTTCCCTGCGTGTCGCTCCATGTAGCGTGGTATTGTAGAGTTCCTCAAGACCATAGAATCATGGGTTGATCCAGGGAATCGGGCACAACAATGTGTAATGATCCTGTTGGAGTCACACACCATTTGTACATTCAGAGAATGAAATTGTTTTCGGTTGCGGTACTGGGCCTCCATGGCATGTGGGACGACCAATTCCACATGGGTGCAGTCGATGGCACCAAGGCAACCCGGTATGCCGGCAAGTGCATGGAATCCCACGTTTGTGTTCGTAATTTCCTGCTCCGAGCGTGGTAGAGAGATGTAGTCGTCTGCGTGCTGCAGGAGGGCATCGAGCACTTGCAATAGTGTCCGTGAGAACAGTGGCTGAGAAATGCCATGCAACTGTCCGACTGTGTGCTGGTAGGTGCCTGTGGCCAGGAAGTGGAGTACAGACACCACCTTCAGTAGGGGTGGGATGGCGGTTGGGCTATCTATCATGCTGACAAGGTCAGCCTGTGTCATGTCCACGATGGCGGCTATGGTGTCCCGGTCCAAACGGTAGAGGGTGTGGATCTGCTCATCAGTGAGGTTGAACGGATGTGCTCGGAGGCGTGGGATTGCGGGCTGCCTGCGTGGTGGTAGTGGCTGTGCTGGCGGCCCTTGCTGGCCCTGCCTTGCCCTCCTCCTCCTCCTGCGTCTCCTCCGTGCGGCCGGTTGAAGTTGGTGTTCGTCTTCTTCTTGGAGTTGGAGTACTTGCAGTGCTATCAGGTCCCCCAGGGCCAACATCGCGAGTCCTGCCGGTAGCATTTCGGAGTGGGTGTGGTTGTGGGAGGAGACTGGGTGTGCAATTTATGTGTTTTCAGGCTGTATGGCCTCCACCTGTGGTGATTCATTCCACCTGTGCAAGCTGCTCTCCCCTTTGGCCGAGCACGTCCCGCACACAACGCTGCAATTCGAGGAATGGCATCTTGCTATTGCAATCATGTATTTGTACCCGATGGCCGTGTAACATTGGTTGATATGTTCATTCGGCTATGGTCCCATTGTTTCACATACAATCTTTGCAGTCGCAAACAGACTTGTGAAGGGTCAGTGGAACGTAGTACTCGAGTAACGGTGGGCCCTCATGCATCACTGTACCGAGTTGCAACGACGGGCGGGGCGTCCCATTTGTGAGTGAAGGCAGTTGCCATTTTCACACACAGCCGCACTAGATGGATTAATTTGTGATTTCAAGCGGCCACAGATGCCTTTTCGACGTGATGTTGCAAATGAGGAATTCGAAGGGCGGCGCTTTCGGTTATCAGCTAGCGGCGAGGAGATGCCCACAGGTCTGACTGCAAATATAACGTTCTATTGTTCAATGTCCTTGAGACAGGGGCCATGGCGAGGATGCAATGATTGATATGAATAGTTTGGGATGCGCAATAGCGACGTGGGCGATGAGGCCGGACGTTCCCAAATACATGTTACTTCACAACACTGGAATTACGGGCTGGGGCACTGTGGATTTTGCAGGCTGCATAACGCACAGACTCAATGGATATTTCTAATGTCATGTGAGTAAATATTCAGGCGTTTTTATCCCGGGATGAGGGAATGATGAATGGATGCATGGACAGATGATTTGATACAGAGTTTGCCATGTACAGGGCTTCTTGGAATCTGTCCGCCTCCCCTGCGCTATGTGATGCAGGGCTGCCATAGTGGGACCATCGTCTATCTGGCCTTGTTGAGCCCTCCCTGTCTCGACGCGCCCTCAGACACTTGTGTCCATGCACGTTACCAATCCCATCTGATGGATTCTGTTTTCACAGACGCATGCACAGGTACACTCGTTTGTGATGGTGTTTACACCTCGATATAGATAGTTATGAGTCGCAAGTGGTTTTGGGGTGGTGATGATCCTTTGGAGTGGGCTAGCATGCATATGGCTGTGGATTTAGTGTGATCATTGAAGTGAGTTGTTCGAATGTAGTTCTGATGGCCATTCTGTTCTTTTTCTTTTTTTTTGGTTGACAGGTATCTCCTCCCCTTTTGCCACTGCCATCTGTATGCCACTCCTGCAGATGGCTTTTACTCCCGACACCTGCTGCTTCGTGTTAATCAGTGGAGCAGCATTACGATCTTGTGGGACGATCGCCAATGGGCCACATGCCCTTACGCAGTACTAGTGGCTCGGAGCAACATTTCGGCCTTTCAGCTGGACTAGTGCCTCCCCATTGGAACGGCCCTGCGGTTCTGTGCGCTTCCATGTTGCCTTTTCGTACGTGAATGTGGCTCTGTGTACCATGATGGAACAGGGCGTCACACAAGAAGTAGCTGGTCATTTCTTGCGGATGCAGCCCACAATGGTGAAATGTGTTTCGGAGTTCATGGCCTAATGGCTGTATGGGCTTGGTGATTTGGTTGTGCATTAAATTTCTATTCTGATATGGGCCGTGTAGCGTTCTTCTTTGCAAGTGATGTGGCATATTCCTATTTGGGGAGCGATGTATTGTGAGGAGATCTGCATTGGGTTCCAGCTTCGGAGTATAGTTGCGTGGTACTGTGCTGGGCGCGTTTGCCTACGAAGCCCAGTGAGGTCAGGGATGAGGGCTGCCAATATGACTGTTTGAATGATGTCATGCTCAGGGGCGGGGGATTGGGTTTTGTGTAACAGATGCCGGTCAGCCAGGTGGACTGGTGGAATGATGTGATTTTCGAAATATTGCTGGTCACAGGTGCCTGTGTTTGCGTGCGTTTCTTGGTGGGGGACTGTGGTCATGTCCATTGGAATGGCTTCTGTATTCGTGCCATCTGTGCCCTGCAGCTCCCATTGGCCCCTCTTGTGATTCTTTTGTTCGTTGGCATGCATGGGTGACTTGTACATTTCACTGGTTGCATTGTGACTTCATTGCACCTACGGGGAGTTGTACTATGTGGGCAGGGAGCGGTGTACAGGCACTCAGTGGGGCCGTTTACGGTTGATTCGCGATGCCGTACTTCTCGCCATGGCGGAATGGTACTTTCCGCCGTGGTTGATGGCGTTAGGTACATGTCCGCTAGGGTCGGAATTCGCGTACCCTTGCGCCATGGTGGTATTTACGGTTTGGCATGGCGCGCGCGCGCGTACTTGGTGCAGTTAGCGTTGGCGTTCACTACGGTGTCGCTAATGGCTTCGTACTTTGCGGTGACGGGTCATAGTCGCACCGAGCGCTATTCGATGGCGGTATTGCATTTCCGCCATCGTTTTTCGATTTCCGCCAGGGTCGTAATGAGGGCCAAAGACATTAGATGAGCGAATGCAAAAACATTACCTGAGCGCTCATCTAGGACTTACCAGATCTTTACTGGAACTGCACGTTTCACTTCGGGTCGGCGCCATATCTCCGGCATTCCGAACCCCGGCCCCTATGGGGAAAAGACATCAACATTAGCGCTTTGTTGCAAGAAGTCTCCAAAGGAATCTTCATTCATCACCTGAAAAAAGACAATGAACATTATTATTTAAAGCTTGAACTTTTGAACTTGCAACAGAACTTTTACAGCGCCTTACCAGTATAATCAAGCTTACCTGAACTCCCATCCAACCTCAATCCAGTGAAGTAACTGGGTTCAATGCGCCCCTGCATCAGAAGCAGGATGGAGAGCTCGTCCTTTCAGACCCTAAGGTGAGACTTCACGGGGAATCGTGGAAGGGTATCGTGGAGGGTTGGAAGAGAGTGGGAGGCTTGAGCATAACTCAGTCAGTAGGTAATACTCCCTTTTCACGCACAGGGGAATATTCCTGCGAGCCGGAGAAGCCAGAGTAGAGGGCCCTTCCTGTCCATCTTCAGAGTCCTGTGCTTCACCATTGAAGAAGCATCAGCACTCGAAGCCAGACCTGCGCCTCCATGGGAATCAGGTGAGCGTTACAGGCGGCGGGCTAGTCCGACGGCTCACTGGTTGATGTCATGGGCCAGGGCATCATCGAACTCCTGTTCAATGGCTTGGAGGCAGGCATGTTCACTGACCCTGAGGTCTCGCGGGGATATTGCAGTGTCCAGCTCCAACTCCCTGTGAATACCCTCGAGGCACTCAGCCCGCCTCAGCGCCCTCCGCATGGAGTTCTCCGCCCTGACCATTGTGAGCCGTTCCTCCTCCGCCCGCCGCCGCTCCGCACCTATCTGCTGGGCCAACCGCTCCCACACGGAAGACACTCCCATTCCAGGGTTCTCCTGCCCTCCGGCCGATGCCTGCCCCTCTGATGTTGATGGCCCTGAGCCTGCCCTCCGGCCGATGCCTGCCCCTCTGATGTTGATGGCCCCGAGCCATGATGCCTCCCACGTCGAGCCTGCCGCTGCCTCCGACGCAACTGCTTCTGCCAGCACAACGGCATCCAGGCTGATGGAATCCACCGACGCCGTCGTGCACGTGCCCTGCCCAATGATGCCGTCACATCCTCCATCTGCTGGGGTCCAGTTGCTGGTGTGTCCACCCCTACTGGACCTCCAACTCCCGACTGTGGCAGGGAGGAGATCCCCACCGAGCTGGCTGCGTTGGTCGGGGCAGGTCCACAGGGCGCTCTGGTGGCATCTGGGCCAGAAGACGGCATGGAGAACGACTGGCGCATAGCCTCCACAGAGGAGGAGAGGGTCGCCAGAGTGCCCGACACATGTAGGAAACCCCCGACCATGGTCGCTCCCAACTGGGCCACGTTGGCACGGTGCTCTTCGTGATGACGTGCGTGCTCCCCCGGAAAGCACGCACCTCATCACGAATGACACCCGTACGCAACGAGACACCAATCAGGACCTTCTCCATACGGCCAGGGGTCCCCTCGTCCGCAGGTAGAGGAGTGTCAGATGACATGGACATCCCCCCTACCTGCGGACGGGCCTGGAATGGGGCATCCCTGCTGGTGCATGGTGGTGCAGTCACAGTGTCAGGGACAGTGACATGCACAGGCCCTTCCACGGCGACCTGTGCTGCCTCCTGCCCCTGCCCCTAGACTGCACCACTTGCACCAGCAGGGATGCCCCCACCAGGACCCATGTGCGGCTCAGTAGCTGCCTCCTCCTCCACTGTGGAAACCACCAACCTGGATGGCTCCACACCATCTTCCGCCGTTGCAAGCCCCTGTGGGGGCTCACCCACCCCTTCCGCTGCAGCCGTGGGGGCATCCCCGCCGCTTTGCTCCACAGCGCCGTCTCCGTCCTCTTCTTCACTTGGCGCTGTGTAGAGGGAGACATAGAACACAAGCATCATGGTACTGTACAATGGTCCCCTAGACAGGAAGCAATAGCAGATGAGTGGCACTGTCAAACATCACTTCCATCATGTCTCTCCACAACACATGGGTCAGTGCAGGCAAAACACATGCAGTAACAGGCATGGCGCATGCCATGGACATTAGCATACATGTCCAAGGGACTCTTGAAACATACAATGTTTGTTTAAACTCACATGCATCATGGGTCATGCCTATCACATGCACACACCTCACCGTAGTTTCATCCATCTGGAGTCGTACACCCCAGACACAGTGGATACAAGGATGACTAGGCTGCATCAGTGAATCCAAACATTGTCACAAACATGTGTCATGCATTCATGGCATTTACAAGTCACAGACATGCAGGTCAGACACACAGACATGGACACCATACATGTACATGGCATCAGCACCCATCCCTCACCCCCACCCATGTCCAGGAACAGAGACTGGCATGCTTTCATGTGTCCATTCCGCATAGAGCTCCCCATGTTGCATTTCAACACATGCACCAACCATGTGGTTCACACATTCCTGGTCCCACATGCATGACCATGATGTCCCTGCACACACACATACGTACATGGCCTATGTCACACATACAGGCAAGTATCAGACAACCAGCACACTGTAACATGCCCTGCCTCACACGGCAATGCTTGGCCACTTACCGCTCAACTCCAGACGGGTCTGCCTCTCAAGGATCTGGACGTGGAGTGCTGGGCATACGCGTTCCAGGACCCTCAGCTGGATGGTACTCATGGTGCCCCGCCCCCCCTCCACGAGGCGCCGGAGCTTCATGAGGGACCTGGACCTCAAGTCCTCCCAGCGTTTCCTCACTTGCTTGATGTTGCGGGTTGCCACCCCCTCCGCGTTGATGACAACCACAAAGTCGTCCCAGATCCTGTCCCGTCCTTCCTTGTTGGCGCATGATGATCCGAAGAGGGCATCATAATGCCCCAGGACAAGCTCCACCAGGACACCAACTTCAGTGGCAGTGAAGCTGGTGCCCCTCTGCCTCTCTGGCTGGGGGTTGCCAGTGCTGCCAGATGGTGGTGTGCCCGACATGGCAACCCCAGAGGCAGGCGTGGGTGGGCAACTGGGTCCTGGGGCTGGGCTGTGGAGCGATGTTATCCCAGTCGGGAGTCTTCAGTTCCAGCAGGGGTGGACACAGCAACTGGACCCCTGCAGATGGCTGATGTGCAGGCACCAAATAGTAGGGCACGTGGCCAGCAGGCAGTCAGGCAGCAGCAGATGGCAGGTGGGAGGCTGCTCGGGGCTCTGGGGGGCAGTGATTCGGCCTTTTGGGCAGGAGCGTGGTCTTCCTTGTGTTTTCACGTGGTCAGCTTGATACAGAGTGATTTGGCACATGAAAAAATTGCACGTCAGCGTGTGATTCGAGGAAAGGCCCTTAGCGCGTAAGCGCGTCAGCATGCGTACGCGATTTCATTGGACCAAAGGTCCTTAGCACGTAAGCGCATCTGTGACGTATTGTGCACGGGCGTTGCCCTTTCGCGTGTAGAACTTCCTGCGAACCTCGTAATACACATACCCTGCAGAAATCGCGGATGAAACTTCCCGCAAACCCCAGTAATACACGTACCCCGCTCGCTCGCACAGGCCCAATATTCCTGGGGTTCACGTGAAGTTTTACATGCGAAAGTGCCCTGTTGGAGCGGGGTACGTGTATTCCTGTGGTTCGCGTGAAGTTTCACACGCAAAAGGGCCCTGTTGGATCGGGGTACGTGTATTCCTGGGGTGCGCGTGAAGTTTCACACATGAAAGGGCCCTGTTGGAGCAGGGTACGTGTATTCCTGGGGTGCGCGTGAAGTTTCACACGCGAAAGGGCCCTGTTGGAGCGGGGTACGTGTATTCCTGGGGTGTGCCAGAAGTTTCACACGCGAAAGGGCCCTGTTGGAGCGGGGTACGTGTATTCCTGGGGTGCTCGTGAAGTTTCACACGCGAAAGGGCCCTGTTGGAGCGGGGAACATGTATTCCTGGGGTGCGCGTGAAGTTTCACACGCGATTTCACCAGGGTACGTGTATAACTGGGGTTCGCAGGAAGTTTCACCCGAGATTGATGCAGGGTAGGTGTATTACGGGGGTGCCGGGGAGTCCTACACGTTATTTGGCAGTGTGGGTCCTCCCAGTTGTTCCCTCTACACCCTCCAGGGCCCCTGCAGGCAGCCCACACCACAGGGGACTACCTGGCGCATAGCCTCCACAGAGGAGGTGAGGGTCGCCAGAGTGCCCGACACATGTAGGAAACCCCCGACCATGGTCGCTCCCAACTGGGCCACGTTGGCACGGTGCTCTTCGTGATGACGTGCGTGCTCCCCCCGGAAAGCACGCACCTCATCACGAATGACACCCGTGCGCAACGAGACACCAATCAGGACCTTCTCCATACGGCCAGGGGTCCACTCGTCCCCAGGTAGAGGAGTGTCAGATGACATGGACATCCCCCCTACCTGCGGACGGGCCTGGAATGGGGCATCCCTGCTGGTGCATGGTGGTGCAGTCACAGTGTCAGGGACAGTGACATGCACAGGCCCCTCCATGGCGACCTGTGCTGCCTCCTGCCCCTGCCCCAAGACTGCACCACTTGCACCAGCAGGGATGCCCCCACCAGGCCCATGTGCGGCTCAGTAGCTGCCTCCTCCTCCTCTGTGGAAACCACCAACCTGGATGGCTCCACACCGTCTTCCGCCGTTGCAAGCCCTTGTGGGGGCTCACCCACCCCTTCCGCTGCAGCCGTGGGGGCATCCCCGCCGCTTTGCTCCACAGCGCCATCTCCGTCCTCTTCTTCACTTGGCGCTGTGTAGAGGGAGACATAGAACACAAGCATCAAGGTACTGTACAATGGTCCCCTAGACAGGAAGCAATTGCAGATGAGTGGCACTGTCAAACATCACTCCCATCATGTCCCTCCACAACACATGGGTCAGTGCAGGCAAAACACATGCAGTAACAGGCATGGCGCATGCCATGGACATTAGCATACCTGTCCAAGGGACTCTTGAAACATACAATGTTTGTTTGAAACTCACATGCATCATGGGTCATGCCTATCACATGCACACACCTCACCGTAGTTTCATCCATCTGGAGTCGTACACCCCAGACACATTGGATACAGGTATGACTAGGCTGCATCAGTGAATCCAAACATTGTCACAGACATGTGTCATGCATTCATGGCATTTACAAGTCACAGACATGCAGGTCAGACACACAGACATGGACACCATACATGTACATGGCATCAGCACCCATCCCTCACCCGCACCCATGTCCAAGAACAGAGACTGGCATGCTTTCATGTGTCCATTCTGCATAGAGCTCCCCATGTTGCATTTCAACACATGCACCAACCATGTGGTTCACACATTACTGGTCCCACATGCATGACCATGATGTCCCTGCACACACACATACGTACATGGCCTATGTCACACATACAGGCAAGTATCAGACAACCAGCACACTGCAGCATGCCCTGTCTCACACGGCAATGCTCGGCCACTTACCGCTCAACTCCAGATGGGTCTGCCTCTCAAGGATCTGGACATGGAGCGCTGGGCATACGCGTTCCAGGACCCTCAGCTGGATGGTACTCATGGTGCCCCAGCCCCCCTCCACGAGACGCCGGGCCTTCATGAGGGTCCTGGACCTCAAGTCCTCCTAGCGCTTCCTCACTTGCTTGATGTTGCGGGTTGCCACCCCCTCCGCGTTGATGACAACCACAAAGTCGTCCCAGATCCTGTCCCATCCTTCCTTGTTGGCGCCTGATGATCCAAAGAGGGCATCATAATGCCCCAGGACAAGCTCCACCAGGACACCAACTTCGGTGGCAGTGAAGCTGGTGCCCCTCTGCCTCTCTGGCTGGGGGTTGCCAGTGCTGCCATATGGTGGTGTGCCCGACATGGCAACCCCAGAGGCAGGCGTGGGTGGGCAACTGGGTCCTGGGGCTGGGCTGTGGAGCAATGGTATCCCAGTCGGGAGTCTTCAGTTCCAGCAGGGGTGGACACAGCAACTGGACCCCTGCAGATGGCTGATGTGCAGGCACCAAATAGTAGGGCAAGTGGCCAGCAGGCAGTCAGGCAGCAGCAGATGGCAGGTGGGAGGCTGCTCGGGGCTCTGGGGGGCAGTGATTCAGCCTTTTGGGCAGGAGCGTGGTCTTCCTTGTGTTTTCACGTGGCCAGCTTGATACGGAGTGATTTGGCACATGAAAAAATTGCACTTCAGCGTGTGATTCGAGAAAGTCCCTCCTGAGAGACTTGATTTCCTCAACGAGCCTCAAGCCCCCTTGAGTCTACCCCCCCTGGACCATCGAGTAAGGTCGACCGAGACACTGGAACATCAAACCCACACTCCCCTCCACAAAACGCTCTAGTATGATCGGCCAGCCCTCACCGACCTGAGACGAGGGTCCGACAACAAAGCGATGAGCCCAACATCCCGGAGGACATGCGGACAGTTAGTGTTATTTTTGTTATTTGTTAAGTTAAGTTGCCCACCCTTACCAAGCTCAAATTGCATATATGTTATACTTTAGGTGACTCACCCTCACCACGCTCTTGATGCTTCAATGTACAAGCATACATAAATGCCAATAAAAATATTTAAAAATAAAATTAGCGCGTAAGCGCGTCAGCACGCGTACGCGATTTCATTGAACCAAAGGTCCTTAGTGCATAAGCGCGTCTGTGACGTATTGTGCACGGGCGTTGCCCTTTCGCATGTAGAACTTCCCGCGAACCCCAGAATACACGTACCCTGCAGAAATCGCGGGTGAAACTTCCCGCGAACCCCAGTAATACACGTACCCCGCTAGCTCGCACAGGCCCAATATTCCTGGGGTTTGTGTGAAGTTTTACATGCGAAAGTGCCCTGTTGGAGCGGGATACGTGTATTCCTGTGGTTCGCGTGAAGTTTCACACGCGAAAGGGCCCTGTTGGATCGGGGTACGTGTATTCCTGGGGTGCGCGTGAAGTTTCACACACGAAAGGGCCCTGTTGGAGCAGGCTACGTGTATTCCTGTGGTTCGCGTGAAGTTTCACGCGTGAAAGGGCCCTGTTGGAGCAGGGTATGTGTATTCCTGGGGTGCGCGTGAAGTTTCACACGCGAAAGGGCCCTGTTGGAGCGGGGTACGTGTATTCCTGGGGTGCGCCAGAAGTTTCACACGCGAAAGGGCCCTGTTGGAGCGGGGTACGTGTATTCCTGGGGTGCGCGTGAAGTTTCACACACAATTTCACCAGGGTACGTGTATAACTGGGGTTCGCGGGAAGTTTCACCCACGATTGATGCAGGGTACATGTATTACGGGGGTGCCGGGGAGTCCTACATGTGATTTGGCAGTGTGGGTCCTCCCAGGTGTTCCCTCTACACCCTCCACGGCCCCTGCAGGCAGCCCAAACCACAGGGGACTACCCTGCACCCCTGGTCATGTCCCGCAGGCAGTCCATCTACCATGGGCATGCCCCCAGCAAAGCCACATGTCACCCATGCACTACTGATCACCAACTCATGTCCCCCTGCACCCACACCCCCCAGCAGTGAGGGGCGCCTGCCAGCAGGCCCCCACTCATGTCCCACTCATGTCCCTCTGCACCCCCACCCCCCAGCAGTGCGGGGCACCTGACAGCAGGCCCCCACTCATGTCCCACTCATGTCCCCCTGCACCCCCACCCCCCAGCAGTGCGGGGCACCTGCCAGCAGGCCCCCACTCATGTCCCCCTGCACCCCCACCCCCCAGCTGTGCGGGGCACCTGCCAGCAGGCCCCCACTCATGTCCCACTCATGTCCCCCTGCACCCCCACCCCCCAGCAGTGAGGGGCACCTGCCAGCAGGCCCCCACTCATGTCCCACTCATGTCCCCCTGCACCCCGACGCCCAGCAGTGCGGGGCACCTGCCAGCAGGCCCCCACTCATGTCCCACTCATGTCCCCCTGCACCCCCAGCAGTGCGGGGCACCTGCCAGCAGGCCCCCACTCATATCCCACTCATGTCCCCCTGCACCCCCACCCCCCAGCAGTGCGGGGCACCTGCCAGCAGGCCCCCGCTCATGTCCCCTTGACCCCAGGTCATGACGATCCGAAATCATGGACTTATGGCCAGCCTACCCAGCACAAAGACCCAACCAAGTATTGCATCCACCCACATAAAAAGGCAATTACATGATACAACCCCAATGGCAAGTATGTAAATGAACACCTGTCCGCCACGCACACACAATGGGTGCAAGTGAATCTCAAAACACAAATCATGACATGCATGAAACCAATGAGATAATACCACAAATGGAAGTATTAAAAAACATATATTGAAGATGACATGAACGTAAATCAAATCAAACACACAACAATGGGAATAACAAAAGAAATGGTCCATGTCTGGTAAATAATGAAAAACAAGAAATCATAAGCCAAAGAAATCCAAATAGGAATGGTGTCCAAAGTCACAGTCCAAATAATAAAATGCAAGGTTTAAAACAAAGTAAAAACCATTGCTCCATGGTGAACACAAAAAAAATATTAAAAAAGATGAATCCAATGTAGAACTATGTACAATCGAAGAATCCAGGGTCCATGATCCCAACTCAATAAATGCAACCTACAAAATACTACTACCTAATAAAAATAACTATATGCAAAAATGTGGTTCAGTGTTCAAGTGGTCCAAAATAAAGAAAAAACTAAAGGAAACCTAACCCTAACTAACTAACTATTTACAAGGGCAGCGGGCAAGTCCAACGGCTCACTGGTTGATGTCCCAGGCCAGGGCATCATCGAACTCCTGCTCAATGTCCTGGAGGTGGTCCTCTTCCATGGCCCCGAGGGTTCGCAGGGATGATGACATCCGGATCTCCAGGTCCCTGCGAATGGCCTCGAGGCACTTGGCCCGCCTCAAGGCTCTCCGCATGGAGTTCTCCGCCCTGACCATCGTGAGCCGTGCCTCTTCCGCCCACTGCCGCTCTGCATCTATGGCATGGCCCAACTGCTGCCACACTGAAGACACTTCCCGTCCAGGGTCCTCCTGCCCTCCGGCCGATGCCTGCCCCTCCGATGATGAAGGCCCCGAGCCATCATGGCTCCCACCTTGTTGCTGCAGCTGCTGTGCCGCTGCCTGTGCCCTGACTCTTGCTTTGTGCACATCCTCCTCCGGCTGGGGTTCAGTTGTTGATGTGGCCACCCCTGCTGGACATACGACTCCCGACTGTGTCAGGGATGTGTCCTCCACCAGCCTGGCTGCAGGTTCAGAGGCAGCTCCACAGGGTACCCAGGTGATACATGGGTGGGAAGATGGCATGGAGGACGACTGGGGCATAGGGGGTTCAGTTGAGGGGGGGTCGGAACAAGGTCCAGAAAACAGAGGAATCCGGCCCTGGTGAGCTGGCCCAGTGGGTCAACGTGGTCAACGAGCCATGCGAGAAGACGTGCAGTCTCCTCATGAAAAGACTGCAGGTCAGCTCGCATGGCACGTTGACACAACGCCACCCCACCCAGGACAGGCTCAACCCGGTGCCGGATAGCCACATCCGCAGGGAGAGGAAGGCCAGTTGGTGTATGCCAATCCCCTCCCCGGGAACGGGTCTGGATGTAGGCATCCCTGCTGGTGCAAGATGATGCAGTGACAGGATCAGGGACAGGATTGCACACAGGCACCTCCGCAGCGGCCTGTGCTGCCTCCTGTCCCTGCCCCTGCACTGCACCACTAGCACCAGTGGAATCCCCACCTCCAGACCCCGACTCTGTCCCTTGCACGGCCTCCTCCTCCACCAAACCCCCCACCAACCTGGATGACTCTGTGCCATCTTCCTCCATCAGACCCTGTGGGGTCTCAGCTGCCCCTACTGCTGCCGAGGAGTCCAACTCCGACCTCCACCTCCTGGACCTCCCCTCAGCAGCTGCGACCTGGGACGCGGCACCGGACTCCTCACTCCCCGATGAGATGACAACCTGGGAGGTGAGCCGGGCCTTGCGTCTCCGGCTGGTGGTGCGATCCCTGCCGCTGTGCCCAACAGCACTTTCTCCGCCCTCTTCATCAGTTGACACTGCAGACAGGGAGAGATAGGAGACAGGTATCAGGGCACTGTACAATGGACTGATACACACATGACATTTGCACACGAGTGTCATTGTCAAACTTCAGACATGGCATCACAATCCCTGACACACATGTCATTTAAACTCACACACATGAGCTATTCCACAGCCATATTGCAACAGCCAGCACCATCCATACACATACAACAGCATGAACAGCCAAAGGTGAGCCTGACATCACATTAAACACAAGGATTGCACTAGACACGCACACACGCCACCACACTCACATGCATGTGTACACCTCCCACGACTGTCGCAGTAATGAGATTTGCACTCATGTGACGTCTGGCAATCAGTCTTCTACACATCAGTGTCCCAGGCATCCATGTTGCATCACTGTTGCACCCTTGTCAAATACACACAGATGCACATGGTGCAGACACATGCAGCTGGAACCGACATCCATGTGTGACACCACAACCATCCCAACTAACATACACAGTCATCCATACATGTGTGCCCACACATCAGCATTTTGCATGCAAGCTCACAAACACATGCACCATCCATTTGTCACACATGAGAGGCCTCGAATGTGTCAGCCTCACGGCCCTGTACATACATGGCCTGACAAAAACACATGTGCAACCTGCACACTACTGGCACACCACGGCATGCACAGCATACAATCAGCATGCATGTACACTTACCGCTCGACTCCAGACAGGTCTGCCTCCCAAGGACCTGGACGTGGAGCGCTGGGGATATGCGTTCCAGGACCCTCATCTGATCTTCCGACAGGTGGCCCCGGCGCCCTTTAGCATCTGCTGCCTTCAAGAGGCGCCAGGCTTTTCTGAGGGTCCTGGACCTGAAGTCCTCCCAGCGCTTCTTGACATGATGGAATAGGCGGACTGCCACCCCCTCCGCGTTGATGGCAGTCACGATGTCCGTCCAGATCCGGGTCCGTGCTTCCTTGTCGGCGCGAGTACTTCAGTAGAGAGCAACATACTGCCCCAGGATTTGCTCCACCAGGACACCAACTTCAGTGGCAGTGAAGCTGGTGGCCCTCTGCCTCTCTGGCTGGGGGTTGCCAGTGGTGCCAGATGGTGTAGTGCCCGACATGGCAACCCCAGAGGCAGGAGTGAGTGGGCAAATGGGTCCTGGGGCTGGGCTGTGGAGCGAGATGGTACTCCAGTCGGGAGTCTTCGGTTCCAGCAGGGGTGGTCACAGAAACTGCACCCCTGGCTGATGTGCAGGCAGCAAATAGCAGGGCACGTGGGCAGCAGGCAGGCAGGCAGCAGCAGATGGCAGGTGGGAGCGGGCTCGGGGGTCTGGGGGGAAGTGATTCGGCCTTCTGGGCAGGAGCGTGGTCTTCCGTGTGCTTTCGCGTGGCCAGCTTGATACGGAGTGAATTGGCATGTGAAAATCGTGCACCTCAGCGTGTAATTCGAGGAAAGGCGCATAGCGCCAAAGCGCGTCAGCACGCGTACGCGATTTCATTGGACCAAAGGCCCTTAGCGCGTAAGCGTGTCTGTGACGTGCGTGCGCAGGTTTTCCCTGTACACGGGTGCATGTTACACGTCCAAGAACTGCACGTACTAGTGTCAGCTCGTGTAATTGGAGGATAGGGCCTTAGCGCGTATACGCGGAAGTGACATGGGAGGTGTGGGCCGGTTCAAAAGGCACGTGTAGGACGTCATTTCCTTGTACGTGCTTTTCGTGGAGAGCGAGTGGGTGAATTCTGTACTTCTAGTTGGTTCACACGCGATTTACTTCACAGCGTTTCTAGTTCGTACTCCCTGTTACCTCTGACAGCTTTTTTCTGATTTTCTGTTGGGCCTGTTTCCTCAAACAGCGTTCACTTCTTCTTTTGTCCTGTCTCCTCAGACAGTGTACAATTCTTCTTTTGGCGGGGGTTTTGCCAAAGCGCACACGCGTGTGTTTTTCACACTCATTTTCCAGGCAGACGGTGAGTCGCGCACGTATTTACCAACTGTGCTTGCCCCGTGTGTCGCGTACCCCTTCAGAGGTCATTGTGGGCTGCGTGTAACACGCGTGCGTTCATTTTTGTGTTTCTGGGTGCCACAGCGTAGTGCGGGTTCATTTTTCCACGCATGTGGTCTACGAGGGGTTGCATGCACGTTATATTCTGTTTTTGGGGTACCTGTGCATTGCGTGACCCGTCATCTTTCCCCAGGGGTCACATACAGCCTTGCTAGAGCACTAGGGTACGAATTCCATCTAGTACCCTACCCCTTTGACACCCAATTGCCCAAGACAATAGTTTACTGCAACTCCCATATGCACAACAACATCAGTGCCATGGTTGGGAGGCGACCAAGCGATAAGGGTGGCAAAGGTGGTCGAGCCTCAAGAGGTGGCCATGGTGGGCGTGGTAGGGGACGTGGCCGGGATTTGCAGGGTACCCCTAGGCCCCCATGTGTGGAGGACCAGTCAGGGACACCCATGCCCCCCCACATAGTTGAGGGAAACGTGGCTGACACCATCTCTGATCAGCCCTTGTTGGACCAGCCCATTGTGGCACCTGACCTGGCAGAGGGTGACTCTCAGGCTGACTTCCAGGTTGCCAAGTCTAGGACACGTGTGGCAGTGCAAGTTGGTGTCACCAGGCCACCTGGATCAGAGGCAGCTATGTCATCTGCTGCCCCGAGTAGGCAGGGTGGGGAGGCTGCAGGGGCAGCTGCAGTTCCATCCACCCCAGCTCTGACTCTCCCAGCCAGGGCAGTGTTGTTCCCAGTCCATCTTGCTAACGTTCCCCCTGACTACGTAACACTTCAGCCAATGCCTGCACCAAGTCCCATGCTCAGTGTGCATTCCCACACTCCAACTACCCAGTCCACCGGTGCTCCTGCCCCTAGTGGCCAGAGCGGCGTAGGCCACTAAGGATCCCCACCACCTTCCAAAAAAAAGAGGAAGAGTGCTCGTCCACTACAGGCTGATACCCCAGACACGGCTACGCAGTCCGGCACGCAAAGGAAGCCTAACTTCAATGATGCCGAACGTGATGCACTTGTGCAGTATGTGTCCGCACACGACAGCGAAATGTTCATCACTTCAGGGTGCAAGACCACACCTGCCCGACGTCAGGCACACTGGCAGACCGTCGCAGACATCATAAGTGCCCTTGGATCAGTGAGGCGCACAGCTGGTGAGTGCTACAAGCACTGGAATGACCTTAAGCGCAGGGCAAAGAAAAAGCTGGCCTCAAGTCATGCCGCTACTCTGGTGACTGGAGGTGGGTCTCCACAAGAGGACATTGAACTCACTGTACATGAGTCTGTTGCTGGGACCTACATCACAGAGGAACAGATCGAAGGTGTGGGAGATCTGCCAGATTACCAGGCATTGTCCGGTGAGTGCACATGCATGTGTGTGTGATCCATGTGTATGTTGTGTGTGTGAGGGGTTCTGATTGAGTGCCAGGTGAGGGTGTGTGTGCCTGAGTGGTTTGGGTCACCCATGTGCTTCATCCAAAACATTCTGCGTCCCTGGATTTGGGTATTACAGTATCCCTTCTGCCCACAGTAGACTTTTTGTGCAACATCACGCCAGTTGCCCTTGAAGTGGCATCTTGCTACAACATTGTTCCGTATTTCTCAATGTTCATTCAGGCTGATTGTTTCGATCCCCCCACTTTCACTATGCATATCTGAGCCCTATTGTATGTGTGATGGCATGGTCATGTATGTGGATTGGACATGCCACTCACAGGCCAATGTGTGATGGCTCTGCTAGCCAGCATGCAGCTAATGTGTTGCTCTTCCATCTTGGTGTCATCAGTGTCTGACATCTTCCTCCCCTTCAAACTCAGTGACAGTGCATGCATGGGAGGGTTATAGTCATGTGGGACATGTGTCAATCAAGTACTGGTTCTGTACCTCGTGAGGCCTAATTGTGTGCCATGGTGCTAATGCCTGTTTCCATTTTTTGTCTTTCATGTTTCTGCAGGGGATGACGCACTTGATGCTGTTGAGGTTGAGGAGATGGTGCAGACCAAGGAGGGATCTCAGGAACGACTGGGCACCAGTGGGGGACTGGGTGTGGTGGTGGGTGAGAACCCACTCTTGCTGCAGACCGTTCTCTCCAGGGGTGTCTCTGGGTGCACCTCACCAGACCTCTTTTCGGGTGTTGATTCAGATGATGAGACCTATGTGGCTTTGCAGGTAGGTGTTTCTGGGAGGGATTCTGTTCTCTCCGACCGACCTGCACCAGGGGTACAGCCCACTATCAGGATGTCAGTGTTGGTAGGTCCGCCTTTGGTGGTTACGGATGCAGGGCCACACTCCGCAACATCTGATCCTGTTCCTGGGCCAGCAGATCAGAGGGGGAATGCAGTCCTGCAGCCTCAGGCAGTGCCGACACAGCAAGGCACAGTTCGCCTTTCCCCAGACAGGTGTGATGCCCGCCAACGCGGTGGCCGTACGCCACCAGGCAATACCGCATGGGAGAGATCCATATACGGTATGGCAAACCAACAGGCAGCAGCGTCTGAGATGATGGCTCAAGCTATGGAGAGGGTGGCCACTTCCATTGTCCCCCCAGAGAGGCAGATGGAGCAACTACAGCAGGCAACAGACTCCATTTGCCAATCACTCAGGGACGACATGTTGGCGTCCAACAGGGACAGACGGGTGGCCCTGGACACTCTGTGGGAAGCCATTTCTTTAGAGTCCAAGGGCCAGAGGGAAGTCCTGAGGGTAGACGTCCGTCACCTCAGGCAGACTCTTGTGGAGCTTGAGGCTTCCACTGTCACGAGGACAGAACAGCTGCTGGAGCGTGTCACACGTACGCTCTCAGCAGAGATGCAGGCAACTTGGGAGGAGGTCCGGGCATCACGTTAGGTGGTGCATGGGGATCTCCGCACTATAATCCTCCAGAACGAGACCTTCCACACCCGCATGCTTGCTGCCATGGAGGACCAGACTAGGGCTTTCCGTGGGCTGCCTCCCATAGCTCCACCATCTCCTGTGGCAGCAGCAGCACAGGGTGATGAGAACGAGCACAGTGTTTCAGAATCTCTCACATTAGCGTAGCCGTGCAGGCAATGAGCCCATGGAGGTGTTTTTTTTTTGCAACATCCACACAGGTGGCTGTTGGTGTGCACCTTGTCCTCGGACCTCCTGGGTGGCCTCCCCCACATCCCCTGGCCCTCACATGGCCATTTTTGATTTTTGATTTTTGGATTTTGGTTTTTGATTTTTGATTTTTGCTTTTTTGTTACAGTGTGTTGCCTTGTGTGGCTCCCGTGGGCATCCACTGTATTGTGGCTGGGCACATGCAGGCTTGTCCTGAGTTCGGGTTAGATGCTTGGGTTCGTGAGACACACACCCCTTCTGCTTCCCGTTACCATGGGCTTGCAAAGGGTGTGCTCAAGTGACAGTACCTTACACAGTGACGTTGGACTCCCATGACATGTGTGGGCAGTCTGTAGTAAATACTGTGTATACATTCCTAGTGCATATTGTTGTAGTATTGTACACTGCATGGTGTATTGATGTGTGCTTGTGCATCCATGTCTCCCTCCTAATTTGCAGGTTCATTCCACATGTCTTCACAAGGCCGTCTACTTTGGAGATGGAGTTCATGTTGTAAGCAGTGCACTTCCAGATTTGCGTGGCACCAACACTGTACAGTTGGGGGTGGTCGATGTGCTAGAATCACCAGGTTGTAAGTCTACGTATCCTTTAACTTCGTACTGTCATGTGAATGCTATGTTTGGGGTGGCTAGCTGCATTGTATTGTGGTAAGTCTTTGGTCATGTGTGTTGTCAGTTCTACATTAATGGGAGCACATTGTGTGTGGCCTTTTCCCATTGGGACACTGTACTTTGTGACACTTGTGTCATGTTTTGGGGATTCCTTTGTTTGCTCTCACATAGCATGACATGCCATGGTGTGTTGAGGGGCGGTGCTGGGGAGGTGTTGGGTGACATGGCACTGTTATCATGTTGTATCTTGCAAGGGGGTAATGATTTTAGCAGCATAGAAGTGTGTATTTTGATGACACAGCATTGGTGGTGTTTGTGTAGGTAGGGATGCACACAATGGAACACTACCAGGTGAACAATCTCAGACTGGTATGGTTGTGACAGTTGACTGTCAGTTGAATCATCATCATTGATAGTCAGCTGGTATGTGCAAGGGCTGTGTGCACTCCACAGGGGTGTGATTTTAGGTGAAGTAATTAGCCACCAGCTGCGTACGGGCTGCCTCAACCCGTGCCCTTTCCCCTCCCATGCGCAGCGGGCGTGCATGTGGTTGGGGATGTGGGGGCACAACCATGTCCACCGGCAAGCCCCTGCGTGTTGCAACGTTGTGCAGGACACATGCTGCCACTATGATCCTGCACACTACTGGGGGAGGGTATAGCAGCTGCCCACCAGAGCGGTCAAGGGAGTGAAAGCGTGAATTGAGCACTCCGAATGTGCGCTCCACTATGCCCCGGGTTGCAATATGGGCTGTGTTGTATCTTACCTGGGGTGGCGTGGTGGGGTTCCGAATTGGCGTCATCATGTGGGTGCTCAGAGGGTAGGCACTGTCCCCTGGGGAGGTGGTGATGGGTATCATTAGTGGGGTTGTGACATTACTCAGTATCTGACATGCATGCATGTGAGGTGGCATTTATACTCACCAACCAGCCATGTATCGTCATGCCGACCAGCTTCTAGGTCCCGGTTTAGGGTTGACATTCTGTAAATGAAACTGTCGTGGGTAGACCCTGGATAGTTGGCATATACTGAGGTGATGATTCCCTTGGCATCACATACTATCTGGATGTTGATGGAATGCCAATGCTTGCGGTTTCTATAGATGTGCTCAGTTGCCCTGGGGGGACGTAGTGCCACATGGGTGCAGTCAATGGCACCTAGCACTTAGGGGAAGTGTGCCACCCCGTAGAAATCCTGGACGACAGCCTGCCTTTCTGCAGGTGTTCTGGGCAGGTATATGTGCCTGCGTACTGATGGGCATGCAGTCATGATGGCCAAGACCTGGTGTAGGCAGCGTGACTGCGTGGCCTGTGGGACGCCCCCAACTATGGCACTTGTCCGCTGAAATGATCCAGTGGCCAAGAAGTGCAGTACATTAAGGACCTTCACCAGGGGGCTCAGTGCTTGGGAGCAGAGGGTGGGTGATGTGAGGTCATCCTCCCGCTCACTGACCAGGTTGAGTATTATGTGAGGTGGAAACCTATACCTCCCATACACGTGGTCATCAGGGTTCCCAAAAAGGCTGGTTCTGGGTGTAAAAATTCTGGCGCTGGCTATCCACCTCCTCCTCCTGCAATATCCCACGGCCACTGCTGCTAGGAACGGTATATTCATCCTGGCGTCTGAGCTTGTTTGTTGTTTGTGTGCACTTTTATGCTGCGCGGGTCGACGTACTCCTGCTTGCGTACATGTTTCCGGATTAGCGCGAGTTTTTTGTGTGTGCGTGTGGCATTCTGCGCATTTGCCTCCTGTACTTCCACGCCCACCACAGTGATACACATACCCCACTCGGCCAGGCCTAATTGCGTGGGAAACTTCACGCGAGCCCCTGAAGTACACGTACCCCACTCGGCCAGCCCCAATCGTGTGTGAAACTTCCCGCAAGCCCCTGAAGTACACGTACCCCTCTCGCCCAGGCCAAATCGCGTGTGAGACTTCCCGCGAGCACCCGAAATACATGCTATTTTTGACACAGCGGGTGTCCGTGTTTGTTGCGTACCCCTTTGCACGTCATTTGTCCTATAGGGCCACAGTATGGGACATTCATCGAGCTGTATATACGTCTTTTCGTTAGTGCACATTCTTTTGATGCGTAGGGACACTACCGCCTGCCTTCATATGGCGGACATGTGTTGATGTACATAGTTGACTTTTGGTTTTTGTCGTGGGATCGCCATTTCACTGCTGGGGGGTGGGTGTGCAAGGGGACATGAGTGGGGGCCTGCTGGCAGGTGCCCCGCACTGGTGAGGGGTGGGGGTGCAGGGGGACATGAGTGGCACATGAGTGGGGGCCTGTTGGCAGGTGCCCCGCACTGGTGGGGGGTGGGTGTGCAAGGGGACATGAGTGGGGTCCTGCTGGCAGGTGCCCCGCACTGGTGGGGGGTAGGGGTGCAAGGGGACATGAGTGGGGGCCTGCTGGCAGGTGCCCCGCACTGGTGGGGGGTGGGTGTGCAGGGGGACATGAGTGGGGGCCTGCTGGCAGGTGCCCCACACTGGTGGGGGTGGGTGTGCAAGGGAACATGAGTGGGGGCCGCTGGCAGGTGCCCCGCACTGGTGGGGGGTGGGGGTGCAAGGGGACATGAGTTGGGGCCTGCTGGCAGGTGCCCCGCACTGGTGGGGGGTGGGGGTGCAAGGGGACATGAGTTGGGGCCTGCTGGCAGGTGCCCCGCACTGCTGGGGGATGGGGGTGCAGGGGGACATGAGTGGGGGCCTGCTGGCAGGTGCACCGCACTGGTGGGGGTGCAGGGGGACATGAGTGGGACATGAGTGGGGGCCTGCTGGCAGGTCCCCCGCACTGCTGGGGGGTGGGGGTGCAGGGGGACATGAGTGGGACATGAGTGGGGGCCTGCTGGCAGGTGCACCGCATTGGTGGGGGGTGGGGGTCCAGGGGGACAAGAGTGGGACATGAGTGGGGGCCTGCTGGCAGGTGCCCCGCACTGGTGGGGGGTGGGGGTGCAAGGGGACATGAGTGGGGGCCTGCTGGCAGGTTCCCCGCACTGCTGGGGGTTAGGGGTGCAGGGGGACATGAGTGGCACATGAGTGGGGGCCTGCTGGCAGGTGCCCCACATTGGTGGGGGGTGGGTGTGCAAGGGGACATGAGTGGGGGCCTGCTGGCAGGTGCCCCGCACTCGTGGGGGTGGGTGTGCAAGGGGACATGAGTGGGTGCCTGCTGGCAGGTGCCCCGCACTGCTGGGGGGTGGGGGTGCAGGGGGACATGAGTGGGACATGAGTGGGGGCCTGCTGGCAGGTGCACCGCACTGGTGGGGGGTGGGGGTGCAGGGGGACATGTGTGGGACATGAGTGGGGGCCTCCTGGCAGGTGCCTCGCACTGGTGGGGGGTGGGGGTGCAGGGGGACATGAGTGGGACATGAGTGGGGGCCTGCTGGCAGGTGCACCGCACTGGTGGGGAGTGGGGGTGCAGGGGGACATGAGTGGGACATGAGTGGGGGCTTGCTGGCAGGTGCCCCGCACTGGTGGGGGGTGGGGTTGCAAGGGGACATGAGTGGGGGCCTGCTTGCAGGTGCCCCGCACTGCTGGGGGGTGGGGGTGCAGGGGGACATGAGTGGCACATGAGTGGGGGCCTGCTGGCAGGTGCCCCGCCCTGGTGGGGGATGGGTGTGCAAGGGGACATGAGTGGGGGCCTGCTGGCAGGTGCCCCGCACTGGTGGGGGGTGGGTGTGCAGGGGGACATGAGTGGAGGCCTGCTGGCAGGTGCACCGCACTGGTGGGGGTTGGGGGTGTAAGGGGTCATGAGTGGGGGCCTGCTGGCAGGTGCCCCGCACTGGTGGGGGGTGGAGGTGCAAGGGGACATGAGTGTGGGCCTGCTGGCAGGTGCCCCACACTGCTGGGGGGTGAGGGTGCAGGGGGACATGAGTGGGACATGAGTGGGGGCCTGCTAGCAGGTGCACCGCACTGGTGGGGGGTGGGGGTGCAGGGGGACATGAGTGGGACATGAGTGGGGGCCTGCTGGCAGGTGCCCCGCACTGGTGGGGGGTGGGGGTGCAAGGGAACATGAGTGGGGGCCTGCTGGCAGGTGCCCCGCACTGCTGGGGGGTGGGGGTGCAGGGGATCATGCGTTGGTGATCAGTAGTAGTAGTGGTGCAAGCTGACATGTGGCTTGCCTGAGGGGCATGCCCATGGTGGATGGGCTGCCTGCGGAACATGAAGTCCCCTGTGGTGTGGGCTGCCTGCAGGGGCCGTGGAGGGTGTAGAGGGAACACCTGGGAGGACCCACACTGCCAATTCACGTGTGGGACTCCCCTGCACCCCAGATATACACGTACCCCACTTGCACAGGGCCTGTCGTGTGTGATAATTCCCGCGCACCCCCGAAATACACGTTCCCTGCTCGACCAAGGCCAATTACGTATGAAACTTCCTGCGCACCACAGATTTACACGTACCCAGCCCAATCGCATGTGAAACTTCACGCGAACCCCAGGAATACATGCACCCCACTCGCACAGGGCCTATCGCGTTTGAAACTTCCTGCGAACCCCTGGAATACACGCATCCCGCTCCCCCAGGCACGATCGCGTGTGAAACTTCACGCGCACCCCTGAAATACATGTACCCCGCTCCCCCATGCCCGATCGCGTGTGAAACTTCACGCGCACACACGAAATACACGCACAAGCTGATTTTTGACACAGCGGGTGTTGCTGTTTGTCGCGTACACCTTTGCACGTCATTTGTCCTAGGGGGCCCCAATATGGGACATTCATCAGAGCTGTTTATTCGTGCTTTTTGTTAGCGCACATTTTGGCGCACATTTTTTTCCTGCGCAGGGACGCTACCGCCTGCCTTCCTGTGGCGGACGGGTTCGGGTCAGTGCGCGTCTTTGCCCCTGCGCTGGTTTGCCCTATTCGATTCGATGAATACGTGTTGTAGGCGAGCGTGTGGGCGTTCCGCGCACTTGCCTCCTGTACTTCCCCTGTGACGCCCACATTTTCACGAGTTGTTCCCCATTCCGAGTGTTCCGCCCCGTGTTCCGCCTACTTTTGTTATGTGCGCCGCGCTATCTGCGCTTTCGCTGTGGCCTTGGCGCACGCCGTTAGATGACCTGTGCGCGGCATGCGCCACGCACTTTTTCAGCGCACATCCCTGATTTTACTCGCGCACGGACTTCCATGAATAGATGAGCGATGGTTTCCCTTCGATATTCGCACTTGCACTGCGATTTTCGCTCTTTCACTGCGAATCGCACGTTTTCGCACGCTTGCGCCGGAAT
Source organism: Ambystoma mexicanum (assembly GCF_040938575.1). NCBI lineage: Eukaryota > Metazoa > Chordata > Amphibia > Caudata > Ambystomatidae > Ambystoma > Ambystoma mexicanum. The sequence goes on from NC_090922.1 coordinate 459,832,655, forward strand.
TTTCGGCGCACATTGATTCCATGAATCGGCCTGTGTGTCTATGGAGAAAATTGAAAATGGCAGACGAAGATACTCTTTACGCTTGTGCTGACAGGGAATCTACCAATCCTTTTATACATTACATACTTAACATGTTGAGACGATGCAATGCTTAGTTGAGTTAGGTATGTCTGTTACATCTTTGTGTAATAAACCTAACAAAATCAAAGTAAGCATTATGGGCTTCGATTGGCAGAAAACCAAGAACAGAATCTCTGAATCCAAACTATATAAATATGCATGTTCTACATGGAAATGGTTTCCGGTTATGGAAGGGTACCTAAAGAAATATCCTAGCATGAGACTTTGTGACGATTTTATGCGTTTTAGATTTAACGTAATTCAAACTAACCAAATCAAATGTATTAGAAACTGTAACTCTGCTGACTGGACATGGTGTAGATACTGTAAAAAGGAGGGGGTAGCTGAAACATTGCAACATATCCTTTTGGTATGCCCAGGTCTAAAGTCTCATAGGATACGGTACTTTGCTCATTTTGTACGATCAACTCAAGATGTAAATGGAGAATTTATATGGTACAGAATGTTGAATGAAAATTCCACCAATTTGAACATTTGGTTAACCTCCTTTTTGAGAAATGTCTGTGATTTATGTTAGTTTTCTTGTGCCCCTATAAGACTTAGTGGTCTATGATGCATCTTGGAACCTTTTTTTTTTAGTCCAACATTTTAAGTAAACGTTGTATATGGAATGGAATGATCCATAACAATACTGTAAATGTATTACATCGGAAACTTTACTCGAAGCTATATGGGTGATTTAAGTTAGATGTAACATCTGTTATTATACTTTTTGTGTGATTCATTTGTCTCAGTGGTTTGAGATGAGTTTTAGAATTAATTGTAAGTTTATATTCCAAGAAAGGTTTTTGCTAGGTATGTTTCTTTTTCTTCTCTGTATCTATCTTTGTAAAATCTATATTCATTGTGGATTGTATTTTTACATATTTCTTGCTTGTTTTGTAAAGGTTTACAATAAACCAGAACAAATTTTAAAAAAGTACACTTTTAAATAGCAGTTGGTGTGTGGGAGTTTAATATGTTAGGAGTATATGCAAACTTGCTAATGTGATGCATTCTAATCTGTAGGTGTTTATGTAGTCCTAGACATTTTGTTTGCGCTCTGGGACTTGTAATTCCACTTTTCCCATTAAGAAAAGTTAGAATACAAGTCCCAGATTGTAGAGAAAAAATGAGGACTACATAAGCAGCTAAAGATTGGAATGGGATATGTTAGGACGCATACATGTGCTGTCAATATATAAAACTGACACACACTGAGTGGCAATTCAAAATGGTGTACAAATCTATTTTGTTGCTTTTAATTTCTTTTATGTAAAGGTGACAAAGTGCTGCTATAAACACAGATATGCATGTTTTAACTTTCATCAAAATGCTTCCAAAAATAAATGTTTTTAAATGCACATCATTTTGTATGTTTATTTGATATACATGTCACAATTTTGAAACTTGAGGTCCAGTCCTGTTTTTTTCTTTGCATTCTGGGATTTGTAGTCTGAGTTTTATAATCAGAGAAATGGAATTGGAAGAGACAGAATGCAAAGGAAAAAATGAAGACTTTATAAGCACCTACAGATTGGAATGGGTGGTGTTGGGATGTATGCATGTGATTTAACTGGTGCACACTAAGTGTCACTTAAAAATGGTCTACAGATCTATTCTATCTGCTTTTTCTTTCTTTTATGAAACAGCGACACACACTGCTGCTGTAAATGCACATATGTATTTTTTTAACTTTCATGTAATTGCTCTTAAAAAGAAACATTTTTAAACGCAGAGCATTGTGATTGTTTGCTGCTTCATGTGAGCAGGTGCTGCAATGCATGGCTTTTGCTAGAGTGGTTACACAAGCAAATACTTATTGAGTAGCTTATTACAGAATACTTAGCAGGGACATTCTATATATATGTATATATATATTTGTGAAAGTGTTGAAGAAAGTATTTTTTAAATATAATGATACCTGTACTATGGGGGTCATTCCGAGTTGGGCGGTAGCCATGGTGCTATTTGTTAGGGAGAATTCTCTGTTTAGGCTGAATTTCCTAACCTAGTGAGTCCCCCAGCAGCTTTGCTGGATTTCTGGAGTTTGTTTTTTTCCATCCTGCCAAGAGTGAGACTCTTTTTCTCCCACTCTTGGACATGTGTGTGTAATTCCTTTGTGATGTCAATGTGTTCGATGGGCTATGGGGTCTTTTACTCCATAGGGTCTCATATGTTTTTCTATGTGTGTTACAACGCACCCTCCGTGCCGTAAAACTGGGGCGTCCTAGCGGACCTCCACCATAGACTCCATACCCGGGGACTGACTACTGTCTCCCCGGGCATGTAAAGTCACCATTGGCTTTACTAGACCTAAATTTACTAACAGAACTAGTACAAACCATCTTATTGTGGACGTACTAGTAGGGGTAATTCGATTACTCCTGGATCTGTTACTCGAGGGGGCACTGTCCCGTCCCCCCTCGTCGAGTTTTGGCTGGTGGCAGTGGAAACTACTTGTTATGTTCGACCCCAAACATAACCCTATGGGATTCGTCCCATTGTTGGAGATTGATACTTTTTCTCGTTAATCTCTAACGTACCACCGATCTACTTATCTTAAATAAGTTTATCGGATGGTATTTTCTGCCAGAACTCGGTTTGTAAAATGGCGTCTGTGTTCGTCTCTGTGACTCCTAAAACCAAAGGTCGAGCCCTTTGTTCCACTTTTGGCAGGCTCTGTACAGAGACCCTCCAAAGTGGTGCCATTCTGTCTGGGTTACCTCAGGGGTGTGGGAGGGGGTTTAGGCACCCTGGACCGAGTTGCCTTGCCAACTCAGGTCGCACTCTGGAGTGATTGGTCCAAGTGATGAGCGTTCCCGCTCACCACTTAGCATGTGTTGATTGACAGCTAGGCTGAATGAATGGGGGTTTTCTGCATAAAAGCAGGGCTTTTGGGATGGATCTTCAGAAGTCGCCACAGGACCTAAGAATCCGACGAGGGTAACGCTGAGCCGACCTGCATGACGACACCTCCGGTGGAGCCCTGCGGAACCGACTCACCACTTCCCGACGACAGAGGAGATCTCCCTGCCGGAGAGTCTCTTCCCCTGACTGGTGGGAACAACCAGTCCCCTTTGCTTTTTATTCGCCTCAGGACGCAGTGGTCGAATTTCCCGTGCAGAGCACCTCGGCAACCGGATAGCCACTACCCCTGTACCGCGACCAAAAGGTGGTGCCTTGTGACGGAGCACTCCGCGGCTGGTCTCTTCCCTGGTGGTGCACCAGACTTCCTTTTTCTTCGACGACGAGAACCTCTCTACTCTTGGCAAAGACCCGACGTGCATCCACCACCAGGAACAACTGCCCCCGCCGGAGCTGCCCTCCACAACAAGGTACCGTGTCCGCCTGGCTTCCCTTTCCATCGGTACGAGTGAGGTGTCTTAATCCTCTCCTTTCCGTTGGGTCGCCTCCAAGCTTTTCTCATTTATAGTTCTGAACTGGTTCAACCTGCCGATAACAATTTGCTACAAAGACTTGAATGCATCTCCTCTAGAGACTTTTTGGGACATCGCGCCTTGCCTCTCTCTGAGTGGGCCTGGCCTCTGAACTTTATGATCTATTGTGATTCTTGCCTTCCTGCCTTGCATTTTATCCGCGAAGGATTGAACTGTGTTGATTTCATGACCTACCTATCTTTTTCTCTCCCGTCCTAACTAATGTTCGAGTGTCATCTAGGTTGAGGTATACACCTCTGTCTGAAAATAAGTGATACCGGTAGAACCTAGAGTTGTCGAAATATTGCTAGGGGGATTGATCGTTTTCTACTTCGTAGAGTAACTGTGTTTGATTTGTTTGCCGTGATTTGCCTTAGTGTTTTTCATAGATGTTCTGTTATAAATAAATGCCTTAATATCTTTACACTAAGCCTCGTTGCGTGTTTGCTTGTCTTGCTGTGAAGAATTGCCCTATTTTGTATACTCCACATACTGCTCAACTCTTCTTGAGGGAAGTCTGACTGCTCAGCCACAGCTACCAAGTGAATCTGTGTGGTACAGACTGCTACCAAGTGGGTTCACCGCCAAACGCCTGTAGTCCTAAATCTTTTGCAGTGGTCCCAGAGGGAACTGCACAGGTTTCCGCCTAACACTATTAGCACCATGGCTGCCTCCCAAACCGGGTCCGGATCCGGTCTGGTTCAATGGGGACAAACCTCATCATTCCGACCCTGGAGGACCCGGTAAGTCCCCATTCAACCAACCATTCCCCATTCCCTGTGAATAGCAGGCTTGATATTAGCGCCTGGGTCCCTTAGCGGGACCCGTAAAGGACTTGTTGTCTGACCACACGTTCTTTGCGGCTACCACTAAGGGACCTCGGAATTGGGTGGTAAGGGTTTAACGGCACCGGTCTCCTTACCGGTGACCGTTAACCCTTATCGCCCAACTTGGAATGAGGCCCTATGTCTTGTTAGATGCAGATCTTGTTGAATCTGGAAACAGAAATCTTTGACAGTTTCAGCGTAGTTTTTTATGCAGATGCCTTTGATTAACAGGAGATATGTACTCTCAGAGTTCAAGTGTACATCTGAAGTGTTGAACTGAGATGATAGGGTTAGGTATAGAGGTTTTGGATGTGATTGGTGGATAGATGTGTGACTCTTTCAAGGCAGCCACTGAGGGAGTGTTGATAACATGAAAGTGGAAAAGGCAGAAGGGCTGCCCCTGTGTTACGAGTTCCATGGACACTGCGGTAGTCCGTGAACAGCATATGCCACATCCAGGCCTTTCAAGGATGCCTGGCATGGAAAGGGGACTTTGGGAATCAACCAATTAGGTTTGCTGGGTGTGATGTACTGGAAGAGAGGGTATGAGGCTTTTTGTATGCATGAGTTGTGAGAGCACTGAAAATGGCTTTGGTTTTGTCTTTGAGAAGGCAGAGTGCATGGATTTTGGGGGACTCTTCAATTCAGTCATTGAAGGTGGATGCTGAAAATCATTTAATCTTTGGAAGTATTGGATTGGCCGAATTGTACGTTTTGTGGCATGTAGTTTGTCACTTAAACTGGGCAAGCTTGTTTTCATTCTGTGAGAGTTTGACTCACTTTAAATGTCCAGACCATGTAATTGTGCATTGTGGAGACGACAGTTTGGGGGTATGTGACTCCAATGTATTTGCAGGTTGCCTTGAAGGATTTCCTTAAGAGGTAAATGAAACTGTTTCCTGCTGCTAAGATTATTTTTTCAGAAATAAATCAGAGGCAAACATGGAGATATCCAGCAAACCCTTTCATTCCACAAATGGAAGAATCACGGCAGCTTGTCAATAAAGCTGTATCTGCTTTTTATATGCTGCAGGAATGTCATCTGTTGAGAATGACAATACATGGTCTGATGGTGTGAATTGTTTTTTGTGAAGATGGAGTTCATTTCACAGATGTCGGAAATGCAATTTTTCTTTACAATATTAGGAATGTATAGAAAATATTCCTGTAAGGAAATGGTAAGGGAATATGTAGAGTGTATAGTATTACTGTAAATAAATGCAAAACAAGGAAAAAAGGTGTTTGTTAACAAACCCCCCAAAAAAAGATTTTTTTCAGAGCCACCACTAAAGAATAAAAAATTGAAATTGAGTTTACACTCCCACTTACCCCTTTGATTGGCTTCGACATCCGCAGTCACCACGTTACTCTGTGGACTGTATGTGCCACATCCAGGTCTTTTAAGGATGCCTGGCATGAAAAGGGGACTGCAGAGACCGTGGACAGTTGTGGGTGTCCAGGGAGATCAGGGGAATTGGCCACTCAGGTTTCCTTGGTGTGGTGTACAGGAAGAAAGGCTATTAGGAGTTTTGCTAGTAGGAGTTGTGAGAGCACTGACAATGGCTATGGCTATGTGTTTGAGAAGGCAGAGTGTGTGGATTTTAGGGGGTTCTTGGGTCCATTGGTTGAAGGTCTATGCAGAGCACTGTGGATTGGGGGAACAAATTGGATTCCATGAATTTGAAGTGTCATGGCATGGAGTGCGAGAGATGAAGTAGGTGGACTTGCTCTCCCATGTGTGCAAATATGGTTCAATTGAAACATTGGCACATTATTATTCTCCGTTGTGGAGGACACAGTTTGGGTTATGTGAATGGAATTTCATTGCAGTTTGCAATGAAGGAGACATTGTGAAAGTTGAAGGAAATGTTCCCAAATACAAAAATTATTTTTTCTCGCATTGCTCAGAGACAGATGTGGAGGTGCAATGTCAATAAAGATGTGTATGATTTTCTGCAAGATATTGGCATGACATATTTTAATTATGACAACATTAAATTTGAGGTTGCCAACATTTTTCGGACAGATAGAGTATATCTAACTGATGTCGGCAATCAGATATTTCTGAAAAACATTAAAAATGCTTTGAAGCAGTTTTTGTGAAAGTTAGAAGAAATAAATAAATTCAGTAAAATGTTTCTTATTTCAGTTTATTAAACCAAACATTTTAAAAAAATATAAAAGCCAAAACACAAATGAAAGGTTATTTTAAGAGCCACAATTTTTGAATGCAAAACAATTAGAATAAATTCAATTCTCCCACCCCAAACCAGGGATGTTTAGATGTCCGTGGACTACCGTGCTGTCCGCAGACTATGCAGGCTGCAAAGGTGCCTGTGACCTTTTTTCTCACTTCTATTTTTTAACTGTGAAAGGTGGCTCCTAAAGCAAACTTTTTTGTGTTTTTTTTGGATTTGTAATGATTTTGTGTTTTTTGCAGGAGAGGCAAGGTAAAGGATGGAACGTAGCATATGGGTACAACCACAGAAACAAATGAGCAGGTGGAGAGAGGAAGATGTTAGGCAGGCCTAAAGTTTAATGTGGGGGCAGTGTTTCTCATGTTCTGTAATTGCAGCCTAGAAAGCACTGAGAAACTGCTCCCCCATACAGATCGGTGCTTCACAGACAAACATAGCACTGTGACCTTCGAAAGGAAAGGGTCAACAGCGTTCTGTAAGGCCTGTGAAGACACCACAGGGATCCTCTGCTCCAAAGGAGTATCCATTGTGGTAACAGGAGCAGTTGAAGATGATGGGCTGTAGGATGTCAACCTACTCTTACATGAGAAAGGTAACGTTATCCTCAGAGCAGTTGGGTTGATAGATTTGGTGTGGCACCTCATGGAAGTTGTCCCAAAGGAATACAAGCCAAGTTTCCCCCAACTAAGTACAACTTTGCACTCAGTGCATCAAACCTTGCTTGCACAAGCCTTCGGGACATTTCCAACGGTCATGAAAAATGGCCACACCCAGGACTCACTTTGAGTACTGGAGATAGGGACTTCCTCCACCTCATCTACTTATTCATCTTGATCCTCATTTATATCTCTGTGTGTGTTCCCCTGTCCAGGCACTCTAGATGGTGATGGTGTTGGTGGTCATGGGGGTGGTTGTGGAGCAGAAGTGGCCATAGTAGAAGCCATGATGTCTCCATAAAACAGATCTGCAAAGCAGCAAAGCAGGAACACAGAAGCAGGTGCTCTCACCTGGGTAGCCTGATTGAGAATGAGGAAAAGTAATGGGTGGGTCTCTTCTGACAAACTGTCAACAGACAATTGTGCTGTCTTTTGGATAACCAAGTCACAAAAAGGCCTTGAAACGTTTTAAAAAGTTGCCAGATCAATCAAGAATGGGTCTGGGAGCTGTGCAAGGGCAATGTTTCAGCTTGAAACACCCTAGATTGGTGGAAAATCCTTTGTTAAACTGTCCACGGTCACAAACACCATTAGTGGACACCCCTTTCATGCTATGTGCGTGCGGTCACATGATGATGTGAGGGGATGTCCGTGGCCATGACAGCCATCCGCGGAGACCCATCGGGTGAGAATCGCAGGGCGCATGCGCTAGGTGTCGATAGAACTGGCATAGAGGCCATGGACTAATTAAAAGTGTGTCAAGCAAAACTGGACATGTCTGGACCCTGTCCGGGGGCACTTCCATTTTGATTGCGGACACCCTGGATAGTCGTACTGTCCCCAGACTCATATAGGGGCTTTAAAAAAAAGAAAATATCACACAATGATATACAACATATTTATGGTTTAATAAAATACATTTATTCATGAAAGGGATGGGATAGCGGAATGGGACACATCAATAGGAGAATTAGGATATTCTTTACAATAATGATAAGTGGTGAAAGGGAGTGAGGTTTCACCAAAGTGTCTTTGATTAAAATGGTCAGAATTGGATGGGGATGATTGTTGGGTACAAGGGGGACAGGTGCAAGAAGGACAGCGATAGAGAACATTTTAGATGACATGATTTTTCACATATTGTAGAAGGTCTTTAAAATCGTGACTTAGTTCATCTAATTTTGTAGTCAAGTTCATGATTTGATTATTTACAGCTGGGGATAGGGTTTCTCCTTGTGATTCTTGGGATTGTCGTTTCTTCATGAAAACTATATACTGTAAGAAAAACAGAAATTATTATTTTAGTAAGGTGCATACAAATTACACTATTTGTTTACATTAAAATATGTATTGTGTACCATTAGAGATGCTATCCTCACTCATTTATTCTTTTGGGAAGTTTTCCTCCAACCACTTAAGTGTGTTTACCATTTCTGTGAAAAGAAAAAGTGCTTCTGTCTTATAGCACGTTTATATAATGAAAGGTAATAATAGAGAAATAAATACAATTCACTTACTATTTAGTGAGAATTTGTTCTCCGAGAAGCACCTGGTGTTTGCCAATCTGTATCCAGAGTTCTAGTAAGGTGATTCTATGAAGCGTACAGTTATGGTTTTGATTGGTGCATTCCATTGTAATGTGCGCTAAATGAGATAATAATTTGTATTTTTTAAGTGTTTGTGTAAAAAGGTATATTTGTGTGCCGTAAACATTAGTAATGATTTTATGTACATGTGTCTGTTGGTTGATGGCTACAACTTTTTTAGGTCTCCCGTATTATTCTGGGCTGTGTGAATGCCACCCGTCATCTGCAGACTACTGCACTGTCCGCTGACTCCGTACCTGCCACATTGGGGGTGAGTATAAGATAAGAAATTTGTAGCAGTAGTGTGCACTAGTAAAAACCTATAGAAATTCACCGAAAAAACATAGTGAAAGGGAAATTATGGTTAAGTTGGAGTAATAAAAACCTATGAAATTCAGTGAAAAATTGTTGTTAAAGGGACGTTATGGTTAAGTTGCACTAACAAAAACCTATGAAATTCAGTGAAAAATCATTGTTAAAGGTATGTTATGGTTACAAGTAAAACCAAAAAACCCTTGAAATTAACCAGTTATGGTACGCTAGGCAACCCTCACCCACTCCACCTCCCTGCACTGCTAAGGCTGACACTCAGGACATCAAATATGACATCACAAAGGCAGATGGGGAGCAGGTGCAAGTGGATCTAAGTCACCTGGCCTAAGAACCGCCCACTTGGTGCCTTCCTTCCCGCCTGCCGCTATTTTTCACCACTTAGCAAGCCCCGCCCACCTGATGCCTTCCTGCTTGCCGCTCTTTTCCTCCACTTACCAAGCCCAGCCCACCTGGTGCCTTCCTGCTTGTCGCTCTATTTCCTTACCCAAGGAGCCCTCCAGCCTCTTTTCCTTTGCAGATGGGGAGCAGGTGCAAGTGGATCTAGGTCACCTGGCCTAAGCCACGCCCACCTGGTGCCTTCATGCCTGCCGCTCTTTTTCACCACTTAGCTAGCCCCGGCCACCTGGTGCCTTCCTGCTTCCCGCTCTTTTTCACCACTTAGCAAGCCACGCCCACCTGGTGCCTTCCTGCTTGCCGTTCTGTTTCCCTACTTAAGGAGCCCTCCAGCTTCTTTTCCTTTGCAGATGGGGAGCATGTGCAAGTGGATCTAGGTCATCTGGCCTAAGCCCCGCCCACCTGGTGACTTCCTGCCTGCTGCTCTTTTCACCACTTAGCAAGCTCCACCCAACTGGTGCCTTCCTGCCTACCGCTCTTTTTCACCACTTAGCAAGCCCCGCCCACATGGTGCCTTCCTGCTTCCCGCTCTTTTTCACCATTTAGCAAGCCACGCCCACCTGGTGCCTTCCTGCTTGCCACTCTGTTTCCCTACTTAAGGAGCCCTCCAACTTCTTTTCCTTTTCAGATGGGGAGCATGTGCAAGTGGATCTAGGTCACCTGGCCTAAGCCCCGCCCACCTGGTGCCTTCCTGCCTGCTGCTCTTTTTCACCACTTAGCAAGCCCCACCCACCTGGTGCCTTCCTTCACCATCACCGTCTTGTGGCTGGATTTGACTTTTATGGACTTCATTCATTCACGGTGCATCACTCTTTCTCAGCTCTCATGCTGGACTTCCTTTGCATCTTGTACTCATAGTGGCCCTGAATCATGCTGTTCCCATCTTCATCTTGTATCCTGGCTTGCAACATTATGTGTTACTACTGACTTCTGCAATTGTATTCGCTCTCCACTCTTGCTTCTCCACTCTTTTTGACTGCTTACTCTCTGTTCTCTCCTCCTTTCCCTTCTCCCTTTTCCTATCTCCTCCCCTTACTTTTTTCTATGCACTTACCCTATCAGAATTGTCCTTGGACCTAATATGATAGCAACCTCGTCTGTTTCCTCCACCCTCCCATTACTGTTTTTTTCCTCCCCACTACCCCTCCAGCACTATCTGAAATGTTGTCAGGCCTACTACGGTAGTTGCCTGTCTGTTTCCATTTCCTTCCCACTCTCCCCCTCCCTTCCTTATCTATGTCTTAGCTCTTGCACTATCTGAAATGTCGTCAGGCCGAGTATGATAGTTAATTTCACATCCTTACCGTTCATGGCCTGTAAGAATGTGGTTGTATTTTCCCTTGTTCCCTCCCTTGCCTTGAAGCGCTCTGAAACACATTGTGTATAGGCGCTATGTGAATAAACGATCATATCATATCATATCATTGATGACATTTTATTTTTTGAAAGTGCCATAATGTAAGTACACAACACAGTGATATAACTTTGGTTCCTGGGCAATGGGCCTGGCCCTCAGCAAGGAGAAATGTGTACTGTAATATTCTTATTGGGCATGTGGCATGGCCAAAGCCATAGGTTTGAATGGGAAATCATATTCTGCTTGTGGCTACAGCATGAAGTGCTGGACTGGATTACAACAAACTTGAGCGACGAGCATCAGCAAGAACCTGGAAGCATGTTTTTTGCAAATCTGTCTTTTGTTTTATTTTTCAAAAGTGTCAGACTATAAGTACAAAAACTAGTGATATAAATTTGGTGTCTGGGTAGTGGGCCTGGCCATCTGCAAACACAAATGTGCAATCTGATTTCCTTTTTGGGGAATGCGGCAAGGCCAAAGCCCATGCCCCAGGGATTTTGGAGACTGGCCATGGCTGCAAGTCATGAGCACTGGCCATTGGTCACAATGTTATGGCATAGTGGACCATGAACTAAGATGCAGGGTAGTTGCAGTGAAAAATTGGGGTGGTCGGTGGGGCTGGGGACATGGTTGAGCCTCATTCTCAACATTGAACAATCATTCAACAATGATTTGCATCCCCAGCATGCGCTTCTGATAACGAAACACATAGGAATGCATTGCAAAAAAATATGTTTGGCAGGTTTATATAAAAACCTATTAAATTGACAGAAGAAACATTCTTAAAGGATGTTATGGTTAAGATGCACCCCACCCTTGGGACTTCTGGCCCCAGCAGTTAGCCAGTGGCCTCCCACCTTGACATCCCTTGGCACTTCGCACCTGGGCTCCCATTAGCACTTGCTAATCCATACTGCCCCTTCTATTTAGGCACTTCTCTCACTGCACAATGCATATGTGCCTTTATAGGAGTACTGTATACAATTTATCTGTATAAGTAACAGAAATGCAGATGCAAAGGATTTGTGGAACATTGTTCAATGGCAGTTCGTGTGTGGAAGTTTAATATGTTGATAGGGTTATATGTAGAGTTTTTGGAAGTGGTTGGTGGATGGATGTGAGATTGTTCAAAAGCAGGCAATGAGGGAGTGTTACAAATATAAAAGTAAAAAGAGAAGAAGGGCTGTCCTGTGCGATGGTGTGCATGTGCCATCTCTGCCTTTTAATGATGCATCGCTTGGAAAGGGGACTGCAGAGATGGCGGATGGTTATAAAAGTCAATGGAATATTGGAATAATGGAAAATTGTTTCTGTCCTTTTTTCATTTTCTCTAGTATACAATTGTCCATTATTTCCATTAGCATAAAACAAAATGCTAATGGAAATGTTGGAGAATCTTATTGGGTCTTACTACTTTACTGAGAAATTTAAAGTAGATGGAGTTGATAAGAGTATTTGTTTTATTTGTATGTTTTAACTGTAAAAGGTGGATCCTAAAGGAATCTTTTTTTGTTGGTGTTTACTGATTTTGTATCTTATTTTTATTTTTTGCAGGAGAGGCCAGAAAGTAAGGTGTGGGATGGAAAAGAGGGAAGGGGCACCAGTGAAAGATACAGAGGGGCAGGTGGACAGGGAACAATGTTGTGTCTACCTTAAATATAAGTTAAGGGGCAGGGTTTCTCATGCTCTTTGATTGCAGCCTCAAAAGCACTTTGAAACTGCTCCCCCTGTAGAGTGTTGTGTTGCAGTATATACAGAGTACTGTTGCCTTGGAAAGATATGGATCACCAGCCTCTTTTATGGCTTGCAAGGTAGATGGTGGGATCTTCTACCCCACAGGAGTAGCCTGTAGGGCATTTAACCTTTGTAGCCTTAGGCTTCAGTTCACCCTCAACAGTGGTGAAGGAAAACCACAAACATGATTCTCTTTGGGTGCTGGAGGTATGCATTTCCTCTATCTCATCTTCCTGGTCCTTTTGATTGTGTTCTGCATCATTGCGCTTTTTCAGTTGTGGAGGGCCTCCAGGTGGTGGTGACTCTTGGGGAGGAGGCATGGCCATTGCTAATGCCATTTTTGAAGTTAAAAAGCAGTTGTGCTAATATTGTTCCAAGCATGTGCTCTCTCCTGGATTGCAGATGGAAATCAGTAAGAATAGGTTTAGGAGCTGTGCAAAGGTACATTTTCAACTTGAAACGTCGTAGATCAGTTGAAAATGCTGATTAGAATTGTTCACAAAGCACAGACCCATTTGCGAAGTGTGAACCCGTTGGTGAACACGTTATCACGCTGTGAGCATGTCAGTACTCATGTTACACTGTCTGAAAAGTCAGTGATGAATTCAGACATCTACAGACGTCGGCGAACAGGAAACAGTGCTAGAAAGTTGCAGATAGTTCATAGAAGTATTGCTCGAACTTGGGAAATGGCACAGTTTTTACTTGAAACTTTCTACTTTGGCTGAAAATGCTGATATATGCGGAGCAAGTATGATATTAGGAATTGTAGCACATTATGGTGCACTGGCAAAAACATATGAAATTTATTGAAAAAACATTGTTAAAGGGACGTTATGGTTAAGTTGCACTAATAAAAACCTATGAAATTCAGTGAAAAAACATTACAGGTACGTTATGGTTAAAAGTAAAACTGGAAAACCCTAGAAATGTGTCAGTTATGGTAAACTAAGCAACCCTAACTTGCGCCACCACCGTGCACTGCTAAGACTAACACCCTGAACATCAAAGATGACACCACAAATGTCATTGATGACATCACTAATGACATCACATATCTAGGCCACTTGTTTTTGTTTACTGACATATCTAGGCCAGGTGTTTTTGTTCACTGACAGCCAGAATATGAAAATTCCAAAAATGCTATATATATAGATGTTACCCTTGTGGTATGTTCTTAAAGTAATTTCCTTACTGTTTGGCCTCAGCTCATGGTGCACTGTAAGGAAGGCATGGTATCAAACAATAAGACAGACACAAGTAATCACAGTTCAAGGGTGTTTATTGAACGTTAATTGGGTGTGAAAAAAACCTATCTAATCCTAAATCTAAAGATGGGAACAAGCTACGACAATCAAATAATAACAATGCAGTCCTAGTCGAGTTTGTCAAAATAAAAGGGCCTATACTAATAAACCTATTGCCAATCCTTACTTCTAAATACAAATAGAGTGGGAAACAATGTTATGCAAAAGAAAAGTGTTCAAGAAATGATATGTCAGGATATTCAAGACCTTTGCTTCCCTTCCCCACATTTTCAGTGTTAGAGAGAATTCTCCAGAATGGCTACGTTCCCTAACCTACTGAGTCCCTAAGCAGCTTTGCTAGATTTCTAGGATTTATTTTTTTCACCTGGTAAGAGTGTGAGCCTTTTTTTCCCCACTCTTACATGTGTTTTGCTGTGGGTTTAACATGTTTGTGTTCATAGACTGTGGAGCTTCACCTACTCCATAGGCATCATCTTTTTACTGTGTGTTACTCAGCACATTTAGTGCAGTGACACAGGGTTGCCTTTTTTCAGACTTCTCACTTTAAACTCCATTTTCTGGGACTGACTACCCCAGAACATGTAAAGTTGCTATTGACTTTATTAGTCTTTTTAAAAGAAAGCACAGACCCAGTACAAACTATCTTACATAGTGTACTGGAAAGGGTTAATAGTTATCCCTTTTTTGTTTGTCTCTCATAGAACATTACGATTTGGCTGGTGGCAGTGATATCTACCCTATTTTTCCTACCGCGGTCTATGTAAATAGCCTTGGTACTGTTTTAGGCTATCTTGGTAGCCTTGAACTTAAACCCGCTGGATCCCATTTACTTTTATTTGGTTCCGGCTGGGTTTATTCACCATTTCTTTTTTTAAAGGTCTTTCTTGTGTTTTACTCTGCGCGCCAAACCAGGTTTGGTTCCTTTGTTCGCAATCCTTTGGCGGGCTTCTGCACATAAGCCCTCCTTAGGCGCCTGAATGTCTGAGGGGGACAGGATGTGAGGGAGGGGTTTGAGACTCCCTGCACAGGGTCTCCTTGGAGACCCAATTTGCACGCTGTGTGATTAGCTGTGGTGACTGTCCCGCAGGACAGCCACCCCCCTCTGTGTTTGACAACCAGGCTGTGTGAATGGGGGAAAACTGCATGAAAAGCAGGTCTCTCGGGCTTGGAAGGCAGAGTCACCACTGGATCGAGAGAACCGAAGAGAAGCTGAAAGAAGAGGACCACTACCACGACTGAACCTCCCTGTGAAGCCCTGCTGCTGGTCTGAATTGCCAAACTTTGATGACAGAGAAGATCTGCAAGTAATCTTCTTCCCTTGAGCCGGTGGGACCAACCAGTTCACCAAACACCATGCAAGGCCTCCCTCCCCTGGTCGAATTTGCTGTGCACTGCTGCAGTGAACCGGATAGCCTGGAGCACCGGACCCTGTTTGGGTTTTAAGAAGCACACCTTTTATTTGTTGCTTTGCTCTGCTGCTGGTTTCTTCCCTGGGCAGTGCAGGACCCTCCAGTCTTCCTACTTCATGTCAGTCCGACAGTTGCTTCAGGAACCGTGAGCCTGCAGGATCTTCTAGGAACGTCTGCCTCAGCTACAGCCTTCTTCTTCATTTAAGGTACTGTGCTAACACAGTTGTTCTTTTTGTCCGACCCCGGTGAAAGTGTTTGAAATGTTTCACCAATCCGAGGGCTTGTCATTCTTTACTCTTTTAAATAACTTTTCCTTCGACCAACTTCGTTTCGAACTCTCGGCAAAGACTTACCCGCAAACTACTCTGAACTGTGTGATCCTCTGCAAAGACTCTGAACCATTAACGTTGGCCCAGGCCTATTCATTTGAATCCTCACTGTAGCAAGCCTTCTCTGGATTGCCCTGCCTACTTACTTGTTGGTGCTGCTTAATTGTGTATAACCTTGTCGTTCCCTCCTTTTAAATTGCTGTAGTGCCATTTTGCTCACACCACATTTTGACCCTAACTTGTCCAGAATTGATTGGGTCTGGTGTAGTATATTAAGAGTCTGATTTTTCTGCTGCTTTATTTAGTGAACTGTTTTACAACTGATGTGTAAATAAATGCATGTTATTTTACTCAGAAACCTTGAGTCAGTGTTTGTTTGAACCTTAGTGATTGCTTTCCTTTGTGTAACTATTGATACTGCTCACTTTACTCTTGAGATAAGTCTAGCTGCTCAGCCATCGCTACCACTTTACTGTGTAGTACAGGCTTGTACCAAAGGTGAATTTGTACTCTCACTTGTAGCCTTAATTGTGTGTGGTGTTCCCAAAGGGTACTGCATATGATTCTGCCTAACATTCAGCACAGGACAAGGCGGCACACTCGGGCTTAGCACACTCTCTGGCTTCTCTAGCACGAGGATGCAGTTCAAAACCTCAACATCAGGGCCTTCTGTGCCAAAGTCTCTTTGCCATTCAAAGTCTCTAATTTCAGAGGGCCTGATGCAACACGACAAACATTAACGTTCTTTCTTCTTAGGATTTCCCATATAAAACTTTGCAGGTGATTTACTGTTCACCCTGGATCCCCCTCCACCGGGCTCAGACCCACTTTAAAACAAAAGCTTCAATTGGTCTACCTCTTCCGGGCTCGTACCACATTTATCTACTTTTCTAAATTTGTTCTACTGCATCAAAATCAAATAGTTTCGATTGTGTGCAGGATTTTGCTTGACCCTTTGAAGGACCACTTCGATTGACAATTACTTGTTCTCTTTCAATTTTGCTACTTCTCTGCGGATACCTTACAGAGACCTTTGATTGAGAACCCAGGCACTGCCAGACCACTCTGTCAAAGGTATTGTATCTTGCTTATAAAGTTCAATCACTCATCAGAAGTTCAATTTTACTTGCGTCTCTTATCACACGCTTTTTAACAATGTTCATTCCAGCGCTCGCCATACAGTGTTGCTGTTTGCAACCTTGGCTTCAACACAGACCGGTCTTGTATTGTTCTCCCCAACTCACCAGCTGTGTTGATTTCACTGATGCTGCTTTGTTCTTGGAGCCAAGGGCGATACCACAGTGGCTGGCACTTCTCCCTGCATTGATAATTGATGTAGAAGGGCCCCTTTGTTAGGCGGAAACCTGTGCAGTTCCCTCTGGGACCACTGCAAAAGATTTAGGACTACAGGCATTTGGCGGTGAACCCACTTGGTAGCAGTCTGTACCACACAGATTCACTTGGTAGCTGTGGCTGAGCAGTCAGACTTCCCTCAAGAAAAGTTGAGCAGTATGTGGAGTATACAAAATAGGGCAATTCTTCACAGCAAGACAAGCAAACACGCAACAAGGCTTAGTGTAAAGATATTAAGGCATTTATTTATAACAGAACATCTATGAAAAACACTAAGGCAAATTCACAGCAAACAAATCAAACACAATTACTCTACGAAGTAGAAAACGATCAATCCCCCTAGCAATACTTCGACAACTCTAGGTTCTACCGGTACCACTTATTTTCAGACAGAGGTGTATACCTCAACCTAGATGACACTCGAATATTAGTTAGGACGGGAGAGGAAAAGATAGGCAGGTCATGAAATCAACACAGTTCAATCCTTCGTGGATAAAATGCAAAGCAGGAAGGCAAGAATCACAATAGATCATAAAGTTCAGAGGCCAGGCCCACTCGGAGAGAGGCAAGGCGCGATGTCCCAAAACGTCTCTAGTGGAGATGCATTCAAGTCTTTGTAGCAAATTGTTATCGGCAGGTTGAACCAGTTCAGAACAATAAAATGAGAAAAGCTTGGAGGCGACCCAACGGAACGGAGAGGATTAAGACACCTCACTCGAACCGATCGAAAGGGAAGCCAGGCGGACACGGTACCTTGTTGTGGAGGGCAGCACCGGCGGGGGCAGTTGTTCCTGGTGGTGGATGCACGTCGGGTCTTTGCCAAGAGTAGAGATGATCTCGTCGTCGAAGAAAAGTGAAGTCCGGTGCACCACCAAGGAAGAGACCAGCCGCGGAGTGCTCCGTCACAAGGCACCACCTTTTGGTCGCGGTACATGGGTAGTGGCTATCCGGTTGCCGAGGTTCTCTGCACGGGCAATTCGACCACTGCGTCCTGAGGCGAATAAAAAGCAAAGGGGACTGGTTGTTCCCACCAGTCAGGGGAAGAGACTCTCCGGCAGAGAGATCTCCTCTGTCGTCGGGAAGTGGTGAGTCG
This sequence comes from Ambystoma mexicanum, assembly GCF_040938575.1. Taxonomy (NCBI): domain Eukaryota; kingdom Metazoa; phylum Chordata; class Amphibia; order Caudata; family Ambystomatidae; genus Ambystoma; species Ambystoma mexicanum. Next base: position 459,850,751 of record NC_090922.1, read on the forward strand.
GTTCCGCAGGGCTCCACCGGAGGTGTCGTCGTGCAGGTCGGCTCAGCGTTACCCTCGTCGGATTCTTAGGTCCTGTGGCGACTTCTGAAGATCCAGTCCCAAAAGCCCTGCTTTTATACAGAAAACCCCCATTCATTCAGCCTAGCTGTCAATCAACACATGCTAAATGGTGAGCGAGAAGGCTCACCACTTGGGCCAATCACTCCAGAGTGCGACCTGAGTTGGCAAGGCAACTCGGTCCAGGGTGCCTAAACCCCCTGTGGTAACCCAGACAGAATGGCACCACTTTGGAGCGTCTCTGTACAGAGCCCGCCAAAAGTGGAACAAAGGGCTCGACCTTTGGTTTAGGAGTCACAGAGACGAACACAGACGCCATTTTACAAACCGAGTTCTGGCAGAAAATACCATCCGATAAACTTATTTAAGATAAGTAGATCGGTGGTACGTTAGAGATTAACGAGAAAAAGTATCAATCTCCAACAATGGGACGAATCCCATAGAGTTATGTTCAGGGTCGAACATAACAAGTAGTTTCCACTGCCACCAGCCAAAACTCGACGAGGGGGGACGGGACAGTGCCCCCTCGAGTAACAGATCCAGGAGTAATCGAATTACCCCTACTAGTACGTCCACAATAAGATGGTTTGTACTAGTTCTGTTAGTAAATTTAGGTCTAGTAAAGCCAATGGTGACTTTACATGCCCGGGGAGACAGTAGTCAGTCCCCGGGTAGGGAGTCTATGGTGGAGGTCCGCTAGGACGCCCCAGTGTTATGGCACGTAGGGTGCGGTGTAACACACATAGAAAAACATATGAGACCCTATGGAGTAAAAGACCCCATAGCCCATCGAACACATTGACATCACAAAGGAATTACACACACATGTCCAAGAGTGGGAGAAAAAGAGTCTCACTCTTGGCAGGATGAACAAAACAAACTCCAGAAATCCAGCAAAGCTGCTGGGGGACTCACTAGGTTAGGAAATTCAGCCTAAACAGAGAATTCTCCCTAACACCCTTGTATATCCGACACACAATGCAGGATTCCACAGCCTGCTTTCCTAGTGTTGCAGTTTCTATTCTCGATGTGTCTGGAAAGTAATGTTTCCTTGTCCAAAAGGTAAAGGGAACTTCCCCCCTTGTGACCCTCTTCTGTTTTGGCGTCTTTCTTCTCTCGTTCTGCTGGCATCTCAAAACTGCTGTTTCCTTGTGTGCTTTGCCTCACTCAGATTGTGCTCTCGTGCTCCACCTTTTATCTGTGTGGGGAAGCTTAATGGAAGTCAGGTGTGTGTGTGATGGTCAGTAATTGCCTGACCATTGTATTGGGACACGTCAGGTGTACTGCTCAGTTGTTAGTTTTTTTTTCTTCACAGAAGCCTGTCCGTGTGAAATTGTTTGTGTTGTAAAAGGGGTGGGGTAGAGTTCCAAAATATCCTACCTGGTAGGACTGGGTAAAGGTGTTACAGGGAAGGGGATACTGTGTCTCACCATCCGGTGTCCCACTCCCCGAAGACCCCTCAGCCAGGTGATCCTCCCTTACTGGTCTACCCCCAGGAACTGGATCCAAAAGCGATGGTTGTTTCCTGGCCACCTGGATGACAGATCCCCGGGGACTAGTGAGTGAGACACCTTCTGGTTTCTCACATGCCCTTCCCCTATGCGATGTAGCCGCATCTGTTTCACAGAGAAACCGTGAAAGGAAATCGACATTCCCCTGGTCTTTACCATTTCGATGCTCCACAGTGAAACAGTAGGGTTGGAGGTCTAGGAACCATTGCATAACTTGAGGGTTAGAGTCCTTTTGTTCGCTTATCCACTCTAATGGAGAATGATCTGTGAAAAGTGTGAACTTCCTTCCTCGAAGATAGTATATTAGATGGCTGATGGCCCACTTGATGGCAAGGGCCGCTAATTCTAACACAAAGTCATTTCTTTTCATGTGGGAAGAGTTTTCGACAAGTGAATAGGATAGGGTGTTCTAATACATCACAAACTTGTGACAATACTCCTAATCCTTTGATAGAGGCATTCGTTTGTAACACAAACTCTTTCGAAAAATCTACATTTAGGATCTGGTTCTGGCACAGGGTTTGTTTTAAGCTGTTGTAACATATATTGTCCTTGTGAGTCCAATGAATCTTCTGTGGTTCAGCGTTCTTTCATTTGTCTGTCAACCTAGCTCTTCTGTCCGGGAAATTAGGGTTAAACCTATGGTACTAACCGATTAATCCTAAAAATTCTCTGAGATCTCTCTTGGTCTTAGGCATGGGTGTATCTCGGACGACTTTCACTTTTTTTTAGTTGAGGCTGGACGCTGCGATTCCCTACAAAGAAGCCAAGGTGTTTCACGGCTGATTGAGCCAGCTTACATTTGGATGGATTGGCAGTTAAGCTGGCTTCTCTGAGCGCTCTCATAATAGTAAAGAGAAGGAAAAGATGGTCTTCCCAAGTCTTACTATAAATGACTTTTTCATCAATATAGCACCACAGAATTCCGAGTAGGGCTGTATTATTCTGTCCATATTCGTTGGAAAGTGGCAGGGCCCCGTGTATGCCGAAAGAGAGGACTGTGAACTGCCAATACCCCTTGGTTAAATCTAGGGTTGATAGGAAGGTGGCATTTTTCCGAGTTTATCAATCAATCCATCGATGCGTGGCATAGGATATGCATCAAAGCCAGAAATGGCATTGACCTATTGGAAGTCTATGCAAAACCTCCAGGAATGTTCAGGTTTTGTGACAACACAATGGGGGAGGACCATGGGCTTGAAGAGGGTTTGATAATATTTGTCCTTAGCGTTTTGTTCACTTCCTCAACCACTATCTGTCTACGGGCTCCCGGGAGTCTATATGGTTTCAAATGGACCACTTTTCCCTTTGGAGTTCTGATATAATGATAAGTGCTGTGCACTCTACCTGGTTTCACGCAGAATACATTGGGGAATGTTGTGACTAAATCTTTTAAGTCTTCTTGTTGTTGACTAGATGGTCTGTGGGGAATTAATTCAAACTGATCCATTTCCTCCAGTACCAAACAAGACAGCATCAAGGCAGTGGCTGCGGAAGGATGTTCTTTCCACTCTTTTAAGAGATTTACATGGTAGAGATGGATCTTTTGTTTCCTGTCGGGCTGGGCTATTTTATAGGTACAGGTCCCTTATTTGCTCTAGTACTTCATATGGCCCATGACACTTTGAGACAAGTTTATTTTCAGAAGCAGGTAAGAGGACTAATACTTTTTGTCCTATTGAAAAAGGTGTAAGTTTACCTTCTTGTCGTAGGTGGACTTTTGTTGTGCTTGGGCTTTTTCTATGTGAGTATAGACTAGATTTCAAACACGTTTCATAAGCTCTATCACAATCGGGTATCTGTTTGTGAGAGGGGAATAGGTGCCTCTTCTTTTTCTTCACAGGTCTCCCAGATCATGTCTAGGGCTTCTCTTGGTTCTCTATCATAAAGTAGTTTGAACAGAGAGAATGTGGTGGAAACCTGAGGGGTCTTTCTTACTGCAAATAGGGCCCAGGGAATCATGCAATCCCAGTCTTTCCCCTCCTTATCTACCAACTTTCTTAGTTTCATCTTAAGTGCTTTGTTAAATCTTCTTACCAATTCGTCCATTGGGGGGCTGGTAAACTGAGGTTCTTAAGGTGGAAATATGGAGCAATTCCTTGATTTCACCCATGAGTTCGCTCACAAAATTGGATCCCCGATCCGTTCGAATTTCCTTGGGGAAACTGACCCTGGAAAAATATGGCAAACAGATGTTTTAAAATGTGTTGGGTAGTGTTGTTCTGCATGGGGAACACCTCACGGTATCGGGTAGCATAATCAACGATTACAAGGACATATTTGTTACCCAGTTTAAAGGTTTCCAACTGTCCAATGATATCCATCCCAATTCGGGAGAAAGAGATTTCTATTATTGTTAAAGGGTTCAGAGGAGCAGGCAAGGGAATATGTGCACTGGTTTTCTGACATATTTCCCATGTCTGAATGAAGTTCTGTATATCAGCATGGATTCCTGGCCAGTAACGCTTCCCACTGATGTGCGCCTGGGTCTTAGATTGTCTTAAGTGCCCCCCGGTCTAATGAGAATGTGAAATCTCTAGCATAATCTTCCAACGGGTTTTGAGGATTACAAACTGAGTCTTAGGCCTTCTCTGTAGGTTTCCTTTCTATACAGTAATTCTCTGCCTTAGGAAGAAAAATGTAATACTTGCTCGTAAGCTAGACATTTCATGACTGCCAATATTACTTTCACCTGCTGCTGCAGGGAAAGCAGCATTACCGCACACTCTGATAGAGCAGCATGTTAACCTGATGCTGTGTCAAAGTATGCAGATAATGAACCGCGTTAAAATTGACAGTGTGGTGGCATGCTCCGCTCACAAATGCCCAGCCACCTATACCTGGTATGTTGCTACTACACTACTGGTGGTGTTCATCAGGGTTCCTACAAACGTCCTCTGCCCACAAGGGCCACAAAGTTAAGAGATCAGGCGGATTCCACCTCGGAAAGCCACACATCACACCTCACCTCCTACCATTGTTAGACCCTTTCTTTCTTTAATGAAGACACAGAAACCCAGGATTTCAACTACAGACATCTTTATTCCTCCTTACAGCATCCTCTCCTCTCCCATACTGCCCTCCTTTCATTCTTCCCCTTCCTCCCCACGTGTTCCCCCTACATAAGTGGGCCAGCCTTAAAGCACAGTTTCTATATACTCACAACAACCATAGAAAACAAACGGACACTGTATTTTTCATGTGCACTTAAAAATCGGCCCTTTCATCTGAATTTGAAAATCTCTTATGACCCATGTGTTTAAATCATGTGGCTTGTGTGTGACATGGAGTGCCCCAGGATGGCAGCGCGTGACGCACCTTCCCACACTATGGGATGGGCAAACTGTGTATGGAGTCTCAACAAGCACTCATGAATGCAAGTAAGTGCTTTTAAAAACTAGTCTTTTAAAAAAGAGGTCAGCCAGTCCAGTGCCCGGTCTCTGATGCTAAAGGTATCATGGATCTTTCAATAAAGCTAGAATCCTCAATTGCACTATAATCAAAAATACGATATACACTTCAATTATATCACTACACCATATTGCAAATGCAGTATACTCCCCTTATACTACATATAATAACTACGTGCCCCCAGGTGGCTGCCCATTGGCCACAACCACCACAATACAATTAAACCAGTATTACAATACACCTTCAAATAACAAGACTCACCCAGACCCCTCCAACACCCCCATTTCCAATAACATCCACGGACACAAACATTCACAGTGCACACGCCATCACCTACACAGCTTTTTTCTCACCAGCTCTATATCAACTTTTTTCCGCTCCTCCACCCTTTCGAAGCCCTCTTTCGTCAACAAAATAACCCCAAATATATTTTCTAGACTTCTTTTCCTCATGGCACTGTCCGTGTACAAAGGCCGTTATATGCCCATCTAATATGGCCACCGTTTGAATAATTATGACAAACCTCACGTTTTCAAACATCCAATCAGCATGCGCCTCTCTGTAAAGTTTGGTGACCATTCGTCGAATAGCGCCAAAGTTATCAGCTGCAAAAAAGTACTCTTTCTAAAAGTGATGCAGAGGAAGATGACGAAGAACACAAGAAATAGGTAGAGGAAGTGCCCTACCTCCAGCGCCCAGAGACAGTCATGAGTGTGGCTATTCTTTAAGACCATGGGGGGGTCCCAAAGCCTTGGGCTGCCCATGTTGAATGCATTCAGTGTGGGGTCATACTCAGTTGCAGACAACCCGCAGTACTTCTTTGGGACTACTTCCATGCACAGATTCAACCAGCTGGGTGCTCTCAGGACTGCTGTTTCTTTCTCAGTGAGAAGCTGGTTAATGTTTTCTACCCCATCTTCCTCAACCGCTCCTGCCACCACACAGCATACTCCTCTGCGGCAGAGGATCCCGTCAGCTGCCTCGCAGGCCATGCAGGAGGCTGTCGATCCTTACCTTTCAAGGGTCATAGCTCTCTGCATGTACTGAGACACACTGCTCTACAGTGCGTAGCCGTTTTAAAGTACTTTCGAGGGTTCAGTCAAGGAGCATGAGAAACAATGCCCCCTACCTTACATTTAAGGCCCACCAAACATCTTCAACTGTCGACCAGCACCTCAATATCTATGGTTGATTCCCTTCCCTACCTCCTCGCATGTCCTACAAAAAAACAAAATCTGAACAAATGTATAATAGCCAGAAACACAAAAAAAGGTTCCCTTAGGAGCCATCCCTCCCAGTTAAAATGTAGAACAAAAAAAAATCACAGGATTTTTATCAGCCTTTATGGTCCGCAGCCAGCACGATAGTCTGTGGACACCTGGACAATTCCAGGAGTGAGGTGGGGGGATTAAAATCATTTTAATAGTTTTTCATTCAAAAATGGTGGCTCTTAAAATAACCTTTTTTGTATTTTTGGGTTTTTTTTTATGCTGAACTAACAAATGTTCTAATAAACTTATTAATTTTGTCCAACTTTTCCAAAAACTGCTTCTAATTTTTTTCTGTTTTTGTTTTTTATTTACTTAAACTACTAAACAAATACTTCACAACATATTTCACGAGTTCACAAAAGTTATTTCAGTGCATTTTAGATATTGAAAAGAAAAGTCTGATTTCCAAAATCAGTCCAATTCACTCCACCTCCTCAAAAAATATTTACATCATCCAACTTGATATTTTCGTTGTGAAAGATGCCATTGATAAAGCACATTAAAAAAAGCAAATATACCTCCATTCACAAGCAGTCTACCTTCTTCCATCTGAGGACAAAACAAATGTGGACGTCTCAATATTTGACTTCGATTGATTTCAGAAATAATAATCTTTGCAGCTGGAAACAGTTCCACTAGGCTTCTCAACATATCCTTCAGTGCAAATTACAAAGATCCTGCAGTCATATAGCCCAAACTGTTGCCTCCACAATGCACAGCAATAATATGTGGATGCTTAAAGTGAGCCATCTTCTCACAGAATGGTAATAAGGTTACCCAGTTTAACCCACAATCTGCATACATCGAAACTTCCACTTCGTCCAATCCAATAGTAGCAGAGATGCCACGAGATTCACTATAAACCTTCAATGAATGGATCCAGAAAATCACCCACCATCCACACACTCTGCTTCTTCACAGCCATAGCCATCGTCACTAAACACAACAAAGAAAACACTTCCTACTCTGTACTCCTGTACACTTCAAATCCTCCTCCAGACCCACAAAACCTTATTGGCTAATCCCCCTTAAAAGACCTGGATGGCATATGCAGGTCTGAGGACTCTGCATCACCAGCAAACCCTTTTTTAACTTATTAAAACAGCACCCTATGAACTTTATTCCACTCCCCCACCGTTTCCAGCCACAATTGCCCCTATTGCAGCCACCAAATAACCCCAAATGTGTTTTGCAGACACCTTTGTGCTATTCACGGACACCAGCAGCTGTCCGTGACATCCAACATGGCGACCGTTCCCAAAAATATGACGTATCTCATGTTTTTCAACATCCAATTAGTGGGCACATATTCTCTCTCTCTCCTCTCTCTTTCCGGCCCACCCACCTCCCCCATGATGTCTGTGTCTTTATTTCTAGGTGTTCCCTTAGGGGACAAGCACATACCCCTATTATCTGGGCCGCGGGCTACAGTGGTCCCAGGTAGGGGCCTCAGTGTTGTACGATCGATAAATCATTTGCCTTATTTGGCTTCCTGCATCCTCATTACTTCAGTTTAAGTTCACATCGAGTATTCCGCTGCTAAAGCCTGCATTCCATAAGCTTTTGTGTCTTGATTTCTTGGGGTGTTAGGCTATGTACAGTATTTGGAGTATCATGAGAAATGTAACTTTTTTGTTTTCTGCTCCAGTGTATGTTTCCCCTTATTTTTATCTGTCTCAACATTGATATTGTGCAATGGGGAAAATGTAAATATGACCTTTATTTTGCAGGTTTGGCAATAAACGTAACATGTTGTTGAGAAAAAAAAAAACTAGTCTGACTGACTGTAAGGAAAAAAACACCCAGACACTTCTGCTTTCTCTTGCCTGGACAACAGAGAATCCCTGCTGGAAAGCATTATTCTTCCAGTAAATGTATCATGTGCCGTTCACATGTGTATGAGCATTTTGTGCTTCCACACATGCAGAACGTTTAATCAAATCATGCTCATCAGCGACAGAGGGCACTTTATCTGTACTTTTCATGACAACAACGTGGCTGCCTCTGGGAGTGAAAGCAACTAAACGACACCTCACATTGAGAGCCCGACTAAAAGCGTGATCACTGCACGCAGCATCAGGTCCATGCACCATGCATGCACTGCAGACTCATTGCACACAGTGCGCAAAGCCTAAGCCTATGAAACGCATGCATATTTGATTGCTGAATGTGTGTGAGCCCGTGTGCTGCTGGATGTGCATCATGGAACATGTGCTTGCGTAGTGCTGAAATGTGTGTGTGTATGACAGAATATGCCCATTTATAGCACTGCGCTCAAGATGCTGTGCATATTGCACACATAATAAGTGCAGAATATGTGCATTTGATGTTTTGGATACGCATTTCTCCCTAGATATTACTGGCCAATACTGTTCTGTCCAGCAGCACATTTTGGAAAGTGCTAGCAGTTCAGGGGAAGGTGGCATGAGGGTATTGATAGCTCCTGGCATTACACACTCTGCAAGAAGATGTTGTGTTCTTAGAGCCCCACATATTAGAGCCACAACAGGACAGTCCGGCTACCTTTTAAGGTGAAACTACATTTTAAACTTTTACAACCAGAATCTCTTTCTGCTATTGACCCGAAGAAGCTGCTGGAGTATAGCAACCGTCTATTCATTGTAAAGCAGGTCCCTGATGTGGCCGCCCCCTTTCCTCCTGGCAGTCACAACACCACTAATAGAAGAGGCTTTCAGAATAAGACTGGGATTTCAGGTTTTTGGATCATGAAAGTGTAGGGGGTGCTTGATGGATGGCTTGAACGGGTTTAGTTTGCTAATTAGAAGGGCATTTCAGGTCAGGGCGAGGGGCACATTCTGGCTTTACAAATAGCACATACTGATAACATAACTAGTGACATGCACTCAGAAGTGTGGGATTTAAGATGTACAGACCACAAGCCCCAATAACAGGGAGTGCGCTTTTACTTGAAGCACTTTAATTTCAATGGAGTATCACACCATTATCTTTTGGTTCAAATCCCCTTAAAACATTTCACGTGTGGTAGCCTGGATCTTAAGATTTCGGGGCAAAGATGAAAATACCCCCAAAACAGTGGCCATGCGCTCTTGCAGGTGTTTGCGATGGGGTGTGTGGGTGTAAATAATATTGTCGGCAGGGGTGCTTGTTCACTTCCTTTGCATTCTTTCCACCCCAACAGGCCTGGCATGGTAAAAATATGCAGACACAGCATTCTTCCTTCTACACTGGCCATATTGAAAGACCAAAGAAATATCGAGGCTTAGTACCACAAATGAAATACAGCAATCACGGCTGAAAAGATACAAGTATCTTTTATTATTGTGCAGTTTACAAAGCAAAACAGATAGATATCTGGCTCCCAACATCTCGCAGTGTGTACCAAAAGACACAGTGAGGAGTGAGAGAGCTGGACATCTAAACACAGACATATATATACCATTTTAGCAATATTGTCCAGCCTCTCTCCATGTTAATAATTCGTGGGCTATAGTTTGTGCCTAGTTCACATGATAAATGTTACAATGTTATACAAAGGATTAAACAAGTTTACATGTCCATGAACATTCAATGATACTGTTGGTTCTCAAATCCACGGTAAGCCTTATTCCGAGAGTAACTACAAAGCGGTTCAGCTAAAGCATACGATCGAAGTTTACTCTTCATTGTTCTGATGTTTATACAAGGATGAGGCTTGTGAGCGTAGACAACACTTAAATGTCAGTTCATATGAAGTGCAAGGTTTCTTTACGTAGGTTAAACAGTCGGCTCTCGGTCAACCTAAACAGTAACGAAACTCAAAGATCGTTTGGCTCAACTGCAAGTCGAAAACACAGTCCACCCTTTTAGAACATGGAACATGTGTCGAAATCAAAATGGTGGATGAGTGTGAAAATGGCAGCGAAGTTAACCCAAAATCGGAACTTAGCGAACACGGTTTTCTGCGTAACGCAAATGGGCTTAGGCCAATATTCATAGTAAGGAGGCACTATATGATTACGGTTTGACAAACCCTCCTTTTGGCCTAAGCCAAGAGCTTTACTCGACCATTCACTTCACTCAAAACCCTATATCTCAATGTCCGTACATCCTGAATCACATTCTTCAGATATATCAATCGCCATTAGATCCTTGATAGTGATATCCTTCAATACAAAAACATTAATCATTTTCTCAGGTGCATGTATTTCTGGTCCCAATCTACCTACAGTTTGCACACAACATCTCCCTAACATCGAACATATGGCAGGAAGACATTGTATGCAACAACAATAGAACAATAGAATACCAATGATTACCACTAAGACTGAAAAGAGCTTGCATCCCCAAGACCGTAAAAAGTCCCAGAACAATGCACTAAGATCCCAATTTCCCTCAGGAACATGTACTTCTGTACTTAGGATGTGCAGATTTTGTATTGCCTTGAATATGGTAGGGGAGGAGGCAGATCCCACCAATTTACATACTCCACCACTCTCTGCTAGGATGACATCTAACACCATCCTGTTCTGTAAAGCCACTAATCTAATTGCTTTTTGTTCCAACGTCATATTGTATAGTATATCGGTGGTTCTGTTAATGGTTCTCTCTAATACTCTTGCCAGTCTCCTAATATTCTCGGAGTTCATGATCTGTCCCCAAAATGGCACAAAGAATTTCACTACATCACCCATGACCAGTGAAGGAGTATCACCATTCTCGTCCTGCCTTGGACAAGCTCTAGTTCCCTCAAAGGTGCTGGCTACAAATACCCCTGGTAGCAAGATACCCAAATAACAAGTACCCTGCCAATCTCTAGGTAACCAAGGATAAGCTTCATTGCCACAAACAAAATGAACGGGATCACCTACATACAAAGATCTGTCCTCACTAGTTAGATTTGCAATATTGGTACAACCCTCAAAAGTACTAATTGACTGAGAACCATCCCTATGTATGCAGAATAGACTAGCTCAACAGTGATTCCTCATGGGTACAGCCGTGCTGTGCTGTAAGTCTAGTGCCGTGGCCGCAGATCGTACCTCAAGACTCCAGGTATGGTGAGATCTGCGAACAGAGTATTGTTGCTTCCTGATGGAAGTGGTGAAACAGAAGCAAGATTGCTCAAGGGTGCAGAAAGATCTGAAGAAGAATTCAAAGACAAAGCAGTAGTCTCCCCAGGCCCCATGGTCTCAGGAAGAATCTCCAAGACACCCTTTGTGTTGTTCAAGACAGGCTTATCATGCAAAGCAGAGCAAACAGTTTCCTTCTTTTCTACTTCGTCGAGTGGCAAAGGAAAAGGTATTTTCTTGACGTACGTCGCGTGTTTCCAGTGCTGATTTCCCACTACTCATACAGCGGTCTGTGTGGCCAACAGGACCTGGAACAGTCCTTTCCAACGTGGTGCGAGACAGGATGCTCTTTCAAACATTTTTGTTAGCACTCAGTCCCCAGGTCGAAGTCGATGACCTGGCCCCTCGTATTTAACTGGGAGGGCTTCTCGCACCTGTTGATAAATCAAATACAAGTTTTGAGTTAGCTGGTCACAGTATTCAGCAAGAAGCAAATGCTCCACGTCTTTCAGTATTTTGGGTTTAGGTAGGTTCCAAATATTAGCTGGCCTCCCCATCACGATCTCGTACGGGGAGAGTCCAGTTCTAGTCTGTGGGGTCGTCCGCATGGACAGTAAAACTACCGGTAAGGCATCTGGCCATTTCAAGTTACTGCTAGCACAGACTTTGGCTATCTATTTCTTCAGGATACCATTATGGCGTTCTACACTCTGAGCGTGTCTGGCCGAATGTAACCATTTATCGATCTGAAATCCTGCGCATACTTGCACAACAACAGTAGTGATAAAATGTGGACCATTGTCTGAGCAAATGACTCTCAGCAAACCAAACTTACGAAAATATTCCTTAGGCATGGTTTTCGCCGTTGTCATTGCTGTGGCATCTTTCACAGGGAAGGCTTTAATCCACTTGCTAAAGGCACAAATGACTACCAGAACATATTTGTATTTGTAGCAGCGTTCCATTTCAATGAAGTATAAATGTATTACCTTGAAAGGCAGAGAGGGGGGGACCAAAATGACCCCTCTGTGTCGCTGTACCCTTCCCCACATTATTCTGTAAGCATACCATAGAGTTTTGGACCAAACGCTCAGCAGTTTTTGAAATATTTACATTTACCCAAATAGGTTCTAGCAATTTACAGATTTTCCTAGCACATATATGAGTAGGACCATGAGCCATTGTAACCATGGAGGTGACATAAGCATCGGGTAGCATCCATCTTTTCTTCTCATTGTCCACCCAACAACCTTCTTCATCCAAACTTGCTAAACCCTCAGCCCACTGGTTAAGTTCTTCTGTAGTGACATCAGCTTGAATATCTTTTATTGAATTCATTTTATTGATTCCTTCATCTATTGTACAGGTATTCGTAACTTCTTTCGTTATATATATTTCTGAACATAAATCGCTGGCAGTCTGTTTAGCTATCCTGTCAGCAAAAGCGTTTCCTCTCCCTACATCGTCTGTCACTTTCTGATGTGTGGCGCACTTCATGATTGCTAGTTGAGTAGGAAGCTGAGAGTAGCTGAACTATCAAAGTACCATGTTGGATTTTAGTTCCATGTGAGGTCAAGAAACCCCGTTCTGCCCACAGTCTACCGAAGTTGTGAACCTACCCCAAAGGCATACTGGCTATCTGTAAATATATTTACTCTAAGCTCTTCAGAAAGTTCACAAGCTCAAGTCAATGCGATAATCTCTGTGGCCTGCGCAGAGGTATGCGATATTCTCTTGGTTTCCACAATCATGCTTAATTTTAGTGATGGCATAAGCAGCAGTGGATGTACCATCAGGAAGTTTGAAGCAGGAGCCATCGCAAAACAGCTCCCCTTGTGGATCTTTCAATGGTGTATCATTTAAGTCAATTCTGCCTTTGGTTTCTTGCTCCGTAGTAAAGAGCCAGTCATGTGACATTTCGTCACTGCAAGCAATGTCTTGCGGAAGAGGCAATAATTCAGCCGGATTCAATACGCAACACCTCCTAATTTGAATATGCGGTGCAAATAGGATCAGTTCGTATCTTATTAATCGTGCGGAAGTAAGGTTTTGCTTTTGCGTTCTGTTTAATAGAACATCTACGGAGAGGGTATCATTACGGCTAAAGAGTGACATAAAACCATACACTCACATTTTTTTACGGACGCAGCAGCGATAGCTCTCAAACATCTCGGCAAAGTGCATGCAACAGGATAAAGTGTGGAGGAAAAATAACCGCACAGTCTATTCTTCCCCCCATGTTCCTGCGTTAACACGGCCAAAGCACATCCATCACATTCATGCACATATAACACAAAGGCCTTATCATAATTTGGTGTGCCCAAAACCGGTGCTGAACAGAGTGCAACCTTGAGCAGATCAAAAGCTTGCTGGTGTTCCAAGTTCCACGGTAATGGCAAAGAAATGCCCTTCTTTGTCAATGCCAGCATTGGTTTTATCACTAGTGAAAAATTAGGGATCCACTGTCTACAGTAAGAAGCCATTCCTATCAAGGCTCTGATCTCTTTCTGTGTATTTGGGGCAGACATGCTAGAGATGCTTTTTATCAGTTTAGGTGTCAATCTTCTTCCCTCCTTTGACAGGAGATAGCCTAGGTAGGCGACCTCCTGTCGACAATACTGAAATGTTTTTAATGAAGCCTTATGCCCATGCTCTGCTAGATGAATAAGCAACAACACAGTACCCTCTTTGCAAGCAACTTCTGAGTCTGCAGCTAAAAGAAGATTGTTAACGTACTGCAACAATGTACAAGTGGTTAGCAACTCAAGTGTATCGAGCTGCTCTTTCAAAGCTCTACTGTAAATACTCGGACTCTCTGTGTACCCTTCTGGTACACGAGTGAATGTAAACGAGCGTCCCCCTAGTGTGAACGCGAGCAAGTATCTACTATCCACGTGTATGGGAATACTAAAGAAGGCATTCTTAAGGTCCACCACACTGAAATGAGTAGCAGAAGCTGGGATCATTGTTAATATCGTGGTTACATCTGGCACACTTGGAAATTGTGGGGCAACAATCTTATTGATAGCACGCAAATCAATAATAAAACGGAAAGGAATCGCATTATCCCCTTTCTTATACACCAGTAAAATAGGGCTATTGCACAAACTTCCGGCAATCTCCTCAATTACTCCACAATGGACAAAATCAGAAACTATGCTCTTCAGAGCCTGCTCACCATCAAATCTTATATTGTGGAATACGTGGCAGCTTAGCTCCTGGCTTCGAAACAATTTTAACAGGTTCAATTTGCAAAATGCCGACATCATTGTTGTCAACCGCCCATAAACACGCCGGAACTTCACTAAATTCAGGCGGTAATGGTCTAGTCAAAAACTGTGAGGCAGAATATTGCTGGGGTGAAATCGTCAAACGTACTCCATCCGAAGAACAATGAATTACCGCATTTAATTCCTTCAACAGATTCAACCCCAACAAATTCTCACCACAATCCCTCGTTAGAAGAAATGGACAGTGATCCGTAAATGGCCCCAGTGTAATCGGTACCGGCTGAGAAACCGGACTAACCACTGGCGTGCCAGAAAACCCTACAGAAACGTTATTCTGCCCTGATAATGGAATATCTGGAACCCGTGAATGATCAATGGAACACTTCTCTGCTCCCGTATCTATCAGAAATAGATGATTCCTATTCCCCACCTTCCTCTCAACGTAGGGCCCTTTCTGATCGACGGAATAGGCACCGGTTCCAGGCCCTGCTTCGGGCTGTCCTAACGAAACAATATATCATCAAAGACAAGATCTTCAGAAAGATAGGCAGTTGAAGGAATATCAAAACTATTTCTACTATCTACACTAGGTTGCTGACTATCTTGCGAGAATGATTGCGGATTTTGAGCGAACTGGCTTCTACCAGGACCCCCTACCCCAGGGCGGCCTCTGGATCGTCTACCCATGATACCATCTGTGTTATTCAATCTCTGCTGAAAGATTGGGCATTGGGCTCGCCAATGACCCTCTTGTCTGCAATAAGCACATTGGTTCATGTGTACAGGACCCAACTGTGTATTACTTTGTAGAACAAACTGGCCTCTAAAGTGTGTACTCCGACCTCTAGTTCCTCTATCTGTAGCAACAATACTTTGGTTTTCAGATCTCCTTTTTTCTTTTCAATCCTCTCTTTTTTCATTATTGACTCTATTTTCATAATACTGAGCCATATGCAATACTTCGGACTGTGATTTAGCTTGCCAAGCACTTTCGGAAGTCATGATTTGTGATTGGATATAAGGCAACAATTCACACACAAATGTATCCACAAACCACCTTTTCCCTTACTCGGTGCTTAAATCGTGTCCGCTAAAATCTGAAAATATTTGTTCAAACCGATTAAAGAATTCGGTAGCACCTTCAGATTTCCCTTGGGTACAAGCAGTGAGTTTGTCCCAAACAATCCTTCTCTCGGGAACCAGAGTTTTAAATTTTGTTACTATTCTGTCTGGCAATGTCAGTATCACCTGCGGTGGTCTCTCACCAGCTTTCCTTTCGCCGTCTAACTGCACCAAGTTAACCCATGTGTCACCCAGCCCTGCTTGATCATCTACAGCCCTAATCTGTTTATAAATCAGCAGGTAGGATCACAGGGAACAACAAGTCTATATCACCCAGGGTGAAGACTGACGAATGCAAGAGAGATTCTATTTCTTTATAAAACCATGTTGAATTTTCCTAATGTCTGGAATCGACTGCCTAATAGTGTTCACTTCCTGTCTGGAGAACGGGACATGAACAAATTGTGATACATAGTGAGCTTCAATAGTAGTAGTGGCTACTGTAAGTAGTGGCTACTGTACCTGTTGCAACGTTAGCTGGAATCTCAACTTTAGGGACAAATGTCGGAAGAACCTCTCTCATAGGTAACTGAGTAGTAGGCACTACGAACGTTTGTTAAGCAATAGAGCTAGATCAAGTGCCAAAGTAGTCGAAGCAATATCGGGCGCAAATGCTCTCTTATAAATAATCATCAATTCTGCGGGACAACAAATCTTTTTCTTCATACACTCATCCTGCAGGTATTCTACCATTACCTGTAACACTTTCTTCTGTATTTCTGGAGTATGCTGACTAAGTGTATCATACACTTCTAAGGGAGATATCGACACATCCGAAGTCCATCTAAGCGCATCCCGTGTGCAAATTCACGCCTCTTCTCTCATTGATTTACAAGGAGGAAGGAACCGTTTCTGCACATACAAAGGATCCAATATACCACCATCTACTTCATCATTCTGTAACCGTTCTAACTCCCTTCTTAACTCAAAAACCCTCTCAACATTCTCCTTTACTTTCTCCGCAGTATCCCTTGAATAAGCTAAGACAATCAAATCCCTCAACCTCTGTGGGACATCCATGTCCGTCAAATTATTCCACATTACAGCCAAGTGTATTCCCATCCCCTCAATAAAATAATTCTGTTCGGGAATATTTTCTCGATCAAGAAGTGTAGCTAAAACAGCTGATTTCTCACCTTTCTCTATACATTTCTTAGCCCCTGCATACAATTATCTCTTCTTATCTTTGGAAACTGTACTACGAGTCACTACTTTTGATTCAACACTCGCCCCTTCATCGGCTACAAGCGGAGCAGAACCACTTGGGAAAGAGAGAGTAGACATATCCTGTACAACAGGTAGTGGAAACACTACCGCTGGCAACAAAGACGGAATCACAGGAACAGTAATAGTCGGTAAAGGTGGAGATACAGAAGGAGAAGAAACATTAGGAAGAGGAGCAGCAGTTGACAGCGGAGGAACAATGAAAAGAACAGGGACGGCTACGGAAGGAGGTGCAACAGTGGGAAGAGGCACACCAGCAGGAAGGGTATCACTACATAATATCCCAAACAAAAATTTTGCTGTAGATATGGCAGTTTGGTTCACCATAGGCAATATTTTTGTTGGGGATATTATGTGGGAGCGGGGGTTGCGGGTGTGTCCCCCGCAGGGTCCATGTGTGAATTTCGCCGCAAAAATATGGCAATATTTTTGCATTGCGTTATTTTTGCGGCGGAATTAACACATGGAACCGCAGGAAGAGGTACATAAGGAGGTGGTGCAGTGACACCAGGACTACGTTCATTCAAAAGCTTATCAATTAGCTCATCTGAGACATGAAAATCTTTAGACGGATATATTTTCTGTACACCAAGTTGAATAGCCCTATCCATATTTCTAACAGACTTTGACTGTTTCTGTTGATCATAAAATGCCTTTTCTGAATTAGACATATGACGACGTGCATGCTTCTCTTTACTCTTAAATTGCTGCATAGCTTCTTTTTTCCAATTCTGAATTACATCAAATGCTGCAGGCCTAGCTTTTTTCTTTAACAATATGGACTCTAAATACTCCATTCGGGCAATCTCAAAACTACCATTGACTTGCCACTGAAATTCGGAAGCATGTCAAGTTTGTCTGTGCCAAATATCGTTGAATACTATAATACCAATGCCGTACTTACAGTACATAGTACACGCCGGCAACCCCTCCTGCGGCGCCGGTCGGCCAGATTCCAAAGATTGTCTGTCTCTGAAGAATAAACCCCTGAAACAGGCAGACAATTTCCCAGGCATGTCAGATCACTGGTGTTACCTGGAGTCGTTTGTGCTCATGAGGACAAAACTGCAACCAAATATCAGGATACTTAGGAATCAGGGCACAACTCACCTGATTACAAAGGACTGAGGAGGTCCGATCAGATTACAAAGGATGCTCGTGGTTGGTGAATCCGGCAAAACTGCCCACCTCGATATCACGTCCAGGGATTTGATCGTGCAGTAATGTTGAGGTGTTGCGTCTCATGCAAAGGGGCCCCATTTTCTCACCGTCCGATCCCGGTCCGATGGCCGCGTCTTCTCTTCAACGAGGTGGCATCAATCTTGAGAGTCCCTATTTGGGCACCATCTGAAAGACCAAAGACATATCGAGGCTTAGTACCACAAATGAAATACACCAATCACAGGCTCAAAAGATACAAGTATCTTTTATTACTGTACAGTTTACAAAGCAAAACAGATAGCTATTCTGTTATATAGAATTGTATATTACTGCAGATGAAAGCTGGACAGAAAAGAAAGGATTCCAGTGGGCAACTGGAATGTGTCGTACTTGGAGAGCCGAGCGTCAAAGGATGGAGGGGGTGTGGCATAAACGGCCTAGTTTTCGACAGCTTAACGGCATCGACAACTAAGCCTTGCATTCCCCAGGGCAGGGCTTCAGGACAGTCCTGGAGTCCTGCCCCAGAAAAGTGGTCAAGGTGGAGAGTCAAACGTGGAAGCAGAACCTACACGGCCTAGATTTCATTCAATGGCTTCTAACTCGGCCCTTCCATTCCCAAGGAGAGGGCTCAAGTCCAGACAGACAGCCCTGCTGCCCTGGAGAATGAAGGCCGGGCTGCACACAGTAAATAACAACTTGAAGAAGGGAAGTTCACATACACTTGCTTACCGAAGGCCAAGTTGGCAAGGCTGGCCCGTGCACGTGGGCCCTCTGCTGTTCTCGCTCTTCTACACTGCAGGAAACTACCTCAACTCACTGTCCAACAAGAAGTGAGATGGTGGCATCGTCACCACATGCGTGCACCCATGAGCCACCCACACTCATGAATGTCAGCCAATGACATTCAGTAAATTCAGTTGCTATGCAATGCTTACTGTAAACGATCAGATCCATCCATTGACACTGCGCTGTTTGCACACAGATATATACTGGCAGGGTCACCTCTCTAGTGCCTCTCGAGCGCCCCGGCAGCCGCCTAAATTATCTATGGGTTACGTAAAATGATTGGAGTTACGAGCTCCATGCATTTTAAACTACAAAAAACTGCATAAAATGGGACGCGCCCCTCTTTGAGACCTGAGATACAATGCAAATTCATTCTTATTTTTTTTACCCAGATTTCATTTGCTGCAGAGGCCCGCGCTGCTCATAACAAAAACGAATGATGCAGAGGAGTGAACACTGTTCTCTGCATACTCCCTTAGCAAGCGGCCGCCACTGAATGTTTCTATACCAGTAAAAAGAATTACAAAATAAAACTGGAACCTGAATAATGGACACCGCAACATACATGCTTACACAATTTTAGACCCAATTCTAAAACCTTTTATCGGTTAACCCATACTCTAACTATTGATATAATAGGTCTTGTTTTAAGGGGCATAGCTTTTTTCATGATGGTATGTCAGTAAAGGTTGTTGATGAAAAAGATGAATCTGGGAACTATCTGGGAACCTCTCGGCTGAGGTATGTGCAAGGAAAATATTTGAAAAAACTAGTTTTTATTAATGTTAAAAGAATTAAAATGGAACATGGAGGGTTATTTTCCCCTACGGGGCAGCAAAACTTTCAACCGTGATTATTAACATTAAAAATGTAAAAATAAATGTCTTCCCAATGGGCAACCTAACGTACCAGCTTGCCTAATGTCTTCCCAATGAGAGGCTTGAAACGTTAACCTTGTTAATGGAAACCTCATGCCCTAATCACTGATCTACTGGGTCTCCCTTTACAAAGCACTATCAATAATATTTGGGGAGTGCATGTCTGCTGCCCTCCTGCTGAGTTATTTGTAATGAAAATAAATAGAAAGTAATGTTTTATAACAATGCAATGTATTAACAACTAAAAATATAACCTGAACATGAAACAATGTTTTTGTGACAGCAACAATGATTACAACGTACACATCTAACCTATTTCCTTCTAAAGACCAGCTAAATTCACCAGCTTCACTATTTTCTACCCAATGCACGGCTTGACCATGCAACCTTGTAATCAGTTAGCCCATGTACTAAGCACTGATCAACTGGGTATCCATTAAAAAGCAATACCTTTTTTCTTTATCACATGTCTGTACATGTGTGATGGATGCAGATTTATCTGGCAACTAGCAATAACAGTTGGGATATGCATAGCTGCTGCTCTCTCACTAAGTTATTTGTAATTAAAGTTAACAGAAAAAAAGGGTTTGAAAACAGTAACATGTATTTAAAAATGAATATATAACCAAAACATACAACTATGTTTTCATAACAGTCAAATGCATTACAAAATTAAATAGATGTTGCATATTTCCTCCCAAATGTCCTACCTGCTTGAAAATTCTGTACATAATGATCAGTTTGAACCTTTAGCCTTGCAATTGATAAATCAAAACTCCAAACACTGAACTACTGGATCTCCCTTCAGTCAATTTTTATGAAAATAGACATAAACCAATATTTGTATAACAGAACAAACTATTAAAAACGAATCATGTCAACTATGTCAATGCAACGAATGCTCAACCTACCAGCTTGCATATGTTATACCCACTGTAATGGTTAAAACTGCAACTTGGTTTTCATAACAATTGACTCAAGAGAGAGGCCAGTAGATTTGTATATCCCTCTAGGCATTGCTAGTTCCCAGGTGCATCTTCAGATATTTGACCAAAAGATCTTAATGAAAAATGCAGCACCCACTGAAGGGAGATCCAGTAGTTCAGTGTTTGGAGTTTTGATTTATCAATTGCAAGGCTAAAGGTTATGGCTAATTTCCCTCACCTAGTAAGTCCCCCAGCAGCTTTGCTGGATTTCTGGAGTTTATTTTCCACTTGGTAAGAGTGTACCTCTTTTTACCACTCTTACCTGTGTTTTGCCATGTGTACTTCATCTGTTTTTGTGATTGTGGACTCTGGAGTACACCACTACAGTAGCCCCCTTCTTTTTGTGTGTCACACAGCACCTTCAGTGCAGTGACACAGGGTTGTCTTTTAGACTTCCTACCAACTCCATTTCTGAGGCTGACTACAGTCCCCCAGAAAAGGATAAAGTTGCCTTTAACTTTACTTAGTCATTTAACCACAGATCCAGTACACCCCATCTTACATGGAGTACTGGAAAGGGTTAATCCTTAGCCCTTTTTATTTGTACCGCCTAGAGCATTGTTTCGCTCTTTTAACATTTAGACTTGGCTGGTGGCAGTGGTATCTACCCTAAATTTTCTACCCCGATTATACTATATAAACGTGGTATTGTTTTAGGCTATTATATTAGCCTCGAACTTAAACCCCCTTGACCAAATACTTTTTCTTTTGGCTCCGGTCGGGTTTATTCACCATTTCTTTTTGTTAAAGTCCTTCTTGTGTTTTACTTTTTGTGCGGCAAACCAGCTTTGCCTTCTTTGTTCACTGTCTTTTGGTGGACTTCTGCCAAGAAGCCCTCCTTTAGGCGCCTGGGTGTCTAGGTGGACTGAATGTGAGGGAGGGGTGTAGTCACACCCTGCACAGGGTATCCTAGGAAACCCAAGTCGCACTTTGCCATGATTGTCTGAGGTGGTTGTCCGAGCCGGACAACCCTCCTGCTGCGTGATTGACAGCCAGGCTGTGTGAATGGGGGATCTTCGCATAAAAGGCAGGACTCTTGGGAACTCCACTGGAACTACAAGGAACCGAAGAGAAGTGGAGAAGAAGTCGACTGCTGCAACTATCCCATCCCGGTGAAGTCCTGCTGCAGTCCTAAGCTATCTACCCTTCGACGACCAGAAAAGACCGTGTCCGGAGTCTTCTTCCCTTGAGCCTGGTGGGGATAACCAGCTCATCTTCACAGCCAGAGGATCCTCTTCGTGGTCGAAATCGCTGCACACTTCTGTAGTGGTCCAGATTGCCATCTGAAGGGCCTCTCCTGTTTTTAAGGAGCGCACGTTTTATTCACTGTCACTGCTGCCGGCTTCAGCCCTGTGTGGTGCAGACCCCTCCAGACGTCCTCATTCGTATCGAAGCTCCAGGAGCCGTGGGTCTGCAGAAAACTACCAGGAACAACTGCCGTGGCATCAGCTTCTTCATTGAATAAGGTACTGTGTTCTGCTCGAGGAATTAGGGTGAATCCCTTTTCTTCGCCGCCAAGGCTTGCCTTTGTCTTCCCTCCTTCTTATAACTTTTGCTTCCTCTGTTGACAATATCTAATTATTCCTGGTTACGTTGAATCGTGAACTATCCGACTGTGTGATCCTCGACAACAGGAACCCGGTTCCACTTGACACAGGCTCCAGCCTATTGACTCTTGAATTTCTGTCTAGGAGTGCTCTCTGGTTCTGTCTGCCTTGACAAAAGTATTGCCTATGATTTTTGCCCCCAACTCTCTCTGGGTATCTCAGGTGCTAAGTGTGTTTTTGCCCCGGTAACATTTCTTGCCGCGGATACTCATTTCTTTAGTACGACCTGACTGTCATTACTGTCAAAAAGTGATCGCAAGTGTATTCCGGTAACGTCTTTTGTTTCCCAAAACCGGTCCGCTAAAACGCAGGGTACTTACCTTGAAGTTATTCCGTACAAAGTGAATTGGTTAGTTGTAGTATATTTTACGTGTGGTTTTGAATTAATAGAAGTGTCGTGCTTATAACAAATGGTTTAAAAATAAATGTACTTATATTTTTTTACCTGAAACCTTGAGTCAGTGTTTGCTTGAGTCACAGTAATTGTGATCCCTTTGTGTAATCTCTCCGACTGCTCATATACACTTGAGATAGGCCTGGCTGCTCTGCTACTGCTACCACTTTAACATAGTAGTACAGGCTTGTACCAAAGGTAAAGCTTGTATTGCCACCTGTAGTCTTAATTGTGTGTAATGATCCCTAAGGGCATTGCACAGGATTTTGCCTAACATTTTTGAATGAACGGCACTCAGTGAGTGGGCGCTTATCTTGACCTTTGTTAGCCGTAATCGAATGGGTGACAGATAGTGGGGTGGCAGCGTGGTCCTACCAATCGAGTCATTTAGGGTCTGCACAATCTTGCTATCAGTAAGCCCATCCTCTAGCCACTGAGCCACATCAACAAAGTAAGATTTTTGAATCATGACATGTCAGTCAAATGTTTATTTGATGATGCTGCATTTAGGATCTGCAATGCCAGGTGGGATCAACACATCCTTTCATCTCTCTCCCCTCTTGAGTTATTTATAGTGAAAATAATTCTAAAACACTTTTTCACAACAGTAAAATGCATTACATCTAAAAATGTAACTTTTCCCCCAAATGATTGCTCAACATTCCAACTTGAATATGTTCAACCCAATTAAATGGGTTGCGGCTGTAACCTTGCTATCATAATCCCATGCTGGAACCACTGATCTACTGAGTGTTTTTTCTTAGAAAGCTTACTTTATTTGTTTTATTGTGTTGGTCAAAGTTGTGATGAGTAAAGATGCATCTAGGAAATAGCAATGCCAGGTGAGATAAGCAAATGTTCTTCTCTCTCTCTCTGAGTTATTTGTAATATACATTTACAGAAAAATGCCTTTAAAAAAGGAAACATCATGGACAAATGGGGATGTTGACCTATTTCATACCAATGGAGGACTTATCTTTCAGTTTGACTATATTTGATCTACCACGGGACTTGAATCTGGAGCCATGCAATTGGAAGCACATGCTCAGATGACCGAGCTACTAGGTCTCTCTTTTGGCAGCATAGGATTCTTCATTATGACATGTCAAAGTAGTAATAAATGAAGATGCGCCTGGTTACAAGCAATGCCAGGTGGGTATACCATATTTTTCTGTCTCTTTGTAATATTTATAACAAAAATAATCATAAAACAATGTTTTCTAACAGTAAAATGCATTTACAATGTAAGCTTTTTCCTTCCAAAGGGCAGCTCATCCTACCAGCTTGTTATTCCTTATGCAACAAGGGGCTTGGACCTGTAACCTTCCTATAGACAAACTATTCTCTAACCACTGAGCTACTGGGTCGCTCTTCTGAATTTTTTTTTCTTTCTTTAGGACTATTCTGTCCAAGTTGTGTACTGGCTGTAGATGCATCGGCAAATTAGCAATGCCAGTTGGGATACACTCATCTGCTATTCTCTTTGAGCTATTTGTAATGAAAATAATCATAAAACATTGCTTTAAAACAGTACAAAGCATTCACAGCTAAAACCCACTCCTATTGCCTCAGAATGGTATGCTCAATCTACCAGCTTTTTTTTTCCAATCAATGTGGGGCTTGAACCCACAACATGAATTTTGATAAGTCCTTGCTCTAGCTCTGAGGTACCCGATTTGGCTTAAAAAACAATACCTTTTTCATTATGACATGTTTGTCGAAGGTGAAATGAATAAAGATGCACGAAGGAACTATCAGTGTCAGTTAACATAACTGTATCTCTCTCTCTCTGAATAATGCATATTTAAAATAAACGTCAAACAATGTCTTTATAACTGTGATAAGCATTAAGAAGCATTTCAAGTGTGCTCCTTGAATGGGCAGCAACACATACCAGCCTGAGCATGTTGTATCCCAAGAGGGGCTTGAACCTCCATGCTTGCTACTAATAGGCCCATGCTCTAACCACTAAGCAACGGGGTCACCCTTTAGAGAGTATTGTTTTATTATACCATGCCTGTCAAAAGGTGTAATAGACTAATGCACCTGGGAAATAGAAATGACAGTTGGAAAACATATATACGGTGCTTTCTCCCTTTCTCTCTTTCTTGCTCTCTCTTTCTCTTTCCCTCTCCCTCTCAATCATCTACAATGAAAAGAAACATAAAACAATAACAGTACAATGCATTAAAAACACATCATATGCCCTCCCGAAGGCAGCACAATCTTCCAGATGACCTTTTTTACTTTTTTTGCCACCAAGTGGTTTGAAAGTGCAACCAGGCAAATGGTAAACCCTTGCTGTAACCACCGGGTCTCCGTTTAGTAAATATTGCTTTTTTCATGATGGCATGTCCTGCAAATTTAATCGATTAAAAGCTGGGAAATAGCAATTCCAGGTAGGAAAAGCACACCTGCTGCACTCTCTACGTTATGTGTAATGAAAATAAACATATAACAATGAGTCTCTTTACCAGTTGAGCGGTATCCTGGTGGTATATCTGCTGGAATACGCCCAATTGAATTATCGGTAACGCCACTTGGTCCGGCGGAATTACTGCTGGATTACAAGTGGCGGGTGCGGTGTAATGGTGCATTATTTTTTAGTCCATAGGACTCAATGGAGCTTTTTTCTGCTGCATTATTTCTGCTGATTCTGCCAGTTTTTCTGTTGTGAGTGGCAGAATTTACCTTTGGGATTTTCCTGGAGGTGAATCCTCCACTCTAGGATCAACCTTATAATTTTTACCACTTACCGCCATACTTGTATTGAGGACCATTGTTTTTATAAATGGAAAAAAGCATTAAAAACTAGATTGCCGGGCTCTGCCCTCCCATTGTACAGCATTGTCCATCAGCTCAAGTACTTTCTAAACAAGGAGGGGCTTGAACTTTCAACCTTATCATTGGTAAATCAATGCTCTAACCACCGAGCTACGGGGTCGCATTCTAGAAAGAAGTGTTTTTTTTTCATCTAAATGACATTTTTGTTGACAGTGTAATGGATAAAGACGAATTTGGGAAGTAGCAATGTCCTGCAAAGCCTTAGGCCTTATGGGATTCATGATCAGGGCTTTCTAACCAGGTGTGAAGTTGATGAGGGAAGCCTTCTGATCATACCAATGTTTCACCAGAGCTTGTCCTGCCTTCAACTTGTCACTAGCCAGACCCATCAGGAGTACCATCCTTTTTCTGAGCCCTAACACATAGGCCCTCATTACGACCCTGGCGGATTTTTTCCGCCATCGACGGACTTTTCCGCCATGGCGTAAAGTCCGTTTACGCCATGGCGGATGGCGGACTTACCGCCCCATTCCGAGGTTGGCGGGGCGGTAAGTCCCCATTGACCCATTTACCCTTCCCCATTCCCATTTCGGCCCCATAGGGCTCAATGGGAGTGGGGAAGGCGTTAATTACGCCACCGTACATTACGGTGGCGTAATTAACACCAAGGTCCCATAGCGCCATGGATTTTTACGCCCGCAAAAAGCGGGCGTAAAAGTGACCATGGCGCTTTGGGAACTCGTAGTTGGCGGTAAGGGGTCGGCGCAGCTAACGCTGGCGTAAACCCCTTACCGCCAGGGTCCTAATGAGGGCCATAGTCTACTACTTTGGTAGTAATGGGGGAGTGGGCATATCCCATCCCTCCTTGACTATGGCTAAGGTTCCCCGTACAGGGTGAAGAAACAGAAGTTCAAAGGGGCTGAAGACAACATCCTCTTGTGGTACCTCGGTAGGCAAACAGTAAGCATGGTAAAAGAAGATCGCATTTTCTTCTTTGAGGTTCTTCCAGAGCCCCAATCATACTTTTCAAGGTCCTGTTGAACCTTTCCACCAGACCATTGGTCTGGGGGTGGTATGAGGAAGAAAACTTATAGGTGACCCCACATTCCTTCCACATAGCCTGCATATACTTTGACATGAAGTTGCTGCCTCTATTAGACACAACTTCTTTAGGGAAGCCAACCCTAGTAAAGATGCCAAGTAAAGCTTTTGCAACTGACTTGACAGTCACAGTTCTCAATGAGATGGCCTCAGGATACCTGGTGGCATGGTCGACCAGCACCAGGATAAACCTCTTGCCTGAGGATGTTTGGGGGTCAAGAGGACCAACAATGTTGATCACTACCCTCTCAAATGATACTCTCACAACTGGGAGTGGTACCAATGGAGCTTGGATTGTTGAGCCACTCTTACCAGATAACTTTCAGGAGGCACAACTCCTGCAGTGACTTTCTACTTGCACCCCCATCTTGGGCCAGTAGAAGTGCATGGATAACCTTTGCTTGGTCCTCTTAATTCCAAGGTGACCAGCAAGGGGCACTTCATTCGACAGCTGCAGTAGGAAGGGTCTTACAGCAAGGGGAACCACCAACCTCCTATGGTCTCCTTCTGTAAACTCTGTAGGCTCACTATACAGGAGCCCACCTTCCCAATAAATCTGATGCTTCCCAGGAGGTTCACCATCAAGCTGGGAGCAGGCCTGTCTCCTTAGGCCTTCCAGAGGTGGGCACTCACATTGGCCTTTACTGAATTCTTCCCTGTCAGGACCACCTTCCACTAACACATCTTTTAGTTCAGGATGGTCATTGGGGTCAAACACTTCAGGTATCACCACCCCCTCGTCAGGTCCTGGTGATGGACCAACTACCTCCACCTCAGTGGTAGGTGAGTTAGGGGGAATATTTTCTTTCCCTCTTTTTGATTTTCTGACTCCTTTAGCCGTGGGTTTCCCCTTTGGCTGGGGCAGGGCATTGGTCTTGGCCAGTGCTGCCCTTGTTTGAGACCTTGTGCAGGGTCTGTCAGCAGTATCTCCCACAAGCCCTAAAGCACTGAGATCATTGCCCAACAAGACCTTTCCTGGGACACTCCTCTGGATGCTCACTGGAATCCTGACTGCTGTACCATTGATAGTAAGATTTACAGGTATTGCTGGGAACATGAGAGGTGGGCCATCAGCCAGTTTAGTGGGCATCAGAGTAGCTCTGGCAACTTCCTCTGGGTCTACCAAGGTAGAATCCACTACAGTGTGACTGAACCCACTATCCCTAAGAGCTGGAGTATCTACTCCATTGATCAGAACACTGTCTTTAAAGTAGTGCTTGGTGTTATCTGGAATCCTAGCATAAGCCTCTGAGACTTGAGGCTCCCAGGAACCCAGGGAAACTAAAACGACCTCAGCTTTTATCCCACTGGGGAAGGAGTCTGAGGAGAAGGATGCTCCTGTAATCTCTTCTTCCTCATAGGAGGAGAAGGCCAGATTAGCAAAGTGGACCCCCAAGGTTTTGACCTTACATCTGGGATCCCCCTTCACGTGGTCAGTTGCTCCACAAGCAAAACAAGATCCATTGGGTCTGTTTACATAGGGACGCTTACTATAACCAGAGTTATGTTTTGGAGGCTGACCTCCACTACCCTGTGAGTTCTCTTGTGTATTACCCTTATGTTTCTTTTTGTGGCCCTTTTGGGAGGAAGATTTATCAGTTTCCCCACCCTCCTTATCTTTGGACTTTTTCCCTTCCTCCTGCTTACCAGGATGAGTCTTGTCCTTATGGGACACTCGATGTGACACCCACAAATCTGCTGCAATGGCTAGCTTCTTAGGATCTATCTCCTTTGAATCTGCCAAATGCTGCTTAAGCTCAGGGGAAGAAGATGCAAAAATATGTTCCAGCATGACAAGATTTATCATGCCTTCAAAGGTAGAAACCTTATAACCTTCAACTCAGCCAGTCAAGTTTTTTAAGGATTCGGTGACATAAGATACCCAAGTACGACCTTCTTCTTCTTCTACTCTCTGAATCTTTTTAAGTATTGGGCAGGAGTCTTTCCAACCTTTAAGATGAGAGTCTGCTTCAACATTTATCAGCATTGTCAACTTGTTGAACTTCACATGCATACTCAAATGTATTCAGCCAGTCCATAATGTCATTCTTTTCCTCATACACACTGAGCAGATCTTTTGGAAACCTTGGATGTGAGGAGGCCCCAGACCCATATCCAGGATCCTTGGATCCATTGGCAACTTGAAGCTTGGCCAGATCCAGCTGGTGAGCCCTGTCTTTTTGTTTTTCTGCCTGCTCTATCTTTAGTTTGGCCATATTGAACTCAAGCTCCTTCTGCCTAAACAGCAGTTCTTGCTTCTTGAATTCAAGTATGGCCTCTCCATCAGCACTGGCAGAGGAAACATTAGACATTACCACTTCCATGTCCTCATGGTTGCTGTGGATCAGTGCAGCGGCAGAACCAACAGTTCTACCAGTGAGAGCAGCCCCACCTCCTTCTGCACATTCCTCAGAAGCTATAGCTCTGAGCTGAGCTTCTTGCCAGTCCATGATTCTTTGGATCATTTATACTTTTGTGCCTTGAGAGGAGACTCCTCTCTCGGCACACATCTTTCTTAAAGTGTCGGATCTAGAAGCATTTAAAGTTAACAAGGTACTTGTTTCCATACTGTTAGATAGGACTATGGCCTTTAAAAAGTTATACTACAACAATTCACTATGTGTCCTGGTAGAAATAACTCGAAATGCCTTCACTAGTGTGCAACACTGGATATCTTCAGTCCTATCCCACCGTTGTACACCAATTTGTTAAGAAGGATTTCTGAACTCTGACCTGGAGGGGCAGAGGTTCAGAAGGCCAGCCTAGTTTCTTGGAACAGGGTAACCACTGGACAAGCCAGACCAATCAGGATACCTATGGCAGACGGTCAAGTCTAAGTCTCAAGAGGGGTGAGGGTGACTGAAAGACCTCAATGAGCACACAAAGCAAGGACACTTACAAATTACTCCAGAAAGGTGTTATATTAAAAATATATACACATTTATTACAAGGTCTTTGTAAAATAGACCATAGCAAAGAATCACAGTAATACTAGAAGGTTACCAGACATTTGGTCGAATGCATTTGATCGAATTACAATATGGTCGAATCAATTTGGTCGAAAAAATGGTCGATTTTTTTTTTTTTTTTTTTTGGGTGGTCCCCCCTCCCAACCCCTGTTTTTGGTGTTAAAACACCTTTTTACCTTTTTTTACCTATACTAGAGCAAAAAAAAAAAAAACTTAAAAAAAAAAAATTCGACCTTTTTTTTTCGACCAAATTGATTCGACCAATTTGTCATTCGATCAAATATATTCGACCATTTGACTGGACACCATACTAGAATAAACCAATACATCAATATCAATGCAATATATATATACAAGACCCCTGGGGTCTAAGGGGTTAAAAGCACGAAATATGCAGACCACCTAGATGGGGATGAAAACAGGCAGTACAAATAATCTTTAGACCCAGTTCCACATCGAGAATACACCTAACTTAAGAGGTAGTCCAAGCCCTACGAGGAGAGGAGCCTTATGCTCAAAAGTACATGCAAGTGCTTGTGCCAATGGACAAAATAGGGTCTCTTCAAGGGTCTCTAGCAGCTCAGGAAGGTGAAGAACAAGTTCCCACTATTCAAACAGGAACTCCACTTGAGGGCAGAGGCAGTTGGAGAGTTCGGGATGGAGTCGCTATTTCACAATAGCTGTGGAAAGGAAAGGGGCCCACAGGGGCCACTTTGTGTGTAAAAATGGGCTCCTGTGCTAGGGGCCACCATTTGGGGTAAGGATTACTCACCGGTCCCCGATGCAGGCAGACCCAAACTCCGCCAGTACAGTCCACTTCGCTGGCAGGTTTGAATGCGACAATCAGGACGTCTCGACACTGTGTAGTTCCCGAGATGCAGCGAGGATTCCCAAATGGGACAGTGGCAATTTCTCTGCTCAGGGTAGAGGAATCGGCCCAATTCCACTGCAGCAGACTTCAGGGGCAAGGGGGTCAGAAATGCAGCGAACTTGCACAGGTCTTTGCCACAGCAGGGCAACACGGCAACCGCGTTTACTCCGGTCCGGGTACACTTCTCTCACTTCAGACCTGGGAACGCCAAGTGTACCAAATTCGCTGTGAGGGTGCCGTGGACACAGAGTTAGCAGTTGGCCAAGTTTAGAGGGCCACCTCGAAACGGCGGCGGTGACAGAGCAAACGTCCTGTATAAGCTGGTCAGCCCACTGGTTGGCACACACACAAGGCATGCAGAAGCCCACGAAAGCATTGGGTTTTGCAGGAAAGTGCATGACCAAATAAGGACTAACCTGGGTCCACTCGACCTGGGGAAGGCGAAGGGGCAAGATGGCCAAAGGACAGGACAAAGAACCTCCATTTTGGAGCCAGGCCACCTATTCTTGCCAAGCGCGGTAAGTGCGGCAGCATGGCAAGAAAGGGTTAAAAACATAAGAAAACAATAGCTGCCACCAGTCCTGTCCGTGACACATCTGCACAGTTCATAAAAAGTCCAGTGAAAGTTTCTAGGACCTTTGGAATGACTAGAGACCCAAGTGTACTGGAAGGTAAGTTACATTTTACACTTGTTACATGTTGCACAAAAGTTGCAACATGAGGAAAGGACTAAGGGAAACAAAGTCTCCTAGTACTGACTGCCATGCCAGTTTCCCCATACAAAGTGAGCGAAAGCCCAGAGGAGTGCAGCTGAGGGCTGTGCTTCTCTGGCAAAGTTTAGTTCAGGGTGTAAAACAGCAGCAACAAGTTTGGGGGTTGACACATGGAGGGAAAATTACATTCAAATATAAAATCTTTCCTAACACCCGGCACCGCAACACCCCCACTGCAGTGAAGGGGGACAGCGGAGTGGAGCTGAAGCAGACGGAACAAAGGTAAAAGCGGGGCAGCAGTTAGAGAGGCAAATCCAGCACTAGTTCATCCGGCACGAACCAACGAGGCACTGCCGGGACCAGCAAATAGAAGCAGCGAGTGGCCTGTGGCCCTTGCAGTTGGCAGAGAAACTCCTGGTGCAGTTCTGCAACCTACGCTTTGCCCAAAGAACGAGCAGTGCCACAAGTTACAGCGCCGGACTGCGGACACAACGCGAGGGCGCATTCAAAAGTCGGTGAGTGACTCCCGCCGGACCCCCCAGCTAAAATATCCATACGGTGTCGGCTCCTCAGCCCGTAACCAGAGGCCACAATACATGGCTGAGTGGGATCACCCAGCCTCATCAAATCCGCACCGGTGCAGAGTCTCCTGGGAGAGAGACGAGCAACGCGAGGGACATGCACGCCGCTTTGCAGCATTCCAAAGTCGGTGAGTGATTCCCGCCGGACCCCTCCCCGCTAACATATCCATACGATGGAAGAGAGAACCGCACTGAGAAGAGGGGACACAAGTATATGACTCCATGAGGAACGCCACACACACAGTCCTGATTTTCCCCACAAGGACCAAAATTGCGGAGGCAAAGGTAAACAGGCCACCATCACGGCGCAAACGGAAAATTACTCCAAGCAACCCCCTACGTGTGACCTCCTAGCGGCAAAGGGCACATGCAGCGACGTGAATTGTGCCAATAAGAGCCCATGACTTTAATGGAAGAGGTAACCCACTACCACCAGAACATGGATACCTCTAATAGCGAATGCCATAACACGTGCCTCACTCAAAGGAATCGCAAGAGGTGCACAACCGTTCACTCGACATAAGAAGACCACCCTGTGAGTCAGGGTTCTGCTCACAGCACACCCGCCACCCTCACAGGGGGAAATCACACATGGATCGCTGTCCCCTTCACAGCAGATACAAATAAGTGTGAAGAAGCGCACGTAATCACGCTCCATAAGCAAATACACAGCCAGGAGAACCTCTCAACACTGATCCAAATATGAGCACAAGGCTGCATATCAGGGAACCGGAGAAGCAGCGCAATATTCCCCCAGAAGTGCTACCAAGCTACGCTAGGACTGGAGGTCTGCCCTCAGCCTGCCATGTTCCTTTCACAAACATACCTGATCCCACAATAAAAAGGGGACCCCAAAGGACTGTCATCTCCCTTCCAGTCTTCTGGCCGCCGGACTCCGGTGCCTGGCTACTAGTCGGAAGCCCCCTCTTTCCGGAATCATTCGGAAAACCGCTGGATATACATTTTTGAGGAGGCAGCGCCACAAGACACCATGCCTACACAACAACTGCATCAATCCCTCCCTAAGGTCAGAAGAAGAAAATTGCAAATAATATCGTCAAAAAAAGAAGGGAAGGAGCTGCACAAAAGGTAGCGGAGCAACCCATGCATTGCTGATCAACCATTGCCCCATCTAAACTCTGAAGATAGCAAAACGCCCAGGGAGATATTTTGAGGCCACGTCAGTGGTGATACGGGGCGTGTGCCTCCTCTAGTAAATCAACCAACATATGGACACAAGACTGAAACTGGCCAAATATGCCTACTCTCCATCACCGCCCTCCGCAGATAGCTCAAGCACAGTGACCATGGAGACATCTGGAGCAGAAGCTGCAGCGACAAAAGGGGACATTGATACTCTTCTGAGTGAGATAAAGAACATGGGTGCCAATTTGGGTGGGAAAATAGACAGGATGACACAGCGAATGGATAGGATGGAGGAGAGATTGGAAGGTGTTGAAAACAATCAAGCCTCCATAGACACTCTCGAAACCTAGATGGACCTCAGAATAAGAGAGATAGAGCAAAGGGAGGAAGAATTCCGCCTAAAATTGATGATTTGGAAAACCGAGAGAGAAGGAACAACTTATGCTTTTCTGGCATCCCTTAGCAAGACGGAGAAACAGAGGGAGACCTCAGGAAAACGATTCACGAAGACATCAATGAGCCCAAAACCGAACGGATACATAGAGCTGGTGGACCAAATGGGGGCCCGAGATCAGTCCTTGCCAGGTTCCACAGGTACCAGGATAGAGCCAGGATCCTGGAGAAAGCCAGAACTGGAGGCCCAATTGTTAGGGAGAATTCTCTGTTTAGGCTGAATTTCCTAACCTAGTGATTCCCCCAGCAGCTTTGCTGGATTTCTGGAGTTTGTTTTTTCCATCCTGCCAAGAGTGAGACTCTTTTCCTCCCACTCTTGGACATGAATGTGTGTAATTCCTTTGAATGTCAATGTGTTCTATGGGCTATGGGGTCTTTTACTCCATAGGGTCTCATATGTTTTTCTATGTGTGTTACACCGCACCCTACGTGCCGTAACACTGGGGCGTCCTAGCGGACCTCCACCATAGACTCCATACTCGGGGACTGACTACTGTCTCCCCGGGGATGTAAAGTCACCATTGGCTTTACTAGACCTAAATTTACTAACAGAACTAGTACAAACCATCTTATTGTGGACGTGCTAGTAGGGGTAATTCGATTACTCCTTGGTCTGTTGCTTGAGGGGGCACTGTCCCGTCCCCCCTCGTCGAGTTTTGGCTGGTGGCAGTGGAAACCTCTTGTTATGTTCGACCCCAAACATAACCCTATGGGATTCGTCCCATTGTTGGAGATTGATACTTTTCCTCGTTAATCTCTAATGTACCACCGGTCTACTTATCTTAAATAAGTTTATTGGATGGTATTTTCTGCCAGAACTCGGTTTTTAAAATGGCGTCTGTGTTCGTCTCTGTGACTCCTAAACCAAAGGTTGAGCCCTTTGTTCCACTTTTGGCGGGCCTCTGTACAGAGACCCTCCAAAGTGGTGCCATTCTGTCTGGGTTACCACAGGGGTGTGGGAGGGGGTTTAGGCACCCTGGACCGAGTTGCCTTGCCAACTCCGGTCGCACTCTGGAGTGATTGGCCCAAGTGGTGAGCCTCCCCGCTCACCACTTAGCGAGTGTTGATTGACAGCTAGGCTGAATGAATGGGGGTTTTCTGCATAAAAGCAGGGCTTTTGGGACTGGATCTTCAGAAGTCGCCACAGGACCTAAAAATCTGACGAGGGTAACGCTGAGCTGACCTGCAATGACGACACCTCCGGTGGAGCCCTGCTGAACCGACTCACCACTTCCCGACGACAGAGGAGATCTCCCTGCCGGAGAGTCTCTTCCCCTGACTGGTGGGAACAACCAGACCCCTTTGCTTTTTCTTCGCCTCAGGACGCGGTGGTCGAATTGCCGGTGCAGAGCACCCCGGCAACCGGATAGCCACTACCCCTGTACCGCGACCAAAAGGTGGTGCCTTGTGACGGAGCACTCCGCGGCTGGTCTCTTCCCTGGTGGTGCACCGGACTTCACTTTTCTTCGACGACGAGATCATCTCTACTCTTGGCAAAGACCCGACGTGCATCCACCACCAGGAACAACTGCCCCCGCCGGAGCTGTCTCTCCACAAACAAGGTACCGTGTCCGCCTGGCTTCCCTTTCGATCGGTTCGAGTGAGGTGTCTTAATCCTCGCCTTTCCGTTGGGTCGCCTCCAAGCTTTCTCTAGCGTGTTGTTCTGAACTGGTTCAATCTGCCGATAACAATTTGCTACAAAGACTCGAACGCATTTCCACTAGAGACTTTTTGGGACATATCGCCTTGCCTCTCTCCGAGTGGGCCTGGCCTCTGAACTTTATGATCTATTGTGGTTCTTGCCTTCTTGCCTTGCATTTTACCCGTGAAGTATTGAACTGTGTTGATTTCGTAACCTGCCTATTTTTCTCTCCCGTCCTAACTAATAGTAGAGTGCCATCTAGGTTGAGGCATACACCTCTGTCTGTAAATAAGTGATGCCGGTAGAACCTAGACTTGTCGAAATATTGTTAGGGGGTTTGATCGTTTCTTCTTCGTAGAGTAATTGTAATTGAAGTGTTTGCCGTGATAGTGCCATAGTGTTTTCAATAGATGTTCCGTTATAAATAAATACCTTAATATCTTTACACTGAAGCCTTGTTGCGTGTTTGCTTGTCTTACTGTGAAGAATTGTCCTATATTGTATACTCCACATACTGCTTAACTCTTCTTGAGAGAAGTCTGACTGCTCAGCCGCAGCTACCAAGTGAATCTGTGTGGTACAGACTGCTACCAAGTGGGTTTACTGCCAAACATCTGTAGTCCTAAATCTTTTGCAGTGGTCCCAGAGGGAACTGCACAGGTTTCCGCCTAGCACCACTCACATTTGGGGGTTCTCAGATTACTATCTTTCCGGACCTATCGTCGCTAACTCTGGCCTTGAGGCATATGTGCGGCCTCTGACGAAATGGCTTAAGGAGAAAGAAACTCGATATAGGTGGGGATACCCCTTCTCCCTGTCCTTTGAGCAATGCAGCAGGAGAATATGACTGAAATCGGAGAGGGAAATTCGTGACTGTACCACTGAACTTTTGGGGACGCGCCCTGAAGGAGGAGAGCAAGAAGAGGCAGGTCAGAATGGAGGACGTTGGGAACTTCAGGGACCACGAAGGAAAAGAATTAAGGGATCAAGGAAATACAGACGTTGTAATATCATGCCCGACAACGAGAAATGAATATAATGACCGGCCAGACAGAAGCTAACACTTTGGGCACAAGAGTTCTGGGATGAGCGGACCGACACAAACTGGGTGCCTCGAGCCGCAAGAGCTTCGGACACTGTCTGAATGCCCTATGGGGCAAAAATGGGAATGGGGAAGGGCCATGGAGAAAGGGGGATTTACCGCCCCGCCAACCTTGGAATGGGGTGGTAATTCCCCTTTCCTCCATGGTGGTCCCGGTATGGTACCGGCGGCAACCATGGTGCTAATAGCACCATGGTTTACCACCTACCGTGTAATGAGGCCCTAAATATTGACGCAAAAATAAATACCAGGATTCTGGCAGCCCGACTTGAGATCTGTATGCCGTGCCTGATACACACGGATCAAGTCGGCTTCATACTGGGTAGACAAGGGGCAGACACCATGAGGAAGACCCTACACCTAATAAATGAATCCCGAAATATGAAGAATGAACCTGCTCTCCTCTCAGTAGACACGGAAAAAGCATTTGACAGGGTAGAATGGGGCTTTCTGAAGGCAGTCCTCTGAAAATTCGGAATGGGCCTGAGGTTCAGGGGAGGGATCCAGGCGATATACACAGCTCCCAATGCCTCTGTCTTTGTCAATGGTGAATACTCCTGATGGTTTGAACTAGGTAGAAGTACGCGACAGGGGTGTCCTCTCTTGGCTATTCTATTTGCTCTCTCAGTGGAACCCCTAGCACAGAAACTGAGAGACAACCCCTGGTCGAGGGACTCAAACTGGGAGCCACGGAATACAAAGTAGCCCTGTAAGCGGATGACCTACTCCTACACATCTCAAACCCCATTACTTCGATCCCCAGAGCACTCCAGCTAATTAAAGAATACAGCACCTTATCAGGCTTCAAAATTAATGAAACCAAATCAATATTATTTCCCCTATACATACTTACGCAGGCAGATCTACACATACTTTCCCCTTTGGGGCTTATCCTCTAAAATGTCAAGATTAAATACCTAAGCATACAGATGACGAGAGAAGTTACCAAGCTCTATGAAGCCAACTTTCACCCCTCCTCCAGAAGTTCCAGGCTGAACTAGCCAAATGGAACAGACTTACGATATCGTGGATGGGTAGACGCGATAAAAATGGTGCGTCTCCCTCACTTTCTCTACCCCCTCCAAATGCTCCCCATACGAATGCCAAACTCCTTCTTTGACGAGACTAAAAGAGCGATAGTAAAGTACCTTTGGGATGGTAAAAAGGCGAGAGTGGCCTACAACACTTTAACACTACCAAAAGAGAAGGGAGGGATGGGACTTCTGGACCTGAAAAAATACTACGAAGCTGCCCATCTCCGAATATTGATCCCCCAGCTCCGAAATTGTAAAGAACCTCAATGGGTGGGAATGGACAACCACTACTTGTCTCCAGCAACCGTCTCAGAGTGGGTATGGGTCCCGTGAAACAAATTAGTATGGTGATTAAGAAACCACCCCATACTGGGAATCATCTGGGAAATCTGGCAGGAAAGAAGGAATATAAAGGAGATAACTTCTTGGCCATCCCCTCTGAGTAATCCATGGGCCCCGGGCATCAGGGAGAATATGCCTAACTTAGAAAGATTTCAATTCTGGTTCGAAGCAGGCCTAGAGAGAGCAGGTCAGCTAGGGAAGAACCGGACCTTTCTTACGACCTCTGAATTAGGCGAGAACCTTGGGCTGAACCCCCTCCCCGTATTTCACTTTTTGCAGATTAAGGGCGTCCTGACAAGGACAGAATGGAAAGGTAAGGTGGACAGGGAACTTACCTCCTTTGAGAAGCTCCTTAACTCTAGAACCGAAATGAAGGGTCCAATATCTGCCATGTGCAGGGAATTTGTAGAGGCAGGTGGGGGCCCCATGCTACACTTGAGGAATAGATGGGAAAGAGACCTGGGTGAAGAGATGGACCAGAGTATGTGGACCAGGTGGTGCAGGGCGGCCCCCAAAGTATCTATAGCAAACCAATACAAGCTTCACGCAATCAAATTGCTACACAGGTGGCAATACGATCCACTTAGACTCTCGAGAATGTTTCAATCACAAAGCCCGCTATGTTGGCAGAGTGTGGGGCAATAGCAGACTACTGGCACATGTGATGGGAATGCCCTAGAATCAAAGTATACTGGAGCGGTTCTTAGGGTGGATCAAAGACCTCGATGAAATTTCACGGTCTGTGGATCCCTTTATGGTTTCCTTCGGATTTGAGAAATGTGAAGACGAAAGGGAGAAAATCAGGGGTCTAGCAGCTCACTTATTGTGAGCAGCCTGAGCCACCCTGGTCACCAAATTAAATCTAAACAAATGCCAAGCAAGGCCGAATGGGCTAATGTTGCATCAAACATATGTGTTATGGAAAAAATCACTGCAACCCTACATGGGACAGTGACCCAATGTGACAAATTATGGGGAGACTTTGTTTGTAAATACATGCCGGGAACCAATCAGTAAACTGTGAAACGAAATTGCAGGGACACACCCAGCCATCTGGGGAGGACACTTCAACCTGTTGCGAAGGAAAAGACATTTAATAATTTCGGAGAACCCTACGTTTAAACAAACCATGTCAGTGTTTATATTAGATATGTTCGAATTTATATGTTATTGAACTGAAGAAGAAGGGGAAACAATGTTTTGGGGGGGGAAATGTAATTTGATTGAATAAAGCACAGGCCTTAGTTTGGGGAGAGCGATGGAATTCTATCTACATATGTTATTTTAAAAAGAAGATCTGCTCTTTCTTGAAACATTGTTATGTAATGCCCTGTTGTATGACCTTGAAAAAATGCAATAAACTTCAATTAAAAAAAAAAATGTGAAAACTTTATTTAGAAAACAAAACAATGCATTTTGTTTTTAGCCTATTTTTTATTTAATTGTATATGGTTAAACAATGTTCATCCTGTACAATAAATTACACTTTTAAAAATCAACAGCAAGGGATTGCCATAATTACAATTTTCCACAAAAATTGCTTTTACAACACATTGGCCCTCATTACGACCCTGGCGGAAAGTGACTGACCGGACCGCCACAGCGTAAATAGCGTTTCCGCCATTGCACGAAGGAGCAAAGTGCGGCCCATTCCGACCCATCGGGCACGAGCACCACGGCATGGCGGAAGTGCAAAGTCCGCGATGGCGGAAATGACCCCAAAACGGCCCACACCGCCGCCGTACGGCGCCCTAGGTGCAATAACGCCACCCATCACAGCGGACACCGCAGTGTGCGCCTACCGGAAAGTACGGTGACCGTAAATATACGGAAACGGAAGTAAAAACATGGGCCCGGAACGGGAAACATCCCGCCGTACACCTATAAAACCACTAAAACCACACAACCACTAAAAACACTACCCTGAGACACACCCCAACCCGTCATCCACCCTAGCGAAACCAAGAAAAATGGGAAAAGTAGCGAAGAAAGCGTGCGACCGCAAGCGGCAGGTCCACTTCTCCCGTGAGGAACTCACCGTGCTAACAGAGACCCTCCAGGAGAATGCTGCCGTCGTCTTCTGCACACAAATGACCAGGACGGCACTTGCAAACAAGAAGGCCATATGGGCTCTGGTGGCACAGCGGGTAAGTGCGGTGGGGACCGCACCCCGCACCCCACAGCAATGCCGAAAGCGATGGGACGACTTGCGGATACGCATCCGCAGCATACTCTCTGCCAACCGCAACATTGCCACAGCCACCGGGGGAGGTCCTGAATCACCCATCAAGTTGACCCCCTGGGAAGAAATCTGTGCCTCCACCATCGGAATGGAGAGCATAGAGGGAGTCGGAGGGATGGAGAAAGGAGTGCAGACATCCGAAGATTCAGGTAGGTGGGCCAAATAAAACAATGCTAAATCCACAATGTCCAATCATGTGCAGTACCATGTGTCCACATAGTGCAACAGAAACACATGTCCAGGAGAACGTCCACACACATCCGCCTGATAGCGCACTTTAAAACTCACAATAAATACATAAATAATTAAAAACCCCTAAAACACCCACTACACGTGCAGCAGGCACACCCTAACTGCAGGCTGCCAAACAACTGCACCCTCACTCCACACACAAATGAAACCACCTCCAAGGCCCCGACCCAAATCACCCTCAGGTACCACCCCAATGCATGTGATACAATGCCATTCCAATACCCACAGACCCATTAATAACCCTCGCCCTCCTTTACTCCACCACAGGGTCCGATCCAAACGACGAGCATCAGGACACCCCTACCAGCACACCTGCAAAGAGGGCCAAGACCAACGGCCAAAGACCCTCCACCTCAGCTGCACGCATCAAGACACGGCAGCAGCACAAATCAGGTGGCAGCACAGAGGAGGGAACATCAACAGGCACCCCAGCAGCCAGCATGCCCACAACACCACCACCACAGGTCCCCCCAACGGATGCCACAGAAGGCACTGCCTCTGGTGGCAGCAGCACCATAGGTGACACCCCATTGATGGCAGCATGCTCCGACACAGAAGACGGGGATGTCGAAGTCAGATCCATCCATGACCTGTCCCAATCCCCCTGTCTGTCCCATCCCGTACAACATGAGGATACCACGCAGGGGCACCCACAAGACGACGACTGGCCATCCCCCACAAGCCCTGTGGCAAGGCAACATGAGGTCAACAGCCCCTCTGTGACACCCCCGCAAATGGCCATGGCCCAGCAGAGGCAACAGTCCCTCGACCAGTTAATCGTGCAACAGCAGCAACTGGCCACGCTCCTCAAGGACCATGCCGATGAATGTGGGGCACTAAGGCAGACATAGAAACATCAACTGAGACACTTAGGGCAGAAATGGTGAGAAGTACAGAGACACTAAGGGCACAAATGGAGAGTAGCACCGAGAGCCTGAGAGTCCAAATGGAGACTAGCACCGAGAGCCTGAGAGTCCAAATGGAGAGTGGCACCGAGAGCCTGAGAGTCCAAATGGAGAGAAGCACCGAGAGCCTGAGGGGGGAACTGCATGCGACGTCCACAGACGTATGTGCCGAACTTGCCGCAGTGCGCCGTGTGCTCACTGAGCTCTCACAAACACTTAGGGACATGCATGGACGTGAGCAGGCAGAGACATCATCCGTTGCAAGTTCCGTCCAGGGCAGCCCCCAACGTAGATCTGGGAGGAACCTGCGCTCCACAGGCAGGGGTGCCCCTGATACCCGCAGAGGGGGCTTGCAATAGCGACAGCCCACTGACAATGAGCATCTTTGGACACTGGTGTTCGGGGGGAGGTAGGAGGGTGGAGGGGGTGTGTTGGGCTCACTTGGGTGGCGGGTCGATAGGGTGTTCAATATGATATCACATATGCCATAAACAGTGCACGATCAACCAATGTGATGTGTGGACAATGATCATTGTGTACTAGGCCATCATAGGCGTACAGTCCATATTGTGCATGTACCAGACACACACAGTGCCACGAGTACCGTGTCCATGTATCAGCCACCAGGCGTGAGTGCTAGAAGCATGCATCAATGAGATGCTGACGAATGTCACGGCCCTCCGGTGCCTCGCAGACTCCTTGAGGTGCTGCCACATCCCCACCCTCATCATGACCATCATCAGGTGCTTGCAGTTCTGCGTCAGGGGGCATGGGCACATTTCTACGTACGCACATGTTGTGGAGCATGACACATGCCATCACCATCTTTGCAACCTTCTCATGGCGGTACAGGAGTGCCCCGCCAGACCTGCTGAGGCAGCGGAAACGAGTCTTCAGTAGGCCGAATGCCTGTTCAATGACTACACGGGTACGTGAGTGGGCATGGTTGTAGTCCTCCTCATGCTGGTCCCGTGGGTTCCGGACTGGTGTGAGGAGCCATCTCTTCAGTGGATATCCAGCATCACCTGTATGTGGACGATAAACGGATTATGTGGAATGCCATTGCTACGTACGCACACCACCCCCCCCCCTTCCTGCCAGGTCATTGCCGAATCACATACCCCACATTATCATGCATGTAATGAGACTCACCGAGTAGCCAGGATCTGTTCCCTGCGTGTCGCTCCATGTAGCGTGGTATTGTAGAGTTCCTCAAGACCAAAGAATCATGGGTTGATCCAGGGAATCGGGCACAACAATGTGTAATGATCCTGTTGGAGTCACACACCATTTGTACATTCAGGGAATGAAATTGTTTTCGGTTGCGGTACTGGGCCTCCATGGCATGTGGGACGACCAATTCAACATGGGTGCAGTCGATGGCACCAATGCAACCCGGTATGCCGGCAAGTGCATGGAATCCCACTTTCGTGTTTGTAATTTCCTGCTCCGAGCGTGGTAGGGAGATGTAGTCGTCTGCGTGCTGCAGAAGGGCATCGAGCACTTGCAATAGTGTCCGTGAGAACAGTGGCTGAGAAATGCCATGCAACTGTCCGACTGTGTGCTGGTAGGTGCCTGTGGCCAGGAAGTGGAGTACAGACACCACCTTCAGTAGGGGTGGGATGGCGGTTGGGCTATCTATCATGCTGACAAGGTCAGCCTGTGTCATGTCCACAATGGCGGCTATGGTGTCCCGGTCCAAACGGTAGAGGGTGTGGATCTGCTCATCAGTGAGGTTGAACGGATGTGCTCGGAGGCGTGGGATTGCGGCCTGCCTGCGTGGTGGTAGTGGCTGTGCTGGCGGCCCTTGCTGGCCCTGCCTTGCCCTCCTCCTCCTCCTGCGTCTCCTCCGTGCGGCCGGTTGTAGTTGGTGTTCGTCTTCTTCTTGGAGTTGGAGTACTTGCAGTGCTATCAGGTCCCCCAGGGCCAACATCGCGAGTCCTGCCGGTAGCATTTCGGAGTGGGTGTGGTTGTGGGAGGGGGTTGGGTGTGCAATTTATGTGTTTCCAAGCTGTATAGCCTCCACCTGTGGTGATTCATTCCACCTGTGCAAGCTGCAATCCCCTTTGGGCGAGCACGTCCCGCACACAACGCTGCAAATCGACGCATGGCATCTTGCTATTGCAATCATGTATTTGTACCCGATGGCCGTGTAACATTTGTTGATATGTACATTCGGCTATGGTCCCATTGTTTCACATACAATCTTTGCCGTCGCGAACAGACTTGTGAAGGGTCAGTGGAACGTAGTACTCGAGTAACGGTGGGCCCTCATGCATCACTGTACCGAGTTGCACCGACGGGCGGGGCGTCCCATTTGTGGGTGAAGGCAGTTGCCATTTTCACACACAGCCGCACTAGATGGATTAATTTGTGATTTCAAACGGCCACAGATGCCTTTTCGACGTGATGTTGCAAATGAGGAATTCGAAGGGCGGCGCTTTCGGTTTTCAGCTCGCGGCGAGGAGATGCCCACAGGTCTGACTGCAAATATAACGTTCTATTGTTCAATGTCCTTGAGACAGGGGCCATGGCGAGGAAGCAATGATTGATATGAATAGTTTGGGATGCGCAATAGCGACGTGGGCGATGAGGCCGGACGTTCCCAAATACATGTTACTTCACAACACTGGAATTACGGGCTGGGGCACTGTGGATTTTGCAGGCTGCATAACGCACAGACTCAATGGATATTTCTAATGTTATGTGAGTAAATGTTCAGGCGTTTTTATACCGGGATGAGGGAATGATGAATGGATGCATGGGCAGATGATTTGATACAGAGTTTGCCATGTTCAGGTCTTCTTGGAATCTATCCGCCTCCCCTGCGCTATGTGATGCAGGGCTGCCATAGTGGGACCATCGTCTATCTGGCCTTGTTGAGCCCTCCCTTTCTCGACGCGCCTTCAGACACTTGTGTCCATGCACGTTAACAATCCCATCAGATGGATTCTGTTTTCACAGACGCATGCACAGGTACACTCGTTTGTGATGGTGTTTACACCTCGATATAGATGGTTATGAGTCGCAAGTGGTTTTGGGGTGGTGATGATCCTTTGGAGTGGGCTAGCATGCATATGGCTGTGGATTCAGTGTGATCATTGAAGTGAGTTGTTCGGATGTAGTTCTGATGGCCATTCTGTTCTTTTTCTTTTCTTTTGGTTGACAGGTATCTCCTCCCCTTTTGCCACTGCCATCTGTATGCCACTCCTGCAGATGGCTTTTACTCCCGACACCTGCTGCTTCGTGTTAATCAGTGGAGCAGCATTACGATCTTATGGGACGATCGCCAATGGGCCACATGCCCTTACGCAGTACTAGTGGCTCGGAGCAACATTTCGGCCTTTCAGCTGGACTAGTACCTCCCCATTGGGACGGCCCTGCGGTTCTGTGCGCTTCCATGTTGCCTTTTCGTACGTGAATGTGGCTCTGTGTACCATGATGGAACAGGGCGTCACACAAGTAGTGGCTGGTCATTTCTTGCGGATGCAGCCCACAATGGTGAAATGTGTTTTGGAGTTCATGGCCTGATGGCTGTATGGGCTTGGTGATTTTGTTGTGCATTAAATTTCTATTCTGATTTGGCCCGTGTAGCGTTCTTCTTTGCAAGTGATGTGGCATATTCCTATTTGGGGAGCGATGTATTGTGAGGAGATCTGCATTGGGTTCCAGCTTCGGAGTTTAGTTGCGTGGTACTGTACTGGGCGCGTTTGCCTACGAAGCCCGTGAGGTCAGGGATGGGGGCTGCCAATATGACTGTTTGAATGTTGTCATGCTCAGGGGCGGGGGATTGGGTTTTGTGTAACAGATGCCGGTCAGCCAGGTGGACTGGTGGAATGATGTGATTTTCGGAATATTGCTGGTCACAGGTGCCTGTGTTTGCGTGCGTTTCTTGGTGGGGGACTGTGGTCATGTCCATTGGGATGGCTTCTGTATTCGTGCCATCTGTGCCCTGCAGCTCCCATTGGCCCCTCTTGTGTTTCATTTGTTCGTTGGCATGCATGGGTGACTTGTACATTTCGATGGTTGCATTGTGACTTCATTGCA
The DNA here is from genome assembly GCF_040938575.1 of Ambystoma mexicanum. Classification (NCBI taxonomy): domain Eukaryota; kingdom Metazoa; phylum Chordata; class Amphibia; order Caudata; family Ambystomatidae; genus Ambystoma; species Ambystoma mexicanum. The sequence goes on from NC_090922.1 coordinate 459,895,603, forward strand.
CCTACGGGGAGTTGTACTTTGTGGGCAGGGAGCGGTGTACAGGCACTCAGTGGGGCCGTTTACGGTTGATTCGCGATGCCGTACTTCTCACCATGGCGGAATGGTACATTCCGCCATGCTTGATGGCGTTAGGTACATGTCCGCTAGGGTCGGAATTAGCGTACCCTTGCGCCATGGTGGTGTTTACGGTTTGGCATGGCGCGCGCGCGCGTGCTTGGTGCAGTTAGCGTTGGCGTTCACTACGGTGTCGCTAATGGCTTCGTACTTTGCGGTGACGGGTCATAGTCGCACCGAGCGCTATTCGATGGCGGTATTGCATTTCCGCCATCGTTTTCCGAATTCCGCCAGGGTCGTAATGAGGGCCATTGTCATCATATCACTACATAATCACATTACATTACTATTACAATTCTGTTGGCTTAAAACCCAATATAAAATGCATATCATGCTAAAAAAGAGACACCTATAAAATGGACAATCATAAAATCATCTCCTGCTTAAATTTCTCCAAATACTTAATCTAACCATGGCCTAGTTAAACGTACATATTGACCACTAAACAAAATGGTCCTCCATGCCTCCTCTGACAGTATCTATACTGATTGAACATTTTTCCCAACAACAACAAGAGGTGCTTCATGGTCTAGATTTCAAAGGTGACCTTACAAAAACAGCAACAATGGTACTCCTTATTCCTGCTCTGACGAATGCCTCGTACATCTTTAGTAGGTAATATGTTCAAGTGCTTTCTAAGGAAAGCATTTCTATATAATGGACAGGGACACTTCCCCAAATTGTTAAGTATTTCATCCAGGCGATGTACCCTGGTCTCAGCCTAGTATGCAGCGCACAACCAAAATGCTTATTTTATTATATATAGGTTCAATATTTTGAGTGATACACCACTCACATCACACCCCTTTTCAAATACCCCAGGTCACGATGGACCAGGAATCAGGCTGGATGGTAAAGGTCATTTTTATTTATGTATTTAAAATTCAAATCAAACATATACTTTTTAATAGGGAGTAGCAATCACCAATGTGGGAACAAAAACAAGATAAGAAGGTATATAAGGTATTTAAATTCACTCTTTAGCAACACAGATGGAAAACACCAGAGAAAAGAACACTTTTGGCTTGTTTGGAAAGATAGCACTTAAGTTAGGATTTTCCCCTGCAATATTCCTCAACCCACAAATAAGCAATTCTAAATAGATATAAGGAAGCAGCAGGTAATCAGAAATAAGGAATAGAAAACAGGATTCAAATCCAACCTTCCCTCCCCAAACAAGAGAGAAAAACGGATTTAAAACCTTTACACTGCTTAAAATGACATTCGGAAATGGCTAAATAAAACACTGAAAATTTGCAGAAATCCTTAAATAAGTACAAATTTCTATGGGAGCTACATTGGAAAGATATTAGCAATCATAAGCAATAGTTTGAGCAAAAGTAAACAATTTGATTGTGAACCGAAGGTTGAAAATAATTTAAAATAACAATCACACGTGTAAAACCTTGCAAAATGTTGATTCCCGCCTAAAATTAACCAAACGGTGTTTAATAAAAACGGGTGAAATACACTGATTTTGGGTTGGGATGTAGCTATAGGTTTTAGGTACAATCTGTAATTGAAATGAAGTTTCTAGCTATTAAACTGAGGGAGATATGCAATGTGGAATGAGAGGTGTTTTTAGAAAAATCGGGTGGTGAAAACAGAAAGAAACTCTGGACAAGAAAATATTTAATACACTTTTACTCTAGACTAAAGCATGCTGGCTAAAAAGAGGGACACAGTAAGCTCTGGAGTTGATTCATGACTTTAACCCTAGATCCCCAGTGCCAGCTGCGGCGGAACCAGACCAGCCACTCGAAATAGGATTGATAGGATAGGATTTACACAAGATAAAAATGACTAAAGAAATGGCGCTTAGCAAGATAAATCAAGACAGGATGGCAATAAGGATTCTGACAATGTTACAAGTTATTAAGGTAAGGATAGGATGGTTTATAGATGGGGATAGGACACGGCAAGACAGGGTTTGCTATGGTTTTCTATGATTCCTATTAATACTTACAGTCCACTTTAATTTAGGATTTTGGACCGTCAAGGGTTCCGGTCATCACACAGGTCGGGTCTAACCAAGGACAGCTGGGCAAATCTGGTCACCAGACTGCACTGGATACTGGATACTACGGATCAATGGGATGGTGAGTTTTGAGCAGGCATGCATCTAGTAGTAGCAAGCCAGGCTGGATCAGGATGCTTCCCTTGGGTTTTTGGGATTTTTAGAATTTGAGGCCTAGCTGAAAAGGGGTTCAGCAATGCATAGGCCTTGGTTTTGCAATTAAATCTGGAATCAGGATCAAGCAGGATGAGGAAATCAGGAACAGGACACCACGCAGGAATTCAGGAACAAGTCAAGAATCAGTGTGTACCCTGTGTGCTGTCAGGTGCCCTTATTTATCCTGCCAGATGACATCACTACAGTATATGGTAGGGACAGGTTTACTACCCAGACCCATAATGCTAGGAATGGGCAAGAGCATAGTGTCCGCCTTGCCCACAGTTGATTGGATCAAAGAAAAGGATGTCATGTTTATGGGTTGACTTTTACAGTGTCTAGAAACCTCCCCTAGCTACTGGAACCAACGTCTAATTTTTCCACAACTACATATTTATGCAGTTATAACCTCTGAGATCAGATACAAAAGTTACATATTTTGTGCGTCATATTTCAATCCAAACCCCAAGTCTGTGGTACCTGGTTTTTCCTTTCTGCTACATTTTGGCAATTTTAACTATGAACGATTTGGCCTAAAATTCCCCACTTTTGCACGTGTACAAAATATTATGTTCGCAACATCAATACTTTCCCCATAATCGGTCAATTGTTATAACTTCTGTTTTTTTTATGCAGCCAAGAAATAGCATACAATTAGATTTAGAACTACCAACTTTTCATATTTTTCCTAATTTATGCTGTAAAGTTAAATATCTTTAAAGTTCAGTTACAAAATAACCTTTTAAAACCAAATGTCACTTGATCATTTTTTTTCCTTTCTTTCAACTGCTGTCAATTGTCAATTCCTTTGAAGCAGGATGAGGGGCCTCTCTCTTGATGGAAGGTTTTATTGCCCCTCACACTTGACAGGTGAGAGTCTCAGCCTGTTATTGTCCCAGCCTGGAGCAAAGAAGAATGTCTGATGAGCTGGGGAAGTCCCTTTGTCCCAGTGCATTCAATGTCCTTCCAAGCTAGCAATTAGCACGTCCCTGTTCCAGAAGTTTATGAGGTGTCACCCTTTCTCAGAGCTGGCAACTGGCAGAGCAAGTTTTTTTATATAGTTTGCCAACTTACATTTTATATCTTGACTTATATCTATGGAATCAAACAGTTTATAGGCCTTTACACAACAATGTACTTTTAAATAGGCGATTTTCTCTCTTCAGTCAGAAAAAGCAAATTTTACTATTTCTCTAAATTCGGTTTTCATCTCCAGCAAATACACACTTTCTGCAGCTATAGTTATTTGGAGTTATTTTTCAGCATGGATACATTTAACCGGCATCTATTTAGAGTCTTTCTCTGAACAGCTGATTCTTGATACTGTTGTAAAGAAAATAGACGCGCTTCCCGTGTAAAATGAAAACAAAGCCCCTGGTTGATTCTTTAAAGATACTTTTCACAGGAGCTGTCATTCAAATGAGGCCCGGTTCCTCTGAGCCACAATGGATGATCCTTGGCATTTCAAGGTCTTTTTAATCACAGTGGTTCATGGTAGATGGATGGATTTAGCGCCAAGCAGCACTTTTAAAGGTTGAAAAGGTGTCATTTTAAAGAGGCATTTTTGGGTTTTCAGCATAGTAATGCTGCCGCTTTCACTTCACTCCATGTTAAATGTTGCAGAGCACACTAGCACATTCCTGCAGTGAGTACTCTGTTCCACCCCACCTGAAAGATGTGTGGCAGGGTGGTGCAGCCATTTTCTGGTCGTTGCAAAAAACGCAGTTTAGATATCTTGGCGCGCACAGGAGTCAGCGCAGCCATTTTGCTGTTTCTTGCCCCACTGCAGCAAAGTGATGTAGCATAGCACAGCTGAGTGGGTCAAAATATCCCACAAAATACCTTGGTAAGGTATTTAATGCTTTTGTTTCATATGAAAAATTTGCAAAAACTTTGCATTTCCTACACTGGGTTTGTGTGTCAATACAGGCATATGATCAAAGTTTCTCCTTGGCCTTGTCAGGATTATCAAGCAGCTTCTCCAAACTAATATCCGCCAAATTAATTATTTCGAGACAGTTCTTTTCCCATATAGACAAGGCTGGCTCAGACCTCGCAACGAGGAATCCTTTAAGAGGCGGGAATAATTAGTTGAGTTGTGCAAATAAACATTTTCTCAACAAAGCCAAAGCCTTCCATTTTGCCAAGCTAGATTAAGAAAGCAGCCCCAACTCAAAATGAACTAATTGAATAGGAACACTCTGGGCGAGTGAAAGATTTTTTTTCCAGAATATCCCTTCAATGACATTCCAGTTCAAGATGGAAAAGTCAATTTTTGCCTCGGTACCATAAACTAATATTGGCACCGCTTTTTGCTTATAAAAGGTCAGCATGGTGCAGATGGAATAACGTCCACATCTATGATGGATAATTGAACCTTTGGCTGTGGCCATCCGCGCCTTATGCCGTAACTGGTTGATATTAGGGATATCTCTTGTATTATCATGTATGCATAACCCTAGACATCGATACTCATCTACAACTACCACTGTAGAGGAATATAGATACCATTTAAAGTTCAACTTGGGCACATGGCATTGACTTAATTTCAACAAAGACATGGGGGTACGCCCTGCTCCTTAAAACCTATATATTTATCTGCCTTGATGCTTTGCAGCAGATAGGCTGAGAGGATATTCAGAAATGAAAGTCCGCCATTTTTTTGCTGTTCGACGCAAGCGATTCCCACTGTTTGAAGACAGAACTAATAGAATTCAAAAAGCTATTTGGAGGAAGAAAAAGGATGCCAACAAGATTTGTAATGAACCCTCCCATGTCCTCAGAGAGTCTAATAACATTCTCCAATTCAGAAAGAGACTCTAAACCATTCTGTTTATGTACTCTCTCCTAGGTGAAAACTGATTGTTTTGAACAATAGCACTTAGATGGCATGGCGTTGTATGCGATTTAATTTGCAATAGCAACAGAAATCATATCAGGCTAGAGGTCTGGTGTGAAAAAGAAGACACTGGGTGAAGTTTGGCATTTGGAGGTTGGTCAGGGAGCCAGTTACGGGCAGAACATTTGAGATTTTTTAGGGCAAGACTGCAGGAATCGCACAAGATTACTGTAGCAACCCCGCAAGATGCTGTCAGAAGAAAATCAGCGTCACATAAAGCGATGTGTGATAGGGGGCAATGGGAGCAGGTTAGGGAGGGAAAAAAGAAGGGTGACACATGTTGAGTGCCTGTGAGGATGTGGAGGACTTTTAAATTCCAAGCATTTTTCTAGTTATTAGGGTATCAGCACTCTACCACAGGAGTTTCTGTTATTGGAAATTGACACTGAAATTATTGCAGGAATAAGGAATTATAAAGATATAAAGACAAAATATTTTACATCTGCACCACCTACATCTACTGGGCGGGGCAATGAGTATTTGGTGACAAATGAATGGTGTGACATGATTGATTGATTGATATTTTATTTCTATTGCGCTCGTACAGAAGTGTTTCAGAGCGCGGAAATGGCACATGGCAAGTGGGCCCAAAAAAAAGCTATTGGTGCAACATGTATAGAGGCCACGACATTTGGCTACGGCTAGTGGGTCTGAAATAAAACTATTGGGGCAATATGTACAGTTGCCACAGCCAAACGCCATGATTAATGAGACCTCAAGAAATTATGCAACATGTTTCCTACAGCCACTAGTCATTGCTGAAGACAATGGCTAGTAGGCCCAAAAGAAAACTATTGGTGCAACATGAACAGTGGCCACGGCTGAAGGCAATGTTTAGTTGGCCCTGAGGAAACTATAGTATAATAAAACCCTTGAAATTCAGTGAAAAATATTAGCTAAAACAGAATTAAGGTGATCAGATTTAACGCGACAAAACCCCTGAAATTCAGCACTTGCATTTCAAGCAATTTCACCTTAAATATGTGTGACCAGAAGGCCACCAGGGGGCGCAGGCAAGATGGCTGCCTGAACTTTAAGCTCCCTGTATGGCCCCGGGAAACAAGCTACAAGTCGTGCCTCAACGATCCCCGAACCCTGACTCCCAACCAGATTCGTGAAGAGGAACTGGTCTGGAGCACGAGGGACTTTGCGTGGACTTCGGAGGTGCCCCCGTACCCTCGCTGGCTTGTTGCTGGCAGCGGCCCTCCCCCAAACTCTCTCGCGGCGGCTCCACGTCGAGAGCCGCGCGCTCGCTGGTTGTGCTGAGGGAGGAGGGGCTGGGCCTTCTGCCTGCGTCCGCCTGCTCCACGAGCGCCGCCCGACTCTGCATCACGGGCCTGGGCAGGCCTCCTGGGGACCCCTGCCGCCGACCGGAGACTCGCCCCCCGCCCCAGGAGAGAAGCGCTGCTCAGCCCAGAGGAACGACGAGTGCAGCACCCTTGGCGGCCTGTCACACGGAGCACCCGGGGAGCCGTGTCTCCCCCACCGACCCAGGTACTGTTGATACGAATTGGACCGGGCCGACGCGGGAGCGCGCCCGGGCCCCTCCGTAGTGTCCCGCCCGCCTCCAAACAACCATCACTGACTGTAAGTCGTTGGAGGCTGGCCCCGGCTGCCCTCTCCACCATTGCACACAACCGCCTCTGCCATAGTGGGGCCCGCCCTGCCTGACTCTCTGGGGACATTAATAGCGGGCAGAGGCGCCCATACGAACACCGGGGACAGGCTCGGGTCGCCGCGGGAGCGTGCCTGGGGCCCCCCTACCTCTCATCCCGCTCATCAGCCTGGACTGGCCCCACCCGCAGGAGACTGGTCCCGAGGCCCCGGGTTCCACGCTTCGTACAAGTTGCAGGGCCACACTGGGGCCCCTGTCTATCAACAACAACACCCTGCCTCATGCCGAGGGCGGAGGTATCTCTGGTCTCATACAGCCAGCCGCCTGCTAAGACCCACTTCGACTCTTCGGGGGGGACACCAGGTTGGACCAGCAAACTTCAGTGAAATAAGACCAGACAGAGGGAAGTCGCGCCCCCATCGGAGCCCACACACCGACATACAGCCCCTCCACCTGAAAGATAACTACAAGGCTTTGAGTTAAAACAATGGGGTCTGCAGGTCGGGACCCCGGGACCCTCCCGAAAGAGACACCTGGAGAGGTCCCGATATCCCAAGGCAAACGACACCCCATGAGCTGGAGGACAACCCTTGCAAAATACCAGTTCACCCCTAGACACCACGCGATGGAAACCGGCCCTGCCGCTGCACAGCCCCCAGATATGAACGCAATGCAATGTAACATCCAAATGATCCTCAAGGAGATCCGAGGCATGAGAACAGATATGGGGGCCAAATTGGCTGACCTCACGGCTAAGGTTGACACATTAGAGGACCGAATGGAGGGGGACGAGAGCAATCAAGTGTCAACGGTCCTCCTCGAAACGCAAATGGACACCAGAATCAAGGAACTGCAGCGCCGCGAAGAGGATCTCCGGCTCAAGGTTGATGATAAGGAACAACTTGAGAATTTTCAGCCTCGAGGAGATCAAAGGAGAAACACTGGTGGGACTGGAAAGAAAAGTTCAAGACATCATCCGAATTGTCCTGGGGTGCGACTCGGGTGAGACTCTTCTCCTCGACAGGGTTCACCGAGCTGGGGGCGGAGGCAGGGGCCCACGCTCGGTCCTGGCAAGATTTCACTATTACAGAGACAAAGCTAGGGTGCTGGAGAGGGCAAGAACCTTGCGCGATATCCAACACGGTAACTCCAGAGTGACAATATACCAAGACCTCTCCGCCCTCACGCTTCAGATGAGAAAGAAGTGCGGCTCCATCACCAGATGGCTTCAAGAAAAGGGAGTGCGATATTGCTGGGGTCACCCGTTCTACTTTGCGTTCGAGTGGCAAGGCCGGAGATATCAACTGGTCACGGAAACAGACATTCAGAGGGCCACTGATGACCTGACGGGAGACCACGCGGGACCATCTGGAGATCAGAGTGGAACCCAGAGAGATCACAGTCATGTCCCCCGGGGCCCAGTCCTCCCTCATGGGAAACTCAAAGTCAAGGGATCACGCAAGTTTCGGAAGAGCAGACACCCTTCTACAGAAAGAGGGGACCCCACGTGAGCACACATGCAGTACTCAAGGCTGAATTCCTAAGCTATGGCCTGGTTTAGGTCCTCCCACAGTCATCGTACTTTCAAGGACCTCACTGGGCACAATATGTTTTCCCCACAATTTGCGTGGCGTTCCTAGTTCAACCGATCCAGGTCAGAGTTGCAATGTTGCCCATTTTTAAGGCTGTTATGTGGTTTCATGGTGTGATACTTCCCGTTTTGCCTCGGAGAACTGCTGGCGGCATGAGACCAGGCACAGCGGCACACTCTGAGAGGGTTGGGAACTGCTGGTCGGCTACCAGGGTTGGAAGATGGATAAGGAAGGGGACACTGATCCCCTCCATCGACACCAGAGGGCCGACATGCACCGCTAAAGAGGCACGACGCAAGGTGTCATACCAAAAATCTCTTTTCCCGGGGCCGGGGTAGCGACCCTGGCGGTTTGTTGCTCGCTTCAACCCCCCTTGGGGAGCAGGCGGCGAACGCTCAAGTCATGGTCACTGATCTTACAGCAGGTTCTAGATAGCGGTCACTCAGAGGGGCCTATAGAGCACAAGATGAAAGATGATAATGATTGATGGGAAAATAGGCACGCTAAATGTCAAGGGCCTCAATTCCCAGAACAAAAGGTCCCTTACGAGTAATGTGTTCCGCAAACAACACCTGACAGTCCTTTTCCTACAAGAAACACACTACAGGCAAGGAAAGGAGTCGAAAATAAAGGGGAAAGAGATTGGTAGCAACTACTGGGCCTCCCACAGGAGCTCAAAGAAGGAAGGGGTGGGCATCCTTCTTAACAAGACGTTTCGCCTTACGGGAGTAGAGACCAAGAGGGGCTTTGGGGGCTGATTCCTGGGTATCAAGGGAACCTACGAAGGGGAACGCATCACCCTGGCCACTTTATACGCACCCAACTCGGGACAGATACATTTCCTGACCCAGATCTTTAATCTGATGGACGAATGGGCAGAGGGTGCCATGAACTAAGAGGGGATTATAACCTGATATCGGATCCCCGCCTGGACTGGTGGTCCGCGAAAGGGGGGGCACCCAAGATGACCTCTAAAGACAACCTGGCCCTGCAAGCCCTCCTTAGGGAACACTACTGGGTGGACATCTGGCGTAAAGCACACCCGGGCCAGGGCGGATACACCTTCTTCTCACCCCCGCACTGCACCTACACCAGGATTGACCTTCTGTTGATCTCTGAGGAGGGGAATGGGGGGATGGAACAACCAAAGGTAGAAGCCATCACATGGTCCGACCACGAACTACTCATAGCTAACTGGTCGTTGCCCATCTCCCCACGATCTTCCCGATGGCGATGCAATGACATGCTCCTCAGGGACCCTGTATTCTGGGACTTCATGGGCAAGGAAATGGCAGCCTTCTTTGAGATAAATGATACGGGTGAGACCGATATGTCCATGGTATGGGAGGCGGCAAAAGCCACCTTCAGGTGCCTCCTTATCGCAGAGGGATCGTGGCGTAAATGGGAAAGGGGCCTCATCGAAAATAGAATCCGCACAGAGTTGGGCGGCCTGTGAGCCAAGCTGGGTCACCCAGGGATTGACCGCGGGGCGCTCCTGGAGGAGATGCAAGGCAAAAGACAGGAACTCCACACAGTCCTTATAGGGGAAGTTGTTAAGAAAATGCGATACACCAAGCAAAGGTACTACGAACGGGGGGACAGGGTTGGGACCCTTTTGGCACGGAGAAACCGAGGCTGTAGAGCCGAGAGAGGAGTCCCCCATCTTAGGGATGGGGTAGGCGGGTCCCATAAAGGCCGGGAGTAAATAGTGGACTGCTTTGCCGACTACTATAGCACACTCTACTCTAGACAGGCAGGCGAATCACTAGATGACATCCGCACTTACCTGGCAGAGCACCCTCTGCCTAAGTTGTCAGAAGTAGAGCTAGAGGCCCTAGAGGGGGAGATATCAGAGGAGGAGGTGGAGGGCACCATCAAAAGACTGAAAGCGGGAAAGGCACCAGAGGGTGATGGCTATACGGCGGACTTCTATAAGCAGACCCAATCTGTCCTCCTAAAGCCACTAGCCAAACTATTTAACCAAATTAAGAACCAAGACTCAATTCCCCCGACGTTCTTACAGGCCCTCATCACCATAATACCTAAACCCGGCAAAGACCCAACGGAATGCGGGTCCTATAGACCTATTTCGCTCCTAAACCTGGACGCCAAAATCTTTGCAAGAATCCTGGCATCCAGATTGGAGCACTGCCTTCCTCACCTGATACATCCCGACCAAGCAGGATTTGTTCTAAATAGACAGGGCTCCGACAACATGCGGAAGACTCTCCACGTGCTCACATCCAGGGTGGTTCGGGATGAAGGCGCGCTCCTACTGGCCCTCGACGCGGAGAAGGCCTTTGACAGGGTCAGTTGGGCTTTCATGGGGGAGGTTCTCACGACAATAGGCATGGGCCCGAAGTGGCTTGATTGGATGTCCACACTCTACTCCTCACCCTCCGCCAGGGTGGTAGTGAATGGGATGGAGTCCAGAGTATTCCCCCTCGAACAGGGTACACGACAGGATTGCCCACTGTCCCCGTTAATTTATGCACTTGTATAATGGAACCATGGGCAATCTCGGTCCGCAATGATGAAGCCATTAGGGGGGCACAGATAGGTGACAAACATTGCGAAATCTGCCTCTTCGCAGACGATGCACTGTTATACATTACAAAGCCATCCCAGACGGTCCCCAGGGTCCTACAGGGCCTCACACGTTACGGAGAACTGTCCGGCTACAAGGTCAACCTGGAGAAGTCGGTGGCATTCATAGGGGGTAACCTGTCGGACCCTGAGGCAGCCTATTTAGGAGGGCTCCCCTTTGCCCAGCGGGAGGAGGGATTCCGGTATCTGGGGGTCCAGGTGACACGTGACCATGAGGACTTATATTCGGCCAACTTCCCCCCCTCTGGTCAGCAATCAGAAAAGACATGGAAAGATGGGCGGGGTTGGGTCTCTCCTGGATGGCACACCTTAATCTCATAAAAATGGTTATCCTCCCCAAGTTCCTATTCCTCTTCCAGATGCTCCCGGTACTGATCCCAAAGACATTTTTCACTGAAACAAAGCAAGTCCTTCTCAACTTCCTCTGGGCGGGTAAAAAACATAGGATCTCTTACGAGGTATTGACCAGACCAAAGGATGACGGTGGGGTGGGATACCGCAACTTGGAAACATACTATAGGGCTTCCCAACTGAAAATCTTGATCGACCATTTTACCCCAGGCACAGATAAACAATGGGTGGCTATGGATAATAGGGTTCTCGCACCCGTCACAGTGGAGGAGTGGCTCTGGGTCCCAAGTACAAAGATCCCGAGAAGTGTCTTGAACCATCCAGTCCTGAGAGTGCTGTGGTCCTTGTGGAGGGAGGGAGGCTACTATCGCTGGCTCACGACTTGTCCCTCTCCGCTGAGTTGCATTTGGGCCCCCCCTTCTTAGCCAAGATAGCAGAACCAGCAGCGTACCAAAAGTGGTTTGAAGCCGGCCTTAGCAGGACCGGCCACCTTTGGGTGGGAGGCACACTCTTACCCTTGAAAGATCTAGAGGAGGCCCTGGGAATAGGTACCTTTTCCTCTTTCCGTTATCTCCAACTCAAGGGGGTTCCCACGGAACCATCATGGGGGGATACCCTTAGGAGGGACCTCACAGACTTCGAGAGACTCCTCCTCTCCGCCAGAGGCTCTAAGGGAATAATATCACGCCTCTACAAACTCTTCTTGTTTTCTGTCCCAAGGGACCCACCCCCAGCACGTACACAATGGGAGAGGGACCTGGGAGAGGAGATTGATGACGAAAGGTGGACGGCGATGTGCAGGCGGGCTAACAGATCCACGGCCTCCCTCCAATATCGCCACCAGGCCCTAAAAGTCCTGCATCACTGGCATTACCCCCCACAGAGGATTGCCAGAATGAGGCCGGGATATAACCCACATTGCTGGAAATGCAAGACAGCGAGGGGGGACTATATTCATATGTGGTGGGGATGCCCCATGGTCCAAAAGTACTGGGGTGAGGTGTTAATGTGGATCAAAGGGGTTGACGGGATTGAACGACCCAACTGCCCTTGGCTTCTCCTCTTTGGAATTGGCTCCGGAGAGGGGCAGGAAGACACCCAAGATCACATGCTACAGATCATGTTGGTGGCGGCCAGGTGCTGTCTGGCACAGAAGTGGAAAAACTCCGGAATGCTGAGGGAAAAAGCATGGGTCACCAAAGTACGCGCCATCTACGACATGGAATTCCTCACACACCTACTTGACGAGGTTAAATCAAATATAGAAGAGACATGGCTGCCCTTCTTTGACAAATATGGTCGCCCCACCTAAGGCGAAGCATCATGGCCGGGGGCTCCTCCCCCAAGGGTGATGTGTTGCTAGCCACTAACTCGATCGCGGAACTTTATGAAACCTGGCCCGAGACTTTGGCGTGCTCAATAACTCAGTCCGACGGCACCGCTATGCTCCTTGAGAACCCGCTAAGCAAACACCAGAAGCAAACTTCAACTGGAGGTGGGAGGGGGGAGGGACAGGGGGGGGAGGGTTGGTGGGGGTGTAGTGTTATGATCGGACTCTTGTTATTACGTTCTTTAATATGTCCTGTGATGTTATAACACATGCAAAAACCAATAAAATATGATTTTCAAAAAAAATATGTGTGACCACAAAGATGACATCACAGATGAGATCACTGATTAAATCACTGGTGATATAACAAATTGCATCACACATGGCAACACTGATAACATGACTGATGGAATCACTAATTAGATCATGCATGATATCTTTGATGAGATCAATAATTACATCAATTATTGATTATATAAGTTAGAATATCTTTGTCCACTTCTTTTGATTCATCTTTTATTGCATTACACTTAACAATAACAACATAATATAGAACAATATACTAATACAGAAGTATCAATAATTATGTGTGGAGCATTAATGTGTAGTACTGATCAACTTAGACCACTTGACCCCCCAGCTACTCTAAGGTAAAGCATCTGTATCAGGTCTTTAGCAATACTTGCTTTCCTATAAAGTTTTAAAATGAATCTTGAAAAACTTGTCATTGTTTTTTTGGATAGACTATCATGAATAGAATTAGAATAGTTGATGCCTGCTGCTATGCATTAATTCATAATAATGTATTGGAGAAAAGAGAAATACGGTTAAATGATCTTTAAAACTTGTGACTGAAAAAAAGACTCTGACATCTTTCTGATTTGGTATACATAGCCCAGCTTGGTATCTTAGCAGATCTCTAGACTACACACTTTGTGAAATGTTTTTGGAAGTTGGCCAAGTTTATTGGCCCATAAAAGTGAATATGTCAACACATTGGCATGGCAGAGATACATGACCTCATTTTTAGATCCATTGATGTTCAACCTATTTTTATCTACCCACTGGCTGGCCAGCATCAAAATCCCGAAAACGTTAAACCTAAACATTATGTTGATCATTGTTTTATGTTACAAAAAGATTGCGTATCGTCACCTTGAGCGTAGAAGTATATGTGTATATCTGTATTTTTGCCAATAGCTGCATATGCAAGTTAAAAAGAAGGGGGCCTTTAGCAGATCACTGAAGTATGCCACAGAGCACAACATGGGTCTTGAGTGATACCTATCAATATTGACAGGCTGAGTCTGATGTTTCAAGCAAGATTCATTTGGATGGCACAACCATGAATACCAAAACACACCTAGTAACACCATTTAAATGAGCTGGCGGTTCTCACCAATGCTACAATTTTCAAACGAACAAACATGGGAGTGCCATCTTTATTAATTCATTGAAAAAACATTGCCTATCATTGCCTGTATTTCCATCTAGAAAGGCTATTTCACCCTGCCTATCCCTCCTATCCCTAGAAAGCAGTGGTGTGCTCACTATTTTAGGAAGGGATAGAGCAAAAAAACTGACCTTAACTTTGGGTGAGATCTTTGGCGTATGAAGAATTAACAGTGGAAGTACAAGTTGATTAAGTAGGGTCCGTTTTTTTTGCTCTATCCCTTCCTTAGATAGGCGGCACACCATTGCTTTCTATGGGCAGGAGGTATAGGCAGAGTGAACTAGTCTTTCTGGAGGGAAAGACAACCATAATTATCCCAATGAGTAAAATGACAGAGAACGATATCATTGTCGATCATGTTCAACACTGTATTTAAGTCTAAAAGGAAACCGGGGATCCATTGTTTACTCAGTCAACAAGTCATTATCATGAGTCATCACTAAAGTTAGAGTCTCATTGCTTCTAACAGCCGTAGTCTCTCAAAATGTGCCTGGAGTTGACTAATTGCTTTGGAGTCTAACAATTTACCCGAACAAGGCAGACACATAATAAGTCAATTATTAGATGGGTCGGTCAGGTTCAGATTAGATATTTTTAACAGTGGAATAACTTTCATCCTTTTAAAAAAATATGATTAATTAGCAGTTTAACAGAGTCAATGAACAGTGAAAGGTTTTAGCACTTCCTGCAGGACAACGATTTAAAGGTCAACTGGAAGGTCTAGGCCCTTCCTTTTCTGGGTCTGTAATAGGACTAAAAACATGACATTCTGTTGAGTAGTTCAATGAGTTTCCATCTGAACCCAAAACATTGATATCTGGCATCAGAGCTTTCACTTTTTGTGATGCTCATATGTGGGAGACTGGCATATATCTCCTTCACCCCATACAACATCGTGGGTGGTACCCATATCATAGATACACTGGTTTTCTTCTGCATTTTATATTTGGAGCTCTTTGTTCATTGTGCCAAACCTTACGGGTCTGTTTTTTTTAACATACCTGCAGGAGACTCATAATCCTCTGGATTTACCCGGATAAGGATGCAGGTCATTCAACCCCTAAACACATTAAAGTGAGTCTTGATGTTCCTAATGTTGCTTTTAGAGTTGTAAATATGTCCAGGCTAGCTCAATTGCTCATACATATTTGATGATAATGTCAGTATCATAATGGTATGTGCAATGTGGATGGTCAATGTACAGCATACCTTATGACAATTCTGTCTGGTTATAGAAAGGTTAGTATTTCTTTTTCTTGCCTTTCAATGATGGTTATTATTTTGATTTGATCCTTGAAAATTGGGAAAAAAAGAAACTGAAAAAAACAAAATTGAACATACAAACAGTACACAAAATATGATGGAAGGAACAGTCGACACAGGCAACTAGCTGTTGAGGAGCTGACATACACATATGTAGGAGATCCTACCCGCCTACCTCCCCTGAATTTGAGCCATGAGACCATGCCCTGTCTAACCTCAGCTAGAGTACCAATAGTACAGCGAGCATATGGAAGACGGTATCCATTAAGAGAACCATATCGAATGTACCCTCAAGTTGACGACAGCCTACAGGAGGAGCTCCCTGAAGAAATATGAGAAAGAACTAAGACAATGGACTGATGATGTCATAAGAAAGAGTGCACAACGTCTTGAAATACTAAATGGACACAATGGGCCTCATCACGAGTTTGGCGGTAACCCTTAAATCCAGTGGTAGCACTGTTACCGCCGGATTTAAGAGTCCGCCAAATCAGGGCTTCGGCTGATTTCCCCCCAGCTTTTAGCTGGGGGGAAATCTGCTGAAATTTCGCGCTCATACCGCTGGCGGGAAATACGCCGGTGGTAGGAGCGCAAAATGTTCCCATTGAGCCCAATGGGGAATGGGGCATTCCCGAATGAGCTCAATGGGGAATGGGGATTTCCAAATCCACCAAACCCGTGATCCGGCGCTAATAGCGCCGGTGGGTTTGGCGGTAGGGCAGATAACGCCAGCGCTTTTAACACCGGCGTTACCGCCCAACTCGTGATGAGGCCCAATGTATGGATCTTAGAGGAGAAATGACAAAGTAAAGAATCACAAGAACCTTATAGAGTAAAAGAAGAAGAACACAGTAAAAAGTGCTGCAGGAATTAGAAATATGAAGAATGTACTGACGCTGAAATGCAACATAGATCATGTCATCATATACGCCAGCTATAAGTAGTAAATAGAATGCAGGCAGAACCGCCATTGTACAGAAACTGGACATTGGTATCATGAAATAAGTAAACCAAAGAATCACTGAGAAAGAATGAAAGACTGTCTCAGTAGAAAAGCAGGTTGTTGAAGCTGCATTAGGAGGCTGTTGGGCCTGAAGTCAAGAACTGAGATGTTGAGGTCAGCTATCTACCCTGAAGAGCAACATGTGTGCAGAGGATGAATCTTCTCATGTTAAGGTGTAAGAAAGAACACAAAGGATGCCAAGTCTTAATTCATGTAAAACAGTTACAAGCTTGCAGAATGAACAGAATCGTGGTCTCTTGTCATGTTAGTCAAGGATGGAAATAGGGCTTGAACTTGGAGTTCCAGATACAATATCGAATGCCCTCACTCCTGTTGCATTCCCAGGATCAGAATACACTGCAAGGCCAAGTACAAAGAGTATTTCATGGAAGAAGGCATGGGTGATGAGAGATGCTGGGCTAATTGGGTGGTAGGGCAGCCTCATGTCATATCTACTTGCACCTGGGTATTGGCTTATGTGCTGCTAATTGAACCAAATGTTGCATACATGGTACAAGTGTGCCAATTCAATTGTATTAGTCCATACAATGAAGGACCTTATAGCTTAAGAAACCAATGAAACACTGTGTAACTGATTTTTCGTAAATTACACATATGAAGAGTCAGGCATAAGTTGTCCACCTGATATTGGACAGCCAATAACAAACCTAGCTCCTATATGATTGTATATCTAGATGTGTCCTTAATCAATCCCAACCCTTGCTATGTTTTTCACTATTGCCACGTAACATGGCGTCATTCTGACGCATAAAGAAGTATATAATTGTATTTTTTATGGAAATCGCAGAGAGAATGAACGTACATCCATTGATGTTCGATGCAACCTCCCTGTTTTAGATAATTGCTAATAAAAGAGCAACTTGCCTTCTTCATGAGTTTGTCCGGTTTTTTGGACTCAGAATGATACTGGTGTAATCCCAACCAGCCATAAATGCACATTCCAAGGGCCATAAGATCATAACAATAGTAGGAACCCCCATTTTAGAGTTGGGGCCTCATTACAAGGTTGGTGGTGTGGGAAAAAAGTGGCAGTAATTCCATTACCACCACTTTTCCTGCACTGCCAAACTACAAGTTTGATGATGGGGTGGTTGCATTTACCTACAGCTTGGAGCTGCCGGTAATTCTGGCACCCCACGGGTAATACCATAAATTCCACCCATGGAGTCCCATCCACTACATGGAATGGGGAATTACATACACTTGCCTGCATTTTTAATCTGCTGGTAATTCCCCAAATCAAGTGCTGGTAACAGTAATATCATTTTGTGGTATCCCGCCGGATTTACCGGCGGGATACCACCAAACTAATAATGAGGTCTTTGTTATTTTATATGAGGTGGGGATGTTAAGCCCCCCCACCCTCTGTATGGGGGCTGAACAAATAAAACACATTACGTGCGGTTAATTATAAAAGATAAAGAAAATAATTGAATAGTAAAAGAGGTGAATCACAGTTGTCTCTGTCCACAAATGTAGTTTTGGGAGGGGATCCAGATCCCAAAAACATGTATTTAAATACCTGCATCATTTAAGGACACTCACAGCATTCCTCTTTTTTTGCATCAGCGTTATCCCCACATGCAACCCGCCTCCCCTACCTTTCCAGCCATCTTTACGACTGACACTACCCTTATTTATGGAGGCGAAATGTAGAATGCCACAGTCAGTGTAGTTTTCTGTCTGCATTTAAATCACAGTCTTGTGACTGTGTGTTGTTGGGTTGGGAAGAGCATATAATACTACACAGGGTGAAGGCTTATTGTGAGGAATATCTATTAAGCTTTGGTGATTCCATCAACTTGTGCTGCGATCTACACTCATCTTGTTTATGGTAATCTGCTTTCAAAATAACTTGAAGGAGAAGGGACACGGGGATAGATATCTGTCCCTTTTGTTTGTAACAAAATCATTCGTACTTGTCCTCTTTCTCCATAGGCATGACACAAAGCAGAGTAGGATCAACTACAGGCAGGCATGGAGAGTTATGCTTGAAGTAGGATTTATTTGTGGTATTTGAGTGTTTGGACACATAGGGGATCAATGGGAAATTGATAAAATATTAAACAACAAGAGAAACAGGAAGGCAGCTCCTTGGTTTCAATAATTCTTGGTTTAACATTTTTTCAATCGAAGCACTCTTTACTAAGAGGTAATTGGATTTAGAATCACTCACAATCCTAGACTCTGGGGGAGCCCTCAGGCTCTGATCATCTGCTTCTCATTCCCAATGTTTAAGAGATCCTTCCCAGGGATTTTCAGGTCCGCCATCACCGGCACCTGCACGCTAGGCCTTACAAAGGACGGAAATTGGAGATTGGCAATGCATGACAAAACCCATATGCACCACAGTTGAATCCAATCCACATCTGCAGACCATAAAAAGTAACATCCGTTCAACCTGGTATGGTGGGTGTTGAACAGACTACAACATTTGTGGTTTGAGGTGAGGAAGGTGAGTGTGCAGAAGTGTGAGAGCAGAATGAGGTGGAGAGAAAAGCAGTAGCCCAGAGATTCATGTAATAAGAGCACAGGAACAGGAGTAATAGATGTAAAAGAGATGGAGGCTAGACATGTGAGCAATGGAGGAAGAATATAACTGTAGGGGACAGAAGTGATAAAAAAAAGACAGAACACATCTACGGGGAAGAGGAGAGGACAAGGGAGGTGAATATATGTAAAGGTAGAGTAGAGTGGAAAGCTATGCACCGAGCAGAAACATCTAAGAAAGAAGGAAGAACAGAGAGACCTTTAGAACAAACTGAGCAAAAGTGAGGAGCAAAGAGAGAAAGACTGAGTAAGGAAGGATGAATTATCAGAGTCACAACTGGGAGAAGAAAATAAGCTGGAGGGAGGAAATACAAGTTCCATTGTTGTGAGGCATCGAAAAGGAGACAGAGAGAGTAGATAAGACAGGAAGTAGAATAAACTAGAAGGCTTAGAAAGGGAATCGGGAGGTCTTCCAAAGAGAATACTTGTACATCATATGCTGGCAACTGATGTGAGTCAGCAGCCCTTATTCTGGATGTATACTCAAAGCTCCCTTCACATTGTGAGATCTAGCAAAACATATCTGTGATATAGCTAGACCTGTGTAGGAAAGCCCCTCAATTCTCACACTAGAAAGACATACAACCCGCTACAGAAAAAAAGCCCAATACACCTCTTGCAAGGATAACAGCTAGTTTATTAAAATAAAATAGGAGTGCTCCAGCAAAGAGCTCTGCTGCCGCCGAACATTCTAGCAAAATCTGCCACGAGCAGCACATTAAGAAGGTACATAGCATCATCAGTGACATCATTACATACAGTAGAATCCTGCGTGGCTGGTTGGTGAGACCCTATATATAGGTCGTCTGCTCTATGGGGGATGCCAGGCCATTGGTCCCAGCCGCTTCTGTCCATTTTCTTCCACGTGATGATGCTGCATTGGTCATTGGGCAGTGGATAATTGTCAATTATGTACAAAATAAACAATACATCTGTCAGGAAGTTGGGTTGGGGGAGGCGGAAGAGGTGTCAGGGTCTTCAGACCGCTTAAAAAGGTGATAAACATTTGTGTAGTTCGTGCCGTGCGCGCGTTGCACCAGCTGTCTGTAATTAGTAACAGTTTATCAGGGCTCAACGGCGCACGGCAGGTGTGGCTTATTGGGAGTGTTTGAGGCGAAGCCATGCCGGAGGATCATGCAGATTTACACACGGCTGCAGTTCCAAGCAGGCACATGGAACAAGGAAGAGCAGCGCACTGTGGACTTGTGCTGTTTCCTTTCCGCTCTGTATTCTTTCTTGAACTAGCACGGAGAATGTGAGATGGCGAGGACTGATCCGGGCTACTATTACAGCGGCATCATCTTACGTCTAGGAAGGCTTGCGAGCTTCCCAGACAATCAGATAAGTGCTTGTTTTGTGTTTTCGTTTACTTTCATCACTCATTGCATATTGACAGAATGGAACGTTGCAATGGTCATTAGCAATGGTTTAGAGGGAACATTTGGTGTCTGCATTGAGAAAAGGCACTAACTATTGGGCAAGAATTACAACCTCTACCTTAGTGTTGTTAACTCATTCTCTCCGAGGGGGTTATTTAGAACCCAGTGCTATGTTTGGTGGTGACACACCAACCACTTGGTTATCCATGTTTTATGTGTGTAAATGTACTAATGCTTGCCCATTGGGCCATGTGTCATGTTGTTCATGCTGGGATACTCTCCCATGAGTCTGTTTCATTTTGTGCTTGCATATATGTATGTAGCCCATGTCATTGTGTATTAAGTGAGTACTAGGAGGTGCAGGAAATTGGGAAGGTGCAGTCGTGGCCTGTAGTAACGGGACATTACTGATGACCTGGGTTTTGGGGTAGGTTTATGTTACCACATCAGATATTAGGCAGTGTAGGGTTTTTACCCTGTTGCTTCCCCCGTCCTGTCCAATATAGGTGTTTCCTAACCCTTTATCCGGTTTTCCTAACTTTCCCTTCCCCGTCCACAACCTCTTCCTAACCCTCTTCCCCCCATTGGCTGCCACATGGTATCCTGTGTTTCTATATCAGGTATCTGTGCCAACCATGGGTGGAGGGTCGACTTCATTCAGCTTCTGTGGTTCGGGGGAGAGTGTCGACACACCTTCCTCCAACATTGGGTTTTGACATAATAAGCCACCCCCAGATTGGGATACTTACAACCACCCGAGCCAAATGAAGGTGACCACTCCGGCCTTTACAGACGTGCTTAAGGCGCTTCACGATATTCAGGTAGAGTTAGTACAGGCAAGACAGGAATCTGATACCTTAAAGACCGAAGTACAGAGTTTGGTAGCTCAGTGAACCCCGTTGGAAGGGGCTGGTGCAGCGAGAGGTTCCCCGAATCAGAATCCCACTGTCATTGTCCAGCCGCCTGGTAGTGTGCCATTGGCAGCGCCTGAGAGCTTTTCAGGTGACCCTAGGAAGTACATGACTTTCCTGACCCAATGCAGACTCCATTTCTTGTGTAAACTTACTGCGTTCAAATCCATTCAGGCTAGAACAGCATTTGTAATTTCATATCTGACAGGGGATGCCGCAGCATGGGCTATGCCGTTGGTACAGAAAGACGATCCTTTATTATAAAATTGGGATGGTTTTCTAGGAGAATTTGGTAGGTTATTTGATTGACGAGAGGTTTTATTAGCTCAAGATAAGGAGTTGTTGGGATTGAGACAAGGAGGTCGGGATTAAGTCACATACGTTACCCAGTTTAACAGGTTGGTAATTGAGACTGAGTGGCCAGTGGCTAGACAAACAGTGTTATTCTATCAGGGATTACGCGAGGAACTGAAGGATGCAATGGCCCAAGAGGAGCCGCAACCAAGCACTTGCACAGCCGTGATTGATTTAGCCTTAATGTTAGAGCATCGCATGAATGAAAGGAAAGGAGATAAAAAGAGACCAGAAGCAGGGTCGTTTGTGCGTTTAGACAGAAGTAGAGGAGGTAGGATAGGTGAAGTGAAACCCATGCAAATTGGTAGTATAAGAGGACCCTTGTCAGCAGCAGAGAAGGAACAGCGCAATGCTAACAAATTGTGTCTCTATTGTGGACAAGCAGGGCATTTTATACGTACATGTCCTAATACTCTGCAGAAAGGTGGAGGAGGTGATAAGAGTATGAAGGAAGTGGGAAAAGAGATGGGCCGGCCTTAAGAGGAACACAGGTGACAGGCCCAATGGAAATCAGGTTCCCCAGATGGGTTGGGAACACAGTGGGGGGGTAAGACTTCTCACTTATACATATTGGTGACGTTATGTTTTGCTTTGACTAAATAGGAGGTTCTGGCAATGGTGGATTCGGGAGCTACTGGTAATTTTGTGGATATTACTTTGGCAGAGCAGTTAGGATTGCCGTTGTGTGACAAAACCAAGGTGGAAGGAGTGCAATCAGTGGATGGCTCACCTTTGGTATCAGGGCCTATAAGAAAGCAGACAGAAAGATTGGACATGATTTGTGGACAGGGGCATAAAGAGGAAAT